>NW_020664377.1:2743578-2812897 GCF_002925995.2 Terrapene triunguis
ATTGTAGGTAACAATGTGTGATTTTGATGTAAGATTTCTGATAAAAGAGTAGAAGCTTGGTAGTTTGGATATGTTCTTGGAAAACAGATACCGTGTAAGGAAGTCTGCTTACCCAAACAGTTTTTTGTCATGGTGTGATGGAGCAATGCTGTGCAATCACAGATGTACAAGAGGTTTAAAAGTAATTCATCTCTCTTGACGCCCTTCCCCGAAAAAACCACAGATACTGTATTTGTGGGGAATCAACATATTGTGAAACACCTGATGGGCTTTTAGTTTTGACAACAAAGCAGTCTTTCTGATTCATGCTTCTTAGAATACATTAGACTGCCGCTGAAAAACTAAAGATCCCATATGGCAGATTATTGTCAAACAAACAAACAAAAACTATCTAGATGCCAAAAAAAAAAAAAAAGTAGGAAACTTATTTTGTGCAAAAGACCCACCCCTCCTTTGATTCAGCTAAATGCTTATCTAAAGGGAAGTATATTGGATTGTTTCTCTTTAATCCTTTAGGTTGGAAGTGTTCTGGCTATTAGAATGTGCATAAAATGTTGCCGGTATTTTCCAGATCAGTTTTAGTGATCTTCCAGGTTTCAGAGATAATCCTTACACCTCAGATGAGGAGTATGTCTAGAGCTGGTAATAGCTTTAGACTTGAAATTCATTTCTTAAGTGTGCTTAGTGGATTGTAATGGGTGTAATACTGTGAGCTGGAAAGCTGGTGACTGGGCATGCACAGCCATACATCTCAAATGCCCCTGTTCAACCCAGATTAAAAATGACCTCTTGTCCACACAACACCTGCTCTTAGCTCACTTTTATGATCACAAATTACAGTGCAGATCCAACCCTGCAATGAAGCCTCACACATGTGAATAGTCCGTACGTATTTGGCTTTAGTGAGACTATTGGTGCGGGAAGGTTTGCAGGATCAGGCTCCCTATGAAGCTGAGATAACAGTAAATGTTATTTATACAAAGAAAATGAATGTCACACCATTTTAGGAGTCCTGTAGGAATAAGCTCTGAACTGTTCCAGTCTAGCCTGGGCAGCTTTTTGTAGAAAAATCGGCAGAATTCTCTCTCTTCATCTTTTTATTTTAAGAGAAAAAACCAATTCTGCCACTTGTAAAGCTTTTTAACTTGTTACAGGCTGCTGAGCTGCACTTCATTTTAATTCATATACATTGAAAAAAGAGTAGGTTTGGAATAGCAGCATACACACCCATGTTATAGGGAACACAGGTAGTACCCGGGGGGGGGGGGGGCAGAGAATACTGGAATCAGCTGAGGAGCCTGGGGTGGGAGAGCCTGGGACTGCCTAGGCAAGGAGACTGAGGCAGCCTGGAGTGGAAAATGGGGAGGGAACCTGAGATTAGGCGTGGGGTGGTAGGAAGGCTGGGACTCAGATGGGAAGCCTGGAGGCAGAGTGGGACTGGCTGGGCAGGGAGACGGGGATTGAGATGAGAAGCCTGAGGGGATGAAGATTGGGATCACCCAGGGGAGGAGGTTGAGACTGGTCTGAAGAGCTGGATGGCAGCGGGAAGAGACAGGAGTGGGACAATGACAATGGATGGGACAGGAGGCAGAAAAGTACATTCCTCTCATTAGGGCCGGCTCCAGGGTTTTGGCCGCCCCAAGCAGCCAAAAAAAAAAAAAAAAACCCCCCCCGCCCCCCCCGGCGGCCACCCCCCCCCCCGCCCTTCGCTCCGAGCTGGAGTGAGGGACCGTCCCCCGAATTGCCGCCGAACAGCTGGACGTGCCACCCCTCTCCGGAGGGGCCGCCCCAAGCACCTGCTTGGCAGGCTGGTGCCTGGAGCCGGCCCTGCCTCTCATAACCTGGGACAGAACAGAATTCCCAGGTCTCACCATTGCTCTGCTGGCAGCAAATATCTGTGATGTCCAATGGAAAATTGTGAGTCTCATCCCTTTCTAGTGGTGGTCCACATAAAGGATGACAACCTACCAGTTACTCCATTAGTTCAAGTGGCAGAGGTCTGAGCGGTGGATCTAAAGATTAAAATCCTGCTGATGACTCATGTGGGTGTCAATATGATTCCACATGATGGAATGCCTGAATTTTCAATTTGCTTAAAAAAAAAAAAACTAGGAAATTACCCACAAACAATTATGTTAAAAGAACATTAAGGTTGCAAAGTCAAACGTTCAAAAGTTAGGAAATGTCAGAATTAAGGTTGTCTGAGCAAACTTAATTCGGCCCCCTCACGCATATGCATTACGAGACAATCTTTAATTATGTGATCACATATTATTTCTTTGAGACGACACCCGCCTCATTTAGTGCACAGGTTGGATAGTGCTCTCTATGAGCAAGCTACCTGGAATTTCCCAGAATGCAGTGGCACAAAAATGGTTGTGATACACAGGTTCTGTGGACAGATCAACATGGTTGAGTGAGGAATAATGCTGCTGTGCGGAGGCACAGAACTGTCTTGGCTGTAACAGTGTTAGAGCCTGGTTACACCTAATATAGTTCTATCTGTATTGTAGCCAGAGCTCTTGTCTACAAAAGATTTGCTTCCAAAGAATGCCTCTAGCCTAATCTATTATAAAGTGAATGGCTGAGTGAGAATTGAACAATGTATTTGGCAGATGGTTTTGCATATAATGATTTTTTTTTTCCTGGAGGAGAACCTGTGTAAATTGTTTGTGTTAACTTCTTTCTCTCGATTTGTCTTAATCCCCACATTTTATCTGGGTTGCACAACTCCCTTGAGAAAATGGGCACAAGCTGGTTGCAAGTTTCATTCTACATGAAATGCAGTAGAATGATGCTCTGAGGATATCACTTAAACCAAAGAAAAAGGAAGGAAGGAAAAACATTCAGAGTTGAAACTGAAACATTGGCCTGAGATGTAACGCTTGTGCCTAAGTACCGAACGGGTCTCAAATCTGTGGAGGATGATGTTACATAACTTTACAGTATGCTGAACCAGTGCTCAACAGGATGCATTAAGGATCGGTTGTCAGAATGGATTTTCAGATTCACTTCTGAATTTCTTCACTTTTCTGTCTTTAACTCAAACCCTTAACATTGTGTTAATATAGCTTTTTGTGATTTAATTTACTTTAGCATCAATTTAGTCCTGAGGGAATATCACATAGCCAAGTAGAAGGGGGAAAATAAGGCTGGTCTTTTTCTCCAACCTTTTTATTAAGCAAGGCAATTAGCAAGGATCTTGGGTAGATAATTTTACCCTTGATAATAAATCAGCCAATCTTTTACAGCGAGGCAAATAGCAATTCAAGCAGGAAAGCTGGACAAGGAATATCTGAAGTATAGCTTAAAGAGATTATGAAAGAAGTCTGCTGATGTGCAGGTTTTTGACGTTTCAGCATCAGCATCAAATGACACAATTCAGTTTAAACAAAACACCTCTGTGTGGAATATAGTATTACTTTCAAATACTATTTTTCATAACTGGTGAGCAAGAAATTATAATGTATTTAGCTTATTAGACACAAGGCCACTTTACTAAGCAGCACATTTAAGTATTTAAAAAAATATTTGGGTTGGTAGAGTAGCTAGTCAAGTTACAGTACCGTACCAATGTGCAAGATACAGATCACACCGAGAATGTTCCATGCTGTATAAAAGAGGGAAAAAAGAAAAGCAGCAAGTTAATCATGCTTTCACTAAGACTGCCCCAATGAGATTCTGTATCTGAATATTAGGTCATAGGCACTAATGTTACATTTCCACAGCATATGCTCTGGTGCATGCTCTCCAAAAGTTCAAGCATTTGGTGGCTGTCTTGGTTCCCATAAACTAAGTGTAGGAAACTTTACACTAAAAAATATAAGTCATCCCCTGAAAAATGTAGGCTTAGATACATTAGTATTTTATGGCATTCCCAAAATGAGATAATCCCAGCACAAGGAGAAAGACATAGTCCCTGTCCCCAGAGCTCTTCTCATCTCATATTAGACATGACTCAACTAGTGAGACCAAGGAACTAACAGCATAAGTGGGGCAAAAGAAATATGGTGAAGAAGGATGAGAGTTACAGCCGTAGGGTCCTATGGATACTCAGGGGAGTCAGGTTCGGGTGCTAGGTTTTTGTTAATGTTATAGTAGTAGGGACCTATGTATGGTGGGCAGTGCAAAAGAGGATAAAATGCTCTTTGAATTGGGAGAGGTCCAGAGTGGACTGGGCATTCCAAGAGCAGAAGTATAGAGATCTCCCTTAGCAGCACAGGCATTTGCTATTAAGCAGTCACAATTTACCATTCTAGGGTAGTCTGGCAGCTTCCCCCCCACAGTCGAATGGTGTGATGCATAGAGAATACACTGCTTCTCCAGTGCAGAGGTGGATAGAATCTTAGCTGGATTGAGTCATAGCCTTGCCGCCTCCACATCACCTTAGGTCTCCTGAGGCTGCCATCCTGGTGTTCCCTCAAGCTCAGGGACTGCAATTGTAATGTGCCCTCCTTGTGCTATTTCTCCCCACCCCCACTTCATATACTCACATATCTATCTAGGTCCCCATCACCACAAAATTGGAGCACCTCACAGTCTTTAATATATCTATTCTCACACCGCCCCTGGGAGATAGGGAGGTGCTATTATCCCCATTTTACACGTTTAGGCACAGAGAAGCTAAGTGACTTGCTCAAGGTCATGCAGGAAGTCTGCAATAGACCAGGGACTTGAACTCCAGTCTCCTGTGGCCCAGGCTAGGACCTTAACCACTGGACCATATTTTAAATGGTAAAAAGAGTATATCGAATACTTTGTTGTATCTAATTTTTGTGCTAACAATTCTGGTCACACTCATACTGTCCCAAGTTGAGTTACAATCTGTGCCTAAGTTTGGTAGTGGGCTAGAATGTGACCTGTGAGGAAAGATTGAAAAAATGGGTTTGTTTAGTTTGGACAAGAGAAGACTGAGAGGGGACATGATAACAGTTTTCAAGTACATAAAAGGTTGTTACAAGGAGGAGGGTGAAAAATTGTTCTCCTCAACCTCTGAGGATAGGACAAGAAGCAATGGGCTTAAATTGCAGCAAGGGAAGTTTAGGTTGGACATTAGGAAAAACTTCCTAACTGTCAGAGTAGTTAAGCATTGGAACAAATTCGAATCTCTGTCATTGTAGCTTTTTAAGAATAAGTTAGATAAACACCTGTCAAGAATTGTCTTGTTATTACCTAGTCCTGCCTTGAGTGCAGGGGACTGGACTAGATGACCTATTGAGGTCCCTTCCAGTGCTATGATTCTATGAAAATATCAGAAAAGGGGAAGGACAATAAGGAGACCTACAGTGGTTAGAAAAGGATCAGGAGATGTATACTCATTCTTATTATTTTCTGCTAACCCCTTTAGCAAAAATACACCTGAAGCATCTATTCAGAGTTCAGGGCCTGATCTGGCAGTCTTTACTCAGGCAAAATTCCCATTTATTTGAGAAGTAGTTTTGCCTTATTAAGGGCTGCAGAATTGGGTCATCATTCAGCAACCCTACTGTTATTAAGAAATAATGTTAATAAAAAGGTCTTTAGTAAAAGTGAACTTTCCCTTTCAATCTGCTGCACTTTCTCTAAGCACAGTATATTTTCATAGCTATAGCTCAGTACTTAATAACAGCAGCTGGGTAAGCATGAAGACCCCATTCTTGAAATATCATTTGCTATTGTACCAGTCCAAAGATTAGCAGGCTGCTGCTTAATGTCATTACATCATGTTTAGCTAATTTCAAACTCTTGACTTGCATACATGTTCTGAGAAGGATACCCATAACTTGACTCTGGATTGGTGTCTGTCTGTCTCTCAGTTCTTAAAAGTGAGGAATCTGACAGCACCTCTTGTAAGAAAAACAAAGTTATCTGCTTTCCTTTCAGCTTTTCTTTAGGAATATTTTCCCCACCTCTTTATTCCATGGAAATCTAGAAAATTGTTGGTAAAGATATAATCGCGATTTTTAGCTTGATTCACATTATCTGGGAATCAAATGTTAAATGCAATAGAATCTACATGGCCGGTCTTTAGAGTCTGAGCAGTTCCATTGTTTCTAAATGGTAGATGATTTTAAAAACTCCTTAGGTATGAGAACTAAATGGCAATACGGGCTGCCTGCCTCTAACCTGAAGTGAGAGGTAATTCACTCTGCTAGCAAACTCAGTCCTAGGCTACCTCTCTTGTGTAGTCTGCCAATGTTTGGTGATTTACTTAAAGGAGCTATGGAGTATATTTTATTAAGTATAACATCGTCTATTTAAATCATGGTTCTTAAAGGAAAATGCCAGCATTTTAATTTCTACTAGCTCCCCAGAATCTCTCAGGCAGATTTTTAAACTTGATATAGTCTAGTGAGCACAGCCTTCATCACTGCTGGTGGCTTTCAGCACTAGCCATTGTGGGGTTTAGCTGCGTCTTCATGTATATCACTGAGTACGTTGAAGCAAATTCATTACCAAAAGGCTGGCCTGCACCCTAGGCTGCATTTTCCCAGCGCATGTTCTAACTGAAATTCAGAAATAGTTAAACAGCATGCAATTGAAATTGGAAGTCCAAAGTAACAAACTGCACTCCGGCCATTATGTGGGTGAGGAGGCATTTATGATTCACTGTCCAACAAATCCCATAACAGAGATCACAATCCCATTAGTGTGCTTGCCAAAAAAGAATCTGATATTAAACATTTGTCTTCAGGCAAGGGAGATGAGAACCAGGGAATAATGAGCAATTTTTATGACATATTACACTGAATAGCACATGTGAGTTTACTGACTTGGGGTCTGATGTAATGTCCACTGATTTTATTTGGCATTTGGAGCAGCCCCTTGTATAGCAAGATCAACAAGCAAATGATACAACATTGATCAAACAAGCTTTGCAGAATACCTTTTAGTGATTCAAAGCATACACTGGACAGTCTCTTGGACAAATAAGGAGCTATAAAAGTGCCAGTCATAGGCCTGAACATGGAAAAAAAAATACAACTTTTATGTATGATAAAGCCATGCAAGCCTTTAATCCTAGCGAGCCAAGACTCAAGGAGCCCATACAACAGTAAGAAAGAAATGTCAAAGATGTGGCAAGAAAAGCCCCTTCATGAAACATCTTCCAAATGAGAATGTTCAAACCCCAGTCAGGGAATGGGTAGGCCAAATTTTATGGGCAAGACAATCATACAGTCAAGGTGTGAGAATCCCAGGTTGGTCAGGCAATGACTACAGGACAAAAGGACACTGAATCTGAACACAATCTTTATGAGTGGCACACCTTGCAGGTGGAGGGATAGCTCAGTGGTTTAAGCATTGGCCTGCTTAAACCCAGGGTTGTGAGTTCAATCCTTGAGGGGGTCATTTAGGGATCTGGGGCAAAAATTGGTCCTGCTAGTGAAAGCAGGGGACTGGACTCAATGACCTTTCAAGGTCCCTTCCAGTTCTAGGAGATAAGTATATCTCCATATATTTTTTAGGGGTCTGGAGCACATGACTTATGAGGAGAGGCTGAGGGAACTGGGATTGTTTAGTCTCCAGAAGAGAAGAATGAGGGGGGATTTGATAGCTGCTTTCAACTACCTGAGGGGGGGTTCCAAAGAGGATGGAGCTCGGCTGTTCTCAGTGGTGGCAGATGACAGAACAAGGAGCAATAGTCTCAAGTTGCAGTGGGGGAGGTCTAGGTTGGATATTAGGAAACACTATTTCACTAGGAGGGTGGTAAAGCACTGGAATGCTTTACCTAGGGAGGTGGTGGAATCTTCTTCCTTGGAGGTTTTTAAGGCCCGGCTTGACAAAGCCCTGGCTGGGATGATTTAGTTGGGAATTGGTCCTGCTTTGAGCAGGGGGTTGGACTAGATGACCTCTTGAGGTCCCTTCCAACCTTGATATTCTATGATTCTATGATTCTATGTCAGAACTGCAGTGCCCTGAATGCAGAATTGGAAGAGAAACGTTAAATCTCTAGGTATATCGGCACCATTGTCTGAAGTACGCTCTAGCTAGTGAAAGAATACACAAAATGCTATATTGTGATGATGGAATTGGAGGCCATAGTGAAGAAAGCTGGAGATTGCTGTGACAAAGCAGAATCAAGACATCAAGCAGTTGCAGACTGGAAAGAAAGCGTTTGAAAAAGAATGCAAATTAGCGCAGGAACAAATCTTTGGATTTATACAAGAGAAGATTAAAAAGGTATTAAAATACGCTGAGACTCCAAGCGCAAGTGCAGTTCTGATGGTAAACATAGTCAGGGGAAAACAAAACTGCTGTGGGAGGAACTCTAGATGAGCACTGACAGTTCAATAGTGAAAACATAGAACCAGGAAGACAAAGATATCCCTGTCTTCCATTACAGATCATTCAGGCCCTGATTTTCAGATGGGCTGAGCACTAAAATTTCCAAGTGAAGTCAATGGGAGATATAAGTCCTCAGCATCTGTGACAATCAGGCCTTCAGAGACTTTGGGCCTGGTCCTGCAAGCTGCGGAGTGCCTCCAGAGAGGTTTTGAAAGCCCACAGCTTCCATTAAACGTCAATAAGATTGAAGGAACTAGGCACTTCTCAAAAAGTGCTCAGCATCTTTGCCAGGATCAGGCCCAAGTAAGATCAAGACATTCTAAGTTTGGTGGTCACTGGTAAAATTAAATTGTTATGGATGGATTTTTTCAGTGTGTCAGTTAAGGGGAAGAGTTAATGTAGTTTGGGTGACTTGCCTGAGAACTGCAAACTTAACTCTGCATTTCCTGGGATTTTGGAGGGCACGGGGTAGAGAGGAGGGTGCTAGTCCATATGAGAAAGTTGTACCAGTTCAACTGAAATCAGTTTAAAACAGTGTTTCTCAAACTGGGGTCGCCGCTTGTGTAGGGAAAGCCCCTTGTGGGCTGGGCCGGTTTGTTTACCTGCCCCGTCCGCAGGTCCGGCCGATCGCGGTTCCCGTTGCAGGCCAATGGGAGCTGCTGGACGCGGCAGCCAGTATGTCCCTCTAGATGAAACAACGGGGGGGTGGGGTGGGGGTGGGGGAGAGAAGCATTATTTTTAAAAATCCCACACAACAGATCAGGGCCCTGATTCTGATCTCACACCAGTTTTATACCAATCTGATGCCCACATGTGTAAAGCTGATCAGGATCAGGCCACTGATTTTCTAATATTTGAGGCTTTTATAATATTACTTGTTTATTAATAAGCAGAACTGAAAATTTACATGAGTGTGAGAGATGTGGAGGAGAAGCAGAGTGAAGAATGGAAGAAGATATAATTTGCCCAAGGCAGCTGATTAATGAGCAATCTTCTTTAATGGTGTCACCTACATAATTTCTTCTGTGTCTATCTGCCACTGCTAGTGTTTTCCTCACCTCAGAGGCTGAGCTGGCATTCTTTAGTAGAACTCTCCAGAGGTTTGTTGTTACAGTTAGATAGTCTTATTAGTTTAACCCTTTTCTGTTCAGGCAACAAAGTGTGAAGTCATTTAATGCAAAGAAATTAGCCTCTCCTTCAGTGGTAAAGGAGAGAGACAAGTGTGTATATTATGTATATATATGAATCCCTGCTTCTCCTGCTTTTCTTCTTTTTGGATTCAGCAAAGTGCTTGCATAGCTTTGGCAAAACAACGGCTGTTGCTTTAGTTTGGACATGTGTATTAATATACTACATGGGATTTCTTAAAGATTGTTCTGGCTTCTCTTTGCTGCTATTTTAGGCAACTCTCTATGCTGCATAGATGGGGGAGAGACTTTTAATCTTCAAAAATGTGTATACTTTAAATTAATGCCTATTTAAATACTGGCTTATGATTAAAAAGTCTGAGATCCTCACAGCCATTTATAGAAACACATTCTACCAGAACAAGGATGAAATTCTATTTTCTCTTTGACTAAATTGGAAGTTTCTATATTTGCATTCTAATTCCGTGTTTCAATACCAACAGTTTTTAGTGCTAGCAACTTTGCTGTTGAAATTAAAATGCAATTGCATCAGCCTGCCATGGTCCTATGTTTTGAAACATGGCAGAAAACCTTTTAGTATTTATTTTTATACCAATAGATATAATGGCATTAAATTATTTGATGCAGTCAGTCAAGACACCTGGTTGATTTGACTCAGGACATATTTACTCTGGTAACTCTCTATAATATCTTTCTAGTAAGGAAGCCTGTTCTCATAGGCTTTGACCTGCTCTCATTGAAGTCAATTGCAAAACGCCCATGGAATTCAATGGTGCAAGGTCAACCCATAGTTTTTAGCAACAAGCATAAGGCTAAGAGAAGTTATTTTAACGAAGAAGGCATTCATATTACTTATAAAGCAGAGATGCTACACTTATTCCTGTGCTGTAAGGCGGGGATTATTTGGGAAGGGAATTTTGGGAAGAGAAATATCAATCTAACATGTTCCGGATTTTTTTAAGGTTTCCGGTTTATACTTCTTTTGGTATATATTTATATAATATATTATTTTAATGAATTCAACAAGAAGTTCATGTGATACATATAAGGGATATGAAAACTATATTTTTATAGTATGAGAAATAATATTTAAAATAACTGATCATTGAAGGTTTGACTTTTCCAAAGTGCCCACTAATTTTGTGTGCTTTCATTTTTTGGGTGCTCAACTTGAGACAGGTAGAAGCCTGATTTTCAGACATGCTAAGCTACTACAGTTCCAGTTGACTTAGTCTGGTGTTTTGGGTAGAGTTGGGTGAAATTTTTCAGCCAACGTTTTTTATTTCGTGAAAAATGCAGATTCGGCAACTCCAGAACATTTAGCATATTCACATAGATTTCGCTGACTGGTTTGTTCTGACCTGTCCCCCCCCCCCAAAATTAAAACATTTCCTTTTGATATTTTCTCAACAAAATGTTTTGATTTTTTTTTGTTTGAAAGGACTTTTCATTTAAAAATTCCTTTAATTTTAAAAACAATTCACAAGCATTTAAAAATTATCAGAATCAAAGCAAAGTGCTTTGTTCAAGCTGAAGCTATTCCTTCCCTCCCACCCACCGCCTTTTCAAAATTGCCAATAGACTGAAAAATCCATTATTTTCTCAGCTCTTTTTTGGATACCCAGGGTCAGATTTTTAAAGGGATTTAGGTGTTGCTCAGCTGAGCAGAACAATGCCTCATCCCTTGATGGCCTGCTGCCTAGTGGAATTTTCAGCCCTGAATTAGGTGGCTCCAAGCCTAGATATTACTTAGTCCTGCCATGAGTGCATAAGACTGGACTAAGATGACCTATCGAGGTCCCTTCCAGTTCTCATTTCTATGATTCTGTGCTACTTAGCGTCCCTACAGCATACATGAGGATAATTAAATATCTAAGAAATGCTCAGAAGCCAGCCAACTAAGCAAAAAGCTGCCTAAGCTATCCAGGAGTGAAATGCCAAGGAATGGGCAAGGAGAGGAGGTAGGTGTAGACACCTAATGGTATGTCTACAATGCACATTAAGCCAGGGGTCTGACTCAGATTTTAGCCTAAACCCCACTTATGTCCACACACCAATCAGTCTGTTAGCATTCAGCACCAAGGTCCTATGACCCTGCTAGTTCAAGTCCCACTGTGACACGGGTTCAAACCCCGACATTTTGCAGTTTGGTTGCAGGTAAGCCACAGATCCGAGTCAGAAGGTCTGTATAGTTCAGTATGACTGTGTTAGCGCAGCTGTAAATCCTGGGTCCAGCAATTGTAAACCCAGGTTTACAATGCAGTGTGGACATTCGAGCATGCGCTTGGAAACACCAAGTCCCTAAATACGGGTCCCACAGACCCAGTGTGCAGTGTAGACATCTCCTAAGGGCTGGTCTACACTGGGGGGGGGGTCGATCTAAGATACGCAACTTCAGCTACGCGAATAGGGTAGCTGAAGTTGAAGTATCTTGGATCAAATTACCTGGGGTCCATACGGCGCGGGATCGATGGCCGCGGCTCCCCCGTCGACTGCGCTACCGCCGCTCGCTCTGGTGGAGTTCCGGAGTTGACGGTGAGCGCATTCGGGGATTGATATATCACGTCTTAACGAGATGCGATATATCGATCCCGGATAAATCGATTGCTACCCGCCGATACGGCGGGTAGTGAAGACGTACCCTAAGAGGCTGACCTAGTGCACCGGGCTGATGGATCAGAGATAGGCACTTTTCTCCACTTGCAGGGCCGGCTCCAGGGTTTTGGCCTCCCCAAGCAGCCAAAAAAAAAAAAGCCGCAATCCCGATCGCGATCTGTGGCGTCAGTTCGGCGGGAGGTCCTTCGCTCCGAGCGGGAGTGAGGGACCATCCGCCAAATTGCCGCCGAATAGCTGGACCTGCTGCCCCTCTCCGGAGCGGCCGCCCCAAGCACCTGCTTGCCAGGCTGGTACCTGGAGCCGGCCCTGTCCATTTGGGATCCTCAGCCCCAAACTTGCTCCTGGAGTTAGGCACCTAAGCCAGGTTAATCACTTAGATAGCCCATGGCCTAGCCACTGAAAGCATCTGTCTGTCTGTCTCTTTCTCATGCTCATTCTCTCTCTCCCACTCACCCTCTGTGTCCCTCTTGCCTTGGCTATCTTTTGTGTGGGTACTATGGTGCCCCACCATTATTAGTGGCCTGCATCAAGCCTTCCTTCTGCAGAGTCTGACAGGTATCAGGTCTTAGGCTTGCTCAGAGCATGCCTAGGGGATCAGTCCCTGCTGGTGAGATAGATGTCTCCCTCACATAGTTTAAAAATCCTGCTTCGGGACCTCTGGGCTTTGGTTTGATCTAGAGCTCTAAGCTGCTCATTAGCTGCAGGGTGATAGCTATGCTTAGGTTTCCTTGAAAATGCTGATGGGTAGTAAGGAACTATGTTGACAGGGTTTTATTTTTTAGTTTCTGCTTCTCCTCTGGCTGCCTGGGATTTTTATAAGGTTGTCCATCACCATGGTACCCAAGTGCTTTATACAGTTTACCATCCTACCTGGCCTCTGGCATTAGCTATGGGTTCAGAGTTCCATCCATTGATAAATACAGGGCTATGCTAGGCAACTATATAATGTTTCAGTGCTCTTCTCCTTCATAGCCTTAAATAAGTGCTGTTCATACAACCTCTTAAACAGTGTTTCAGCAAATTCAACAGTTGATTTGCCCATTTCTTGATGTTACATCATTTTAAATGTGGAATTGATGAATCATAGCATTTATTTGGTTTACATGAGACTGCATTCTAGTGTATTTTATCTACTTTAACTCAGATATTTCAAAATATGTTCTGAATTCTAATGCTTGGCTGAATTTTTATAACCTAAGCTCTTGTTTGAAATTCAGAATCAAGACTTAATTTTTAAATTGGATTGCATTTCATTGTGCTTCAGTAGTGCAAGGATGTCCTGGTACCGATAGGGTTCCACAGGGTCTGTCCTGGGTCTCGTACTATTCAATATTTTCATTAATGACTTATATAATAGAGTGGAGAGTTGCTTATAAAATTTTCAGATAACACCAAACTAGGAAGGGTTGTTAGCACTTCGGAGGACACAATTATATTTCAAAATGACCTGAATGAATTGGAGAATTAGTCTGAAATCAACAAGATGAAATTCAATAAAGACAAACACGAAGAACTATACTTAGGATTGGAAGAAAAAAAATCAAATGCACAATTAGAAAATGGGGAATAACTTGCTACGTGGTAGTACTGCCGAAAAGTATCTCAGAGTTAGAGTGGATCACAAATTGAGTGAGTGTCAACAATGTATGCGGTTGTGAAAAAGGCTAAATATCAGGCTGGGGTGTATAAACAGGTGTGTTATATGTTAGACACACAAGGTAATTGTCCCACGCTAATTGGCGCTGGTGAGGCCTCAGCTGCAGTACTGTGTACAGTTCTTAGTGCCACACTTTAAGAAAGATGTGGAGAAATTGGAGAGAGTCAAGATGAGAGCAGCAAAAGTGATAAAAGGTTTAGAAAACCTTCCTATGAGGAAAAGGTCAAAAAAGCTGGGCATGTTTAGTCAGGAGGGACCCGATAACCATGGGCGGTGGGTGGAGCCCCCCTTTGGGGAGGCTAGCGCCCCCGGCCCCACCCCTTCTGACCAAGGCCCCCCCATCCCCGCTGCTGAAGCCCCGAGCCCCCCCCGCTCCCAAGGAACCCCGGGCCGGTCGGAGCCCCCCCGAGTTGTACCGTGCCTCCCCTCCTCAGACCCCAAACTGCCCCGCAGGAAAAGCTTATATCTGTTCCCAAAGAACCTGAGCTTTTTATATGCGCCATGCAGGTTCTGGGGTGGCTGAGGACGCGGTATGTGCTAGTCAGCTTCCCAAATTCATCAGTAATCTCCCTGCATGGCACATAATAATAAGCAAAAACTTCCCCTGTGCAAACCCTGCAACTGGCGTCCAGGGGCTGCGGCTGCGCCAGGAGAGACTTAATCTGCCCTGACCTATTATACCAGCCACCTATGCTGATAAAGGTCTTCAAATATATTAGGGCTCCTAACTGTCAGGGTGGTTAAACACTGGAATAAATTGCCTAGGGAGGTTGTGGAATCTCCATCTCTGGAGATATTTAAGAGTAGGTTAGATAAATGTCTATCAGGGATGGTCTAGACAGTATTTGGTCCTGTCATGAGGGCAGGGGACTGGACTCAATGACCACTCGAGGTCCCTTCCAGTCCTAGAATCTATGAATCTATGAAGAGGATGATGATCAATTTTTCGCCATGTCCACTGAAGGTAGGACAAGAAGTAATGGGCTTAATCTGCCGCAAGGAAGATTTAGGTTAGATATTAGGAAAAACTTTCTACCTATAAGCATAGGTGGTGCGTGAATCTTTCATTTGGGGATACTACTCCCAGGAGCACCAGAAGCTCTCTAGAAGTGGGGGGGCCACCAACACTGCCCCCCCCCACGCCCCTCTCCCCTATGGCCTGCGTGTGCTCTGCCCCGAGGCCCCCTCCCTGCCCTGCCTCTTCCCAAGGCCCAGCCCATCGCTTGCTCCTCTCCACCCCCTCCACCTGTTGCTCACCCTTAAGGGGAAGGGGGGCGGAGCATGGTTGGGGCATCGTCCGGGCGCTGGTGCCATGCCCACTTCTAGGGAGCTTCTGGTGCTCCGGCTCCCAGGGCGCAGAGGTGGTGGGCTGGTGTGCCTCCAATGGGAGGTGACCCGCATCCAGCATTTGCCCTCTGAATAGCCAGCCTTTTTTATTTTATTTTATTTTTAAAGAACCTCCCCAAGCCTCTTCTATGCGTTGCCCATGGCTATCAGGATAGTTAAGCACTGGAATTCGCTTCCAAGGGAGGCTGTGGAATCCCAGTCATTGGAGGTTTTTAAGAACAGGTTAAACAAGTACCTGTCAGGAATGTCTAGGTGTATTTCATCCTACTTCAGCGCAGGCGTCTGGACTAGATGACCTCTGGAGGTCCATTCCAACCCTACATGTCTAGGATTCTATGACTTTACATATCACGGTAAACATAGGAAAATAGCTAGGTATGGAAAAGTGGATCAATGATTGAGTTTTACCTTTCTCTCTCTATGATGTTTTGGGGATCACCCAGTCCAGTGAGGGTTTTTTTCACTGCCTGCCTCCTAACTTTGGCTATCTTAATGCTATTCTGCTATGGCTCAGAGCTCTGACATTAGTAGCCAGTACTTACAAGCATAAAGGTCTCAACCCTGGCTTCCACCAGCCTAGTTACTCTTTGCAAGGTGACCCCATTTGCCCTTCTGGTCCCAATCCCCCCATATCTGTCTCCCCAAGTTCTTAACTACCAGACACTTGGACTTTCCCCCTCTGGTTCATTGCCCCCGAAGGAGTGAAACCTGCCCCCAATTATTAGTTCACTGTGGCACACACACTCCACACAACTTGCACACCAGAGACCTGCTTGGGTAAAAATAAACAAAAAGTGTATTTAATAGAAAAATCATAGATTCAAAGAGGAAACAGTAAGGAAAAGCAAACAAACTATGCAGGAAATAAACAAAGACACAATCTCAGGCTATACACATCTCTATTAGCTAAATTCCCTTTTCTAATACAAGTCACCTATTGCCGCTGAACAGTTTCCCAGCATGCCCTCTGTCCAAGAAGTGATCATGTTTATCACTGCTTAGATGCTGGCCCTCAGTTTCTGGATAGCTTTCACTTCAAACCCACTTCCCTTTTAACAGGGTTTGCAGGTTTCCCCCCTTTTCCCTCAGGGCAAGGCTACGCTACAGAGCTTACAGAGGCTCAGCTGCACTGAGCTGTAAACTCTCTAATGTAACTACTCTAAGCCGATGTGAGAGAACCCTGCGGTCGGCTTAACTGTTCCAGCCCCTATGAGTGGCAGAAGCTGTGTCAGCGACAGAAGCTCTCCTGCTGACATAGAGCTGTCCACACCAGTGCTTATGTCGGTGTAACTTATGTCACTCAGCAGGGTGAGTTATTCACGCCCCCAAGTGACATAAATTATGCGAACATAAGCTGTAGTATCGACATAGCTTCAGACTGTGGTAATTCATGGTTACACAAGGCGGGGAAAATTCCCTCCTTCCTTAGCCTATGTCTACACTTAAACCGCAGCAGCTGTGCAGCTGTAGCCGTTCAGTGTAGACACTCACTACAGCGATAGGAGGCGTTTCCCCATGGCTGTAGTTAATCCACCTCCCCAAGAGGCAGTAGCTAAGCTGAGAGAAGAATTCTTCTGGCGGCCTCGTGCTGTCTACACGGGGGTTAGGTCATCTTAGCTATGTTGCTCAGAAGTGTGGATTTTTCACACCCCTGAGCAATGTAGGTGGGTCGACCTAACTTTTTAGTGTAGACCTGTCTTTAGTTTTCCAAAACTGGGGTTTTCTTTTCAGTTTCAGAGTCTTTCCATTCATTTTTATGGTACACCATTGTCTCTCTCTAGGATGTACAATGCTAGATGCTTTCAGTGAGTTTTGGGTAAACAACTAGTCTGGAAGGTGACCCTCCCTGCCTTATTATTTTACCCCCTTGTTGTGAGGTGATGCTTATAGTTGCATTGTAGTTACATTTGCAATATTTTACAGTAGGGTGACCAGATGTCCTGATTTTATAGGGACAGTGCCGATATTTGGGTTTTTTTCTTATATAGATGCCTATTACCCCCCACCCCATCCCAATTTTTCACACTTGCTATCTGGTCACCCTATTTTACAGATATACATATGCATACATTCGTAACCTGCATACATATCTCCTAAAGACCATCAAGTTCAGACCATTACAAGCTTTCATAAAAGACCTTACTTGACGTATATTTATACGCAATAACAGTGTATACACTCAGTTGATTCAACTACTTATTCTTTGGAGTTCAGATCCTTGTTCTCCTCTTGGGGTGTCTGGACCCTGATTGTCACACTCTCCATGTCTTATGGGATTGGTAATGGAAGATGGAGTCTTTTACCTCTAAGTCATTGCTTCAAATCCAGCCCAGGATGGTAGTGACCAAAAGTTATTACTGCCTGATGGCTCTATGATACTATCTATGAGTTAATGAGTTGGACAGCTCAACTTTAGTTCTTAGTTGCTCCTTGCACAGGTAGGGTAGAGTTTTGATTGTGAACATGTGAGCAACCTCCTCTGTTGGGGTTCAGCCTCTTCAAAGGGGTGCAACTTGCGTTTAGCTCTGACGGATGAGTCAATAAGAACTGACTCCAGAGGACGTGGGAGAGGACACTGCGTAATGAATAGTTTATGAAAGACAAATTTCTTGTAGCTCATCTGAAATGGAGGAAATGAACTGTTTCATCAGCCATTACTAAAAAGTTCTACAGGTACTTTA
Source organism: Terrapene triunguis (assembly GCF_002925995.2). Lineage (NCBI taxonomy): Eukaryota > Metazoa > Chordata > Testudines > Emydidae > Terrapene > Terrapene triunguis. Next base: position 2,761,293 of record NW_020664377.1, read on the forward strand.
AATGTTGTCTCTCTTTAAGGATTCGAGGGAACAAAATATTCAGACGCATTACTACAAAGACTATTGTATTGAAATGAGCTTTTAATATAATTAGAATTACAGTAGAGTATCCGAATGATTTACATTGCACTAGAACAGAGAGCCCATCCCAGGGAGATACTCTGCCTATCCAGTTCTCAGGGTTATTTATCACCTACAAAACTTGAACCTGATCAATGTGATGACACAATGCACATAGTGCGATTTTAAATTCAGCCTTTGGGAAATTGTAACCTGGAAGGATTGCCTTACATAGAAAGAAAATGATCAAGTGGCATAAAAGATTTGGAAGCCTGATACAAGACAGAGGAATGGATTATAAACACAACAAAGGTTTAATCTTTTCATGCTTTATAGATCCTGGTTCTCTCTTTATCTGAAGAATAAAATGGGGCTTTTATTTTATATTTTGTTTAAGTCATTACAGTACAAGGTGATTCACTAGGAATAACCAGTGTTAAGAAAATTTAGAAAAGTGATACCAGAGGGGTTTAATTAGCTTCTATGCCAGAACATTCTTTTTCATGTATTAGACATCTAAAATGAGTTTTCTATATTAAAATTCTCTTAACAGTGACGAGTGCAACCTGCTGAGTAAAAAGCCTTTTCTCTCATGCCCAGAACCTCTGAAGATTTTTATCCTGCTCTCTTAGCATATTTGGACCTTTCACAAACAGGTAGCTTTGTTACTGTAGGAGGCAGTATGAGGTTTATTGCAAATGGTACAAGTACCAAGTTTCACTTAACAGGCTAGATGGGGTTTGTCCTGCAGCAGTGGGAAGTTCACCAGCTGAGAGAAAAGCAGCAAGGTGCCTGTAACTTCTGATGGCATCATTTTTTTTTTGTTTCTTTTAAGACTGTACACCATGTTTGATCTTTTCCCTTTGGAATGGTTCTCTCTCATATTTGCCTCTTGAAAAGATAGTAAAAAGAAATAACATGATTCTTTCCCCCCAAATATTTTATGTCCTTCTGACACATTAAATACCAGTGAAAAACTAACCCTTTCACTGGCACAAGTGGTTTGGGGACTGTCACTAGTTGAGAACAAACTAAGCTTGATTTTTCAGATATGCTGAACAGCATCGGCTCCTCAAGCTGAAAGTCCCACCTTTGCCAACATTTCCATTGTATATTTGTGTAGGCTGATGAAGGAACCCGGCACAAAACCCCACAAAGTCAGCCAGTTACGACTCTTCTCTCTGGTAGAACTTTATAGCTCAGCCATAGAACACTCGTTAACAAAACACCATCCGTGTAAAAAGTGTTCCCCAGCTCGTGGTTTCTAACCCAGGCACATAGCCCTGGTTTCAGACACCAGCCCTCTCCCAGAGCGTTTCTCTCCTCCTGTCCCTGGAGCCCCAGCAGCTGCTTTATGGTCCCCTTGGATCACCTGCATAAGCCTGAGTTGTTAACTTCTCATTTGCCAGGGACAGGATAGTACCTCTGCAATTGGACACAGTCTAATGTTGGTAGATTAATGGCAGGAATGTGCCAGTCCCTGCCCCGATACAGAGATGGGGCAGGACAGATGGTGGGAGGAGTCTTCCTCCCACGCCCTACTTGAACAGGCACAGATCTTGTTCTGCCCTGAGCCAAAGGGGTGCAGCGCTCCCACTGTGCTCCTTATGCTTGCAGCAAAGTGCCCAGTATTTCTGGGTGGGTGTTGTGCATCCACCTCACACCCTACCACAGGCTGTGGCTAAAAGATAACAAACATGCAGAGGGCTAAATGGTAAGTGCAGAGATTTTCATAAATGGTGGTAACAGCAAGGACTTAAAATATTACTCTACCACAGTCAATATGCGTAGTTTCCATAGGATCTCCTTTCTGATGCTGTTAAGGAAGGGTATTTAGATGTTGGAACTTATTTTCCACTCCATTGCATCAAGCACTGGGTTTGGAATGACTGTGGTATAAGACCAATATAGCATAGTGGAGAAGGAGACCCCCTGTAGATTAGTTTACTGAATGTCAGAAAGAAACTAAATTTCAAGCAAGGCAATCTCCTTTCCAAGCAATTGGAGAGACTGATCCTTGAAACAAAAGGAAGGCTAACTTAATCCAGCTCTTTGGGGACCTGCTAGTGGCTGCACACTAGTCAGCTTTATGTTTGCTAAATTTCAGTGAAATAAGGCAATGGGCACTTAAAGTTATAATGGGAGTGGGAGTGATGCAAGTCTCTTGTTTTTAGAATGAAGGTTTTGGTTTTTGAGGTATTTCGTGAGCACACATTGATAATCTTATGCCGATGATAATTTCCACAACAATCTCAATCATCAAGATACATTTCTGAATGCAACAAGCTGAATAACATCACCAGTTACATCTTCAAGGCCTGCCCCATTGTGTTCCTTTATTCGTGATCTATTCTCATTTCTGAACCATTACGTACAACACAGGGGGCTGCAGCTGAAGCTCAAGCACCCCCTTTATTGTTGCAGTGGGGTTAGGGGAAGGTTCCATCAGTGGCACCAGAAACTCAAGGAGCAGAAGTGAGGGGTTAAATATTGCTACACTGATAAAGGACTGATGCAAATTACTGTGCCCCCAAGAGCAAAGTGGGAGGGGCTCCTCTTGGCACAGTGCCGTTATGTTCCTTTGCTCAACACCCTGAATATGAGACTCACGATGGATGAATTTCGCCTCCAGCCTCAGGTTTAAAAATAGACTCATATCTGAGTTATCCAAGTACAGAAAGAGCATCTTATTTTTTTTTTATGATGTATTTTTCATGCCTGTGTAACCTGTCCTCAGGTAGTGTGGCTCTTTGTCCCCCTCTAGTGGGAAGCTGGTAGCATTACATTGAAAAATTCCTCAACTCATTTTATTGACTTTTTTTTAAAAAGCCTTTCGGTTGAGAAATAAGAATGAGAAAATGTCAGCCTCAAAAAGAAAAGTTGGGAATAAAATCACGAGGAAGTAAAACTGCAGGTAGAAAAGAATGGCTTTTTTGGCCTTACTGTATGACTGGAATAGCTGTAACTCACTTTAGCAAAGAAACCAGAACCTTTGCAGCTCAGACTTCTCAGGTTCATAGGGACGGACCCTGCAAGGTCCTGAGCAAATCCTGGAGATGGAACTTGAGGATACTCAGCACCTTCAGATGCTGGGCAAGCCCTTGCAGAACGGAACCTTTGAGGAGGTAGTAACTGTCTCTAACTTTGCTAATGTCTCTATATTTTTGGGGAAACTTACAGAGTGTCTTTTTGTTTGTTTGTTTTTTTAAGTCTTTGTCTTTCATCTCTAAGAAACAATGTTTTTCCCATATAGGATCTGCTGTTGCTCTAACTGTAGTCAATGACAAAAATTCCATTGACTTCAGTGGGAGCTAAATTGTGCTTTTAATCAGAAAACTGGAGAAAAAGAATGACCTAGCATAATGGTTCAACAGGATACTATATTGGTCTCCCTCTAAAGATGAGTGTGAATGCTGTTTGCTTTAATCACACCTTTTTATGTTTTGGTGATCACTGACAAGTTTATAGGTCTCCAAAGCACGTACAGTTCAGCATCACTGGTGATGTATTGGTCAATTGCTTCTGAATGGTAGTGTAAAAAAGGATTACTTCCTCTTGAATTTTTAAACTAAATAATCTAGTCTGTGCAAATTTGCTGACTGCAGTTGGAGTAGCTGCATGCTATGCCAAGTCTACATGTGACTTTTTACGGTTTGCATCTGAAGTGATGACTTGCTAACCCATAGTCTCACTAGTTAAAGAAGCAAGTTATCATCAATGTTTGCTACTCTAGGCATTAGAGAACAAGCCAATAATCTATATTAATGACACATGGGGACAGATTCTCAGCTGCTTCAGCAATAGAGCTAGGCAGATTTACAGCAGATGGAACCTGAACTGCTAATCCATACTGTTTGAAAGATTTCGGGGGGGGGGGGGGGGGAAAAAAAAGAAGTGTTTGTGTTCCCACTTAGGACCTACTGCAGATTAAAGGAATTGCTTTGAACCCCAGAAATCCGATCCTCACAATCAGAAGGTAGGGTACTAGTGAGAACACAGCGGACTGCAGCCTGCCAGGGTGGGCTGGGCTTCCTTACTGAGGAGGAAGATCAATGACTCATGACTGGGAGGAAGATAAAGATCCATCTTGGTGAGGTGGGGTGGGGTGAGGTGGTGATGGGCTGAATGGAGCTCCAATAACTCTTCTGAAGGTCCTTTTTCAGATGGGTGGATCCGGGTCCCATTTACCATAATCAATTCCAGACACTGGAAATACTGGAAGAAAACTCATCACCACTTAAAAAAATAACAAAGGAATTCTGCAGTTTCTAAAGCATACAACACAATTAGACTACGTCCCAGACTCCATTATTACCTCAGTTCTTCAAGTTCTTTTTCTTACCATAGTCACTGGGCTGAGCATTAGGGAGATAACCTGGACTGGGGTGGGAATGGGAAGCTCCTTCTCAAGATCTGCATAGCAATGGTTCCTTTAACTCTGACCCCATACTGTCTTGCCCTGCCCATTGCATCCTGCCATGCAGAGAACTTTCGTGGAACTGACCTATACAATATGCTGCTCCAGCGGAGCAGCAGAACTGCACTGTGTTGCTAGTAAGGGGATCTCTGAAGCCCTGGAGATGAGGTGAATTCTGTAAAAAGGGAGCATGCACTCCCTCGCGTGGCTCCCCTAAATCCTGCTGCCTCCAATTGTACATCAGAACTGCACTTGTTCTGCTGCGAAGGGAACCTCTGCAGCCTTTGAGGCAGAGCCAGGACTTGCCCTTTTAGCATAGTTATGTGTGGATATTAAGCCTCCCCCATGTAAAAGGAAAAAAAAATATTCAAGTACCTCTCCAAGACTGGTTGTCATGCACTGGTAAATGGCAGCAATGCAACTGCTTCCACCGCTATGCTTGGCTTTTGACATTGGGGGGAAGTGGGTCAAGAAAAATGATTTGGAAGAAGCTAGATTAAAAGTGAGAAGTCCAAACAGTTCATATCAAAACAAATAATCATTCAAGGGCCGCAAAACTGTCACTTATGCTATCCCAGTACAAGCAGAAATAGTTGTAGAGTATAACATAAGGCTGGTTGAACATTTTCCATTAAATTTTTTTTTGAAGGAGAATTGGGTTTTTCATTAAACAAAAATGTTCACAGAAAACATCTGCATACCTCAATTTTTTTTGATTTTTCATTGGAAAATTGAAAATGTGGGGCCATCCTCCCCCAAATCTTTCAGCAGTTTTCAGCTGCTGAAATAAATATTGGTTTTCCATTTTTCAATGAAAAGTAAAAAAGTTTCCACAACAAATATTTTTTCCCATTTTCATTGAAATTTTCCATAGACCCTCACCTGCCTATGCTCTGATCAGTTCCAATAATGTGTATTACATTACACTGACAGCTATTGCACATATCTCTTTCCAAACTGGATACCCACTACCTTTTGTATCCTGTCCTGTCCTTTATTCAACAGTGCCATCCCTTTGGATTGATTAATCGATGTTAAATGAAAAAGAAAGGTCACCAAGGTTACGTAAACTGCATTCAGATTTTAATTGTCAAGATTTATTATAATTCAGTTAGCTGTCAGAAAGCCACATTATTTAAATGGTGATGGTTACATGATTGTCATAAACTGGAGTCAGTCATACAGACCAAATTGTCTTTTATGTTAATCTGGTAGGCATCGTTTTTTCTTTTTTTAAACTGTGGATGAAATGCCTCCTTCCTTCTTAGTACTTTGGGTTTTGGATGGGGAATAATACTCCTATGCAGCTGGACTATTGGCCACGACTTCTTAGAACCCCTACAATGGGTGTTAGGCCACTAAGCCTTCATGATCAAGGATCCCACAACCTATTCTCCACCAGCCCACGTCTATGATGGCTTATTAAGGCCTAGTGTTTATCCCACCTCTCTCTAGCATGCACCTGTGCACTTACCTAACTACCAGGTATGACCGGGCCCTTAATATTTCAGGGCTGGAGCTGTCTTATTATTTCTAGGTTTCTTCCAACAGAATCAAAATGAAGCACAATTCAGTTAAAAAAAAAACAAAAACAAAAAAACCCCAAAAGCAACAACAAAAACACGCCACCAGCCCAGATTGTCTGGTCCGATCAATCTGAGCTCTGCTCTAAGACTGGGGAATGGAAGGCAAAGGTGACTTACCCAACCATTGCACCTCCCCATGTTGTGGGCCCAACCCAGTCTCCAGCACAAACCTGAGTAGACTCAGAGCAGCTCTGATGGGTTCTTGGCTGCAATGGCTCCCTAGGGACTCTCTATAACAGCAAAGAATACCCAGCATGCTGTATGCTCCAGCTATGCCCCATCCTCTGGCCACACTCCTAGCATGCTTCTTACACCAGGGACTGTGTGGAAGGTTCTGGGCCTACCCCATTCAGAGATGGTCTGATGCGAAGGCTATTTCCCAGCAGGCAGATCCCTGCCTTTTTGGCCCCTTTGTGCCGTAGGGCCATGGAAGATCAACCCCAACATCTCTAAATGTCTACTCCGCTGCTGCTGATGCTTGACTCTTTAAGGAAATGAATGAAGGGGAAACTTCAACTTTTCCTTACACCCCTGCTCCCCCCAAATCCTTCCTCCACTGCTAACCAAAGTGACATGCTCTTCAGACATTGAAACTAAGACACCTTGCCACATGCCAAGAACCCCTGCACCCCTGGGAGGGCATGAGAGAGCACGGGGTCCCTTCTTCTGCTAGAAGTAGATGGAGAGCTTCCTTGCCTTTCCCTTACTTAGGAAAGCACAGTTCTCCCAAAGCTCCCCTTGTCTCTGATTAGTAAATCCTCTCTTTACCAGGCAGAAGAGTGAAGAGGGAGCAGCAAAAGGAGCTGGTGCCTGACTGGAAGTTATGGGTCTTCTATCCCTTCCCAGCAGTAGGTGGAAAAGCAAAAGCAGCTGTTGGGGGGGAGGGGGGCCGAGGGGGGCGGGAGGAGTGGGAAGAAAGGTGTTCCATCGAGGAGCCCTTTATTTCTCTTCTCTAAAAACACCTCTTTCCCACAGACTCCATCTCCTGTACAGGTGGAATAGGGAAGCGGGGATACCCCTCCTCCACCTCTCCCCCCCCCTGCAGGAAGAGAGGAAGGAGACATAGCCAACCTCCAGCTCCCCATCTTCTCTGGGAAACAAGACAGCTGAATAATACAGAGATGTTGCATACACTTCTTTTGAAACATCTTAACTTTCTGAAGTGCAGGGGACACTATTTGTGGGAGGAGGAAGAGGCGAAATCACCCTGCTCCCCACTATGCCACCTGGCACAGAGGGGCAGGGTCCTGGGATGTTTCTGGGGCAGGCCCGGACCTTGCACTGTGTCAGGGTTGGGTGCAGCCTCACCGCTGAGTCCATACCTGGGGGGGGGGAGGGGGAGGAATTGCTGCACAGTGATCTCCCACCTCTGGGCAGCCAGTGGCCTGTGCTCCCCAATGCCATGCTGGAGCCTCCACATTTGGCAAATAAAATTTGCAGAATTTTTAATTTTTTGGCACATAATGCCCCCAGGAGTAAAATGTCAGGTTAGGTCAACCTGTGCTGCTTCTAACTAGAGCTTGGAAGTACATTGTGGAATTTCAGTCATGGTGTATGAATTAACATAGTATTAAGTGTATTTCACTTGTTTACCTTATGTTTGAGAGTTCAGAGGAAAGTTATATTACTAAATTTGAGTGATCAGATGTAACAACTTCTACAAGCTTCCTTTGGACAAAAAAAGGAATTCAAAGGGTATTTTAAATTTTTGACAAAAATGCTGTTAGACAAGTTTGGAGGTAAAGCTGAAAAGACAGCTGTGCTAATTTTTAAACAAATATTTTAGGTTGGTGGTCCAGTCAGAAACCCGAGTCACTGGCGGGCTGAGTACCAAGTTCTTCTTGTTTAGTTTGAGAGAATTAAAAGTTTCAAAAGATATTTAAAACAGAATTGAAGTGATAGTTACATACAAGTGCACAAGAAGTGGCTGCTTTAAAAAAAGTACCACTCATGCTAATATTATCCATAACAGTAGCCTTCAGTTTTTATTAGTTATATGTTTGAAAACCTGTGTTAAACAGCCAAACAAATGAATGTGTCAACACACCATTGTAAGACTCAAAGGACAATGGCATAGTCACTCTTAAAAGCAGGGCACCAGTCCTATGTTTAAGCGATACAAGAGCTTTAATAGCATGAAGCATGTTTAATTAATAGGACTTCTAGTTGATCATTAAACTTTTAACAAGTGCCCTTGGTATTGTGAAATTGTTGGAGTATATATCTTGTGTACTACAAAGTGTCAGATCTCTGCAGGCCATGCATAATGTCATGTTAGTAACTCTAAACACAGAAGATTCTACTGTAAAAGCCTGAAGGGCAGCAAGGGAGGGGGGGAGGTCTTCTAGTTCTGAATGCTGCCTTTTAATGTCCTTCCAATGTGAGCCTACTGTCTTGAGCTTCCCCATGAGGGTTCCTGCTAACTTTACCCACCCAAACAAGCCCACAGAAGACATTGTCAACAATGTCAGTGGGACTGCTTGGATGACTAAAATAAGTGGGTTTAGCCCAGAGAAGGCAAATAAATATTTGTGCTAAGACCAAAATCTGCATGTCCTCTGCTAGTATGAGAAACCATTATTAAAATCTTTGCTGATGGTTTGTCTCTCACAATGGAGTGAGCACTGGGTCTGTCTGAGGGGTGATAAGTGGAAGACAGTAGTGAATGGTGCTTTCCTTTTTCAATGCAGTTTTGAATGTCACATTTTAGCTTCCTGGCACAGACTGTGTGATTACCTCCCCAAATTCACCTCTAGTGGTAAAGTTACAGGACATGGCCATCACATCATTATGGAGGGATTAACAGCCTTAAACAAAGATTATGCTGCCAAATACATGAAGAGGAGTTCGACCTTATATTCTGTTAAAAACGTTTGAAATTACCTCGAGTCTTTGCTTTTCATTAGCAGGAGTCACAGGAGTTAGGCAGGGTATGAAAACTCTGGATTTTTGGGGTGAAGGGATTTAAATACAGTTAAAAGATGCAGCATATGGGTTCTGCTATCTCCATCTCTTGTTCCTTATCCCTGATTCTAATGGACACTCATCAACTTTTCTATAGAAAGTGCTCTGTCAACATTTTATGAACTCTCCAGGAGGGAGCCTTCTATATTAAAGGAACAGTCAACCAGTTTATTATTGATATCCATTTGGATAAATCCATCATCTTACCCTGTTAAAGAAGTTAATCTGAGTTTGAAACTAAATTCATATAATAAAATTATTATTTTGAATATAAAAATTGATGAACAAAACTAATGAGGGCAATTTAAACTAATCAGCATGAAAGGCCATAAAATTCAAGAAAATAATGCCAGCAACATATTCCAGTTTGTTGTCCTAGGACAAATAAATCTATTCATGCATATTCACTTGCTTTCTTCCTGTATAAAATTCCATGAAATATTGTTAAATCAAAAGGTATATTTTGGTAATTTTTAGTAGGTATTAGAGAAAAAAATTGAGATACTTCTGACTATTTGCATAATTTCTAGTCTCTTTCTTAAAATTCCTATAGTAGGAGGTAAATTGCACTGCATAGATGAGGAGGGTTGCATATACAAACACGAGGTAAAAAGGTACAAGCCCAACTGGGGGAAAAACTGTACCTGCTTTAATTTGCTGCTATTTGGCCACCCAATAACACCTGCCTATGAGCAAGAATAAGGCCTAAAATGGGAACACATAGCATGTTAGGATAATGAAGATCATACCTAAGTTTAACTCCTTAGAAACTCCCATTCTGCTTTCATTTCATTTCTCTACACACTTGCACGGTGGAGGAGAGCAAATTGTGGACTTGAGGGGTGTATCATGAACTCTTCCTGGTACTTAACCTTACCCATCCATAACCTCCCCTTGCACTTGCTCAGGAGCACAGTAACCACATGCACCCTTGGAAGATCAAGACCTACATATCACAGGCTTCTTTCCCAGACTCCTTAACCCCATGTCCATACTATACTTACGCTGTGATACAGCTGGATACTTTGTGTCACAACAGTTCATAAACTTTAAACAAGAGGAACCCTTAGGTGCTAGGACCTTAGCTCAATCAAACCATTGTCCTTTCCTCCTAGTTTTACATAGCAATTTCCTGTCTTATAAAGAGTAATGGAGTGCAAAAATGAATAATAATTTAAAAGAAATACAGAGAAATCTTAGGCCCCAATCCTTCAGTTACCCGTGTTTACACTTTACACATGGTTAGTGCCACTGACCTCATGTGGGAAGTGAAACAGGTGGGTAACTGTGCAGGACCAGGACCAATAATCTGTTAACTGGCAGTGACAGAGAATAATGTAATGTGCAAAAGTGACATTTGTCAGTTTATAACTACAAGCTGAGGTAAGGAAATACAACTCAGAACACTTACAAAGTTGCAACCACCAATCAATCACACAAAAGCAAGATTTCCCATTAAAAGGTAGGTAGCTCTCTGAATGCAACATGGTTTTGTGTGGTCTGTTCAAAGCCACTTTTCTATAAGTTTAGTCAGTGTTCTCTCTCTTACGTGATAGAGATGAAGAAGAGTCATAAGTTTGTGTGTTCTGTGAAAAATAATTCTTCACCGTAAGGTGTACAGGAAAGAGTCCTCAAGGGACAACATCTGGTCATCAATAATGCTAACATTTGCCAGTTCAGGTGTAGTAGGAGACTGTTTCATATGGTGATCGGGGGTGTTAAATAGGACAATAAATCCTTATAGGAGATTAAATTTGAAACTGTTGAGACAATAATTGGGAGTGCTGAAAGAAAGTCTCCTTAACCTGGGAATTATTGTATTCCATATATCATGTAAGAGTATATTAGTAATGTAAAAAATTCCTATATCTTGACCAGAAAGTAATTTAATACCTAATTAAGATAAGTTAAAAAAAAACAAAAACCATTTTGTTCTACAATACAACAAGGACCCAAAAATACAGGGGCCCGTTTTATCACCACAGCACCTGAAAGCAGCATTTTATCTGTGGTACATCTTTATTTTTACCACATCATTAATCTGAAAGGTAGTGTTGCTACCATATTTACTGTAGTGGAACTTTTGGTTCTTGTGCCTATGATCAAAGCTAATGCAGGTATGGTTGGCTGTAGTAACCAATTCTTTTTTCTAGTGAGATAAGGTGCTGGGATTTGTTTGTAATCAGTTAAAAGGACAGAATCAAACAGAAGCTTGGCCACAGAGCAAATAAGCAGACATGGTCTGTCTGTGCATGAGATACAACAAATAGGACAAAAGCTATCTGAGGAATTAGTAGATCTCATTTGTTGTTTATTTTCTACATTCGCTTTAATGGCTGCTTCTGCTGTTCTGTTAATACATTCAGTGTGATTTATTTCCTAAGCTTCTGATCTGTTGCTAAGATTTGCAGAAACATGTTTACAGGTTCATGGTTGAAAGGAGTATGTTACACTCTGACTGATGCTGTGCTAGACACTTTGGAGCACCAAGTTAAGCCAAAATTTCCTGTACAGTTGAGTGTAAGAGGATGGCCGGAGACATGGATGGGCCAGAGATGCTGTCTGGATATCACAGCCATGTACCAGTTCACAACTGTGGCCTGTTCAGAACTCAAACAAAATATTTTCCTCCACTTATGATGTTAAAAGTCTGGGGGTGCAAAAACAAAAAATATTTTCCTTTTCTTAAAACAAACCCACTTCAACTTCGGTTTTATTTAAATCATTTAAAAAAAATCCTAATGGGTGGTAGTGATGAAAGCAGACAAGCTTGTAACCAGTCCTTCCCTGCCTATGCCCCTCTCCTTCTGCTTCTCTCTCCACAGCTGCTTTTCTTCCTCTCCCCCTCTCACCGCCCAGCTGCCTCAGGGACCTAAGTGTCACAGAATCCTTACATGCACTTTTTAGGGAGGAGAGAGAGAGGGGGGGTGGGGGGTGGCGGGGGGGGGGAAATGGAGGTTAAATAAAACATTATAATAGCAGGATTCTCTGGTCCGCTACAGTCACTTTGGGCAATGGCTGATAAATAGCCAGTGGAGAATCCTCTCCTTGTAGGGGGATCTCTCTGTTGGCAGAAGTCTGGTGGAAGCAGCCCTGGGCTAACTGCATATCTCCCCATGTCAGGGAGAGGGGAGGCATGGTGGAGGCATTCTAGATGTAGAGCTTGGACAAGTTGGGGAGCAGAACTCCACCATGGCCGAACTTTCACTGGTGGAAATTTCCTGAAGTTAGAGCTGCTCTTGTGCATCTCTAACTTGTGTCAGGGCCCAGTGGCTCTGAACCAGTGACCCAAAAGCAACTCCCTGCAGCCGCCTTTCTCTGTTCAGAGTGGAGGATCCAGCCGTAGGAGCTTAAATGGCACGTCAGTTCCTTTTCAATGCATTCGCCCACCGGAACTGAAAAACAGTCATTGTCACAAACTTTGTCCAACAGTTGTTGACATGTATTGGCCCCCAATCACAACTGGTAATGCAGGGATACGGAGGTCACCGGGGTGAGGTACACTGAAGTGTGACACTATTGGGGTTTTCTGTTAACATTACTACTGGGTGACAATGTAATTAGTTGTTTTTCTTAAATCCCTGATCCTGCAAGCACCTTTGGGCATGCATAATTTTACAAACATATTTAAAGTGTTTGGTTCAGTCCCATGACACTGATCCTGCAATTTGAGTCCCTCTTAAAAATACCTCCCAAGCTGTCAATTATTGCAGCAAGTGGAGGGGGTGCTTATGCTGGCAGGTAGAGAGGTTGCGTAATAGGCTTGGGGAAAGCACTATGCTAATGTATACAATTTCTTTCCCATTTCCTGTGCCTCAGCTTACCTCTCTGCTGTGGTACAGACCAGAGTTCAGTTTTTTCAGGACTTTGCTATATACTGTATAGAGTTAAATCCCTGTTAGAAGAAAAGTGAAAAAATCTGTAAAGGAAAATTCTCTGTTACTATCAAGTTCAAATGCAAGATAGAATTGCGAATGCTCAGACCTATATATAAACTCCTTTAGGGCTTTTCTCTGTGCAATGGTGTCCAAACCCCCTGTTGGCCAAGCCAGCTCCTTAAAATTGGAAAATGAGTAACAGGCCCACAGTCTCCTTTGCAACATCAATCTGCAGTTTGCACAGCCTGCAGCAACTCTAGTCTTCTCCTCCTCCAGCGGGTCAAGGGAGCCTGCAGTCTAATCCAGCGAAGTCCCTGGAACACCGTTCTTACAGTATATCCTGCTACTCATTGCACTGCTGAACCCCTGAGCCCACCAGTCAGCTGGGCTCCCATTCCTCCTATTTATAAACTCCTCCCCCTTCCCTTGAATTCCCATTGGTTCCACTCTCAGAGCGTGATCCTGGGTGTGTCCTGCCAGGCTGCTTGCCCACAACAGAAGTCACCACACAGCCAAACATGTTTAGTGCCCAGCACACTCAGGTACACACAGGGCCAGATCCAAAAAGGGACTTTGGTACCACAACACTCAGCACTGCAACATCTAACTTTTGGGTGCCTAGAAAAATCAAACACCACTGTGATCCACAAAGCCGTGTTAAGTGTCGAGGCTCCCTATATAACCAATGGGAAGAGAGGGGCACCTTAGGCTGCCATTCACAATGCCAGCATGCTAGGTGGGGAGCTGCCTAAGCTAGCCAATGGGAGACATCAAGGAGAGAGGTGTGTGCTAAGCTCCTAGTCTCCCCATGGAGCCCAGCACCTAAATCCAGGTTCCAGGGAGGTGCCTATCTTTGCTAGTGATCCACATACCAGGGGAAAATAGGCATTCAGCTGCCTAAATTGAGTGGTGTGGGGGGGCCTGATCTGGTAGACATGCTCAGAGGCTGCCTACTAGAGCAGGCCCTCAAGATGAGTTCACACAAAACAAGGAGGAACATAGGCTCCCAAGTACTTTGTGGATCCCACCCACAGAGTCCCCAAAATAAAAACAAGAAACTGTATCGTCCCCACTTGTTCTCCCCTTATTTATAGCACTTGATGCAGTGGTGCAAGCATGTGGGTTATATCTGCATCCCACGTGCCCTAATTTTTCTTTTTAAATTAATTCATTTTTCATTAGGTCATTTGATAAACTGACTATTTTAAAAAAATGTTTTTACAGAGGGGAAAGGTGAAAAATATAGCAGGAGAGAGACTGGATGTCAAGTAGGTGAGGATGGACAAGGCTTCCTACAGATGAACCTATTATAGAGACTGATGAGCAGAGGCGGTATCAGGGCGGTGTGCATGGGAAGGGCTGTCTCCTACAAGGAGACCCAGTTTTTGGAAGAGTAGGAGCAGAGAAAGGTGGGAGGGGGTTGAACAAGTTCTATTTCTCCTCTGCTAAGTAGTGCTGTAGTTCATCTCAGGCAAATGAGATAAGATCATGGTCCTAGAGCTGATTGCTGGTGTCACGGTCCTCCCTTGATAAATTAATTTATGGGCAGCCCCTAAGTTCTGGAGGAAGAACTGCCTGCTGGAGAGGTGGCCATTGCTGACAGAACTGCGTGTCTCTGCTTTTGATCCTTCTCCTAACTGGCTATGGAAGCATGAAACCATGCTTTTTTTGGAGAAATACTTTGAGTGAAATCCTGGCTCCACTGAAGTCAATCGGAGTTTTGCCATTGACTTCAATGGGGTCAGGAGTTTATCCTTTGTTATTCTGCATAGAGGCTGTCGCTCCCAGCCATCTTCATTTTGGAGGAAATGTTTAATAAAGAAACCAACATGTGTGACATAACATAATCCAAAATACAAAATGATCAGAAAGATCCCAGTAACTAGGGTGTTCCAGAAGTCATTAGGGGAATGAATTGGCCTCTCCCCAGAACACAACCATTAGTCCCAAAATGGAGGCTAGCTGCAAAATGTACATATATTGATTTTGATTTTAAATAGGCAGCAACAACAATAAAAAACTTCCCCAAACCCAGGGGGAATTCCAGAATGCAATATAGTAAGTAGGGCTGTCAAGTGATTAAAAAAACAAACAAAAAACCCAAACAATCTCAATTGTGCAATTAAAAAAATTAATCTCAATTAATCACACTGTTAAACAATAGAATACCAATTATTATTTAAATATTTTTGGAGGTATTCTACATTTTCAAATATATTGATTTCAATTATAACAGAATACAAAGTGTACAGTGCTCACTTTATATTTATTTTTGATTATAAATATTTGCACTGTAAAAAACAAAAGAAATAGTATTTTTCAATTCACCTCATACAAGTATTGTAGTGCAATCTCTATCATAAAAGATAATTCTACATTTGTAAATTTATGTACAAAAAATAATTTATTTTTGAATGTAATGTAAAACTTCAGAGCCTACAAGTCCACTCAGTCCTACTTCTTGTTCAGCCAATCGCTAAAAGAAACAAGTTTGTTTACATTTACAGGCGATACTGCTGCCTGCTTCTTATTTACAGTATCACCTGAAAGTGAGAACAGGTGTTCGCATGGCACTTTTGTAGCCGGCGTTGCAAGGTATTTACGTGCCAGATATGCTAAACATTCGTATGCCCCTTCATGCTTCAACCACCATTCCAGAGGACATGCATCCATGCTGATGATGGGTTCTACTCAATAACAATCCAAAGCAGAGTGGACCGACATGTTCAATTTCATCATTTAAGTCAGATGCCACCAGAAGGTTGATTTTCTTTTTTTGGTGGTTTGGATTCTGTAGTTTCCGCATTGGAGTATTGCTCTTTTAAGACTTCTGAAAGCATGCTCCACACCTTGTCCCTCTCAGGTTTTGGACGGCACTTCAGATTCTTATATCTTGGGTCGAGTGCTGTATCTATGTTTAGAAAGCTCACATTGGCACCTTCTTTGCATTTTGTCAAATCTGCTATGAAAGTGTTCTTAAAACAAACGTGTGCTGGGTCATTATCCTAGACTGCTATAACATGAAATATATGGCAGAATGCATGTAAAACAGAACAGGAGACATACAGTCCTCCCCCAAGGAGTTCAGTCTCAAGTTTAATTAACGCATTATTTTTTTCATGAGCATCATCAGCATGGAAGCATGTCCTCTGGAATGGTGGCTGAAGCATGAAGGGGCATACAAATGTTTAGCATATCTGGCACGTAAATACCTTGCAACGCCGGCTACAAATGTGCCATGCAAACGCCTGTTCTCACTTTCAGGTGACATTGTAAATAAGAAGCAGGCAGCAGTATCTCCTGTAAATGTAAACAAACTTGTTTCTCTTAGCGATTGGCTGAACAAGTAGTAGGACTGAGTGGGCTTGTAGGCGTCAAAGTTTTACATTGTTTTGTTTTTGAGTGCAGTTATGTAACAAAAAATTCTACATTTGTAAGTTGCACTTTCATGATAAAGAGATTGCATTACAGTACTTGTATGAGGTGAATTGAAAAATACTATTTCTTTTGTTTATCATTTTTACAGTGCAAATATTTGTAATAAAAATAGTGTACAGTGCTCACTTTATATTTTGTATTCTATATTGTAATAGAAATCAATATATTTGAAAATGTAGAAAAAAACAAATATATTTAATGAATTTAAATTGGTGTTCTATTGTTTAACAGTGCAATTAATCACAATTTTTTTTTTTAGCTAATCGTGTGAGTTAACTGCGATCAATCGACAGCCCTAGTAGTAAGTCACTGCCTGCCAGAATCAGAATGATAGAACCTAGGAGAAAATGTGGTGGTAGGTTTTCTTGTGCTGATTTTTCCAGCTGGCTTGTTCAGCTTGAATTTGAATCAAGTCTGACTGAGTACATTTCAGGTTTTAGTGGAATATTTCCACAGATACCTCTCTAAAATAGGCAGCTATGAAGGCACCAGTTACTATGCAACCTGCACTATTCCTTCCTCCCATAATGAAAATCTAAACTCTAAGGTTGCATCATATACAATTAAATACAATGGCCCAGATGCCAGCTCCACAAAGGAACATAGGCAGTGTGGTGCTCAGTTTTGTATGACCTAACTTTTAGGAGCCTAGAAAAACAAACAAACAAAAAACCCCACAACCAACAAATCACAGGAACACTGAGGCACAAAGCCTGAATTAGGCCCCTTGGCTCCTACACAAAGAATGGGGAGAGACAGGTGCTTAAACTGCAATCCAGAAAACCAACATGCTAGGCAGGGAGCAGCCTATGCTAGTCAATGGGAGAGAGAGACTGAGGAGAGGGCAGTGTGCTAGCTCTCACAGAGTAAGCTGCGCAAGTCAGAGCTGCACAGAGACACCTAGCTCTGCTAGTGATCCATGAGCTGTGGGGGAAGACAGGCGTTTGGCTGCCTCAGTTGCATGTGGTGCCTGAAACAAAACGACTAGCCGGGGCAAGGAGGACTTCCCTTAGAACCTTGAGATTAGGGGCTCAAGTACTCACCCAGGATGTGGGAAATCCCCAGTTCAAGTGCCCCCCCCACTGAGTGGGAGACAGGATTTGAACAGGGATCTGCCACCTCTTGGGTGAGTGTCCTAATTACTAGCTGTAGAGTCATTCTAACGCTCTCTTTGTCCCACTTAATATTATTCAATTTTTTAATTAAAGGGAAACAACTTCAATAGGAGAGACTGAAGGAGATGAACATCAGAATATTCCATAGCCTATGAGTTAGGGCACTCATGGTAGATCCCTGTTCAAATCTCTTCTACTCACTGGGTAGAGGCAAGACTTGAACGGGAGGTCTCCCACATCCTGGGTGAGTACCCTAACCATTGATCCTCCCCAGCCCCAGTTGTTTGGTGTGATCTTGCCTGAGGGGCCCAATCTGCTAAGCACCCTCTGAGAATGTCTTCTGGATCAGACCCCACCCAGGACATGGTCACAAACCAGGGAAAATAGGCATTAGGCAGCATCACTCTAAGGTTTGGGTAGGCGATGGGTGTACTGATGCCTAGAATGAGGCTGCAGTGCGCATGCTCAGAGGCCAACATATAGATGCCAAGTGAGTTTAGGTGCCTACTGGGATAGGCAGCAGCCAAGCAGGAGTTATGTGGATCGCTCTGGTGCCTACAAATGGACTTGGTGCAATCTACTAAGGCACCTAAAAGTGACAGCTGCTTATGGCCTGCATGCCTGTGTATAGCATTAGATGCATAGGCTGAATCTTTTAGCACCTGTAGAAAGAGACCCTGTTGGGATTTTTTGGTCCACAGTATGAAAACATAACAAAGGAATTTTTAGTCATTAGTTAAGAGGCATGCATCGACAAAGACAGAAGCACAAGTGTGTTGCAAAGATGTTTTACCACCACTTCAGATTATTTCCATGTATTGTATTTTACGAGTGTCAGCCACTTTTTTTTTAACACACACACACACACACACACACACACACACACACACACACACACACACACACACACACACACACACACGGAAAATAGAACACTATTGCTCAAAAAGGTGACTCCTGATTTCTTCAAGGGCTGCTTTTCAAAAAATTCAAATGGGATGTTGAGAACACTATGTAGAGCTATAAGCACACTGACAAATGAAATAGTTACAGTCGAGCTTGAGCGGTTGCTGACTGGTGAGACAGATAATTTGGGGATTGATCGACATGGGCAACAAGCGTGGTTCAATCTCTGTGTCATGTGGCAAATAAATCTTCATCTTGATTTTGTGCCATAAATGTTGATACTGTAGTTATAAGTCAGTACTTCACATTGCTAGCATAAGTTGCATCTAAAGTGGCTCTAAGCTATTTTATTAATGAGCGTTTGCTTTCCTTCTCCTTGAGTGTAGATAACCACAAATACTACTGCACACAGGCTAACAGATAAGAGGGGAAGCTATGGAGATTTTTAGCTGTGCACACAACTGTTTAACATGATTTATTCCATTTCCTAGGTCCTTTTGGATGAATGTGAATCAACCAATCCTGGCTCCTCCAATGGCTAGCTGGCGAAAGGTGCATTTCACCGTAAGATTTCTAGTTCCACAGTGTTTCAGTAGTTGGAGTGGTAGACTGTATTTTAGGGACTGTAACAATAATCCACATTTGGGTGGGGTTTCCTCCTTCCATCCCCATTTTCAGAAGCAACCGTAACCTATTATATGCATTATTTTTAAAAAGTTAAATCTCCTCATAAGCAAGCTGAATCTCCATGTAAAGTCAACTGTGTTCTAATTTTTCATTCTTAAAACATTTTATTCAGGTTTGCTGAATGTTGTGTATTAGCAAAAGAACGTTAAAAGTCAATGCAGTAAAAGAAACACAACCCAAAAACCGTAATGTATTAACTTTTGATGTATACAAAGAAAATTGTGGCTATCATAAGGTGAGTGGAATCCTCTGGATGTAGAAAGCTCCATCCCCTTGGTTCCCTCCAGTCTGCTGTTTCCCTGTCTAGCATTAGGAAAAATTTACAAATGCAGCACATCTTAGTAACAACTGGGGGACTTTCAAAGTCAAGCATAGCTAGATTTTCAGGACTACTAAAAAGTGTTGGGAAAGGTATTTCACAGGACGTCTCATTCACTGGTCATGCAAAGATTGTCATTATATTGAATCTCATGCCTTCAAGAAATACAATTGGCCAGGGTCATTCTAGAGTAGCAAAGTCTGGACAATTCACATAAATCTGACCCCATGTTTACAAAGTAGCAATTAAGAGCCAGATTCCATGCTTCTTGCTCACACTGAGTTGACATTTCACACTAAAAATCCTGATGACTTCTTTGGTACTACTCACATGAGTAAGTACTACTCAGCATCAGTGGAGACACAGAATCTAGCCCAGGGGTTCTCACACTGGGAGTCAGGATCCCTCAGGGGGTCACGAGGTTATTACATGGGGGGGTCATGAGCTGTAAGCCTCCACCCCAAACCCCGCTTTGCCTCCAGTATTTATAATGGTATTAAATATATTTAAAAGTGTTTTTAATTTACAGGGAGGGGGTCACACTCAGAGGCTTGCTATGTGAAAGGGGTCACCAGTACAAAACTTTGAGAACCACTCATCTAGCCCTTAGTGAATGTATATACTCCACTTATCACAAGGCTATCTGATACAAGGCTTGTAGATCTCAGAGCTATATAACAGTAAGTTTTAAAAGCACATTTTAGATATGTTTGTCAAATTTTAGTGTCCTTGAGCAGATACTGATAGCAAGGTCTACTGCCATACAAAGGCTGATATGGCCCTGAACCAGATTTGCCGTATGAAACCACCATAGCCCCTGTGCACTCTCTCCTGAACAGGGATTGAAGTATATTAAATTGCTTGCTGTTTTTTACTATTAGACAAGATTCTCAGGGTTGAGACCACTGAATTCACTTCACTCATGGCTGTTGCATCTGAATACTCTAAACATGCTTTGTACTTAAATTCTGAGGAAATAAATATTGCGACAAATTCACATTCAGATCTAAATATCACCATCCTCACACTCAGACTGAAAAAAACCCAAGCTTGATTGTGCCACTTAGACTTGCCCAC
Source organism: Terrapene triunguis (assembly GCF_002925995.2). NCBI lineage: Eukaryota > Metazoa > Chordata > Testudines > Emydidae > Terrapene > Terrapene triunguis. The sequence goes on from NW_020664377.1 coordinate 2,781,740, forward strand.
AATAAGGATCAGTGCAGAATATGCCCAAGGTACTACACCATGCTTGTTAGCTGCCACTTACTTTCCCTTGCATGACCGGCTAGTTTGAGTGGCCAGTGCACAGGGGGCCCAGAGCAATAGCCCTGCCTCTTCGTGCCCCCTTTGATGCACTTGGAACTCCGGGGGAGGAGAGAAATACACCCACCTCTATGGTACATAGAGTGCAGAGGTTGTAATTCTGTCTAATTCTTAGGCAGGCTGCACAACGGGACGGGACAGGTCTCTTACTCAGTCTATCACTGCTGCCATCTTGGCCAACACACCAAGATTTAAACCCAGGCCCTTCAGAGATTAAAACATGAGCTTCTCAGCCTGAGGTAAAAAGCCAAGGCAGCGTAGCTGGGGCGGTTCAGACTCGTATCTTTTGCAGATCAGGCACAGAAGGGGGACATGTAACCTATGCTTATCAGTGGGTTATACAAACAGACTCTGACCCTAAATGAGTCTGGCCCTAGTAGACCTCACCAGCCTAAGCCAGAAAAGTTAAAACAAACAAACAAACAAACAAACAAAAAAACCCTACTATTCTTCTGAGGAGCCTTATTATGACCAATTTCCTCCTTTCTACCACTAATCCCACAACATCCCTTGCCTCAATATTCGCTCCTGAGAGATTTTACCACATTTCCCATTTACATACAGACATCAGCATTAATATAACATTGTATCTATATGGAACAGTTGCTATAGAACTGGAGGTGCAAGGGAGGAATTGGAGAAGAGAGAGGCAGAGCCCTCACAGCATGGAATTAAAACCAAAATTCGACAGCCGCCTGGGAGGTTCAGGGCTTCACAACCCTCTGGAGACTAATGGCTTGAGGTTAAGGAAAATGGAGTAAAAACAATGCAAATATTCCATGTGGAATGGAGTAAAGTGTGTCAGGTTCTTGCTTGTGAAGCCTAGAAGATAATATCCCAGACCTGGCCTTTGGGTAGACGCTTGGTTGTAGGGTGTGGAAAGAGCTCAAAAACTCTAATACTGATGATAGTTTTTATATCCACACTAAAATGGGATTTGAAGTTTGTATTTTTACTATTAGCATCCATGTACAGTTCCCTCCAGAAATAATATTTAAGATACGAGAGGATAAGCATACTAGAGAAGGCTGCCCCCAGGGCCGGTGGAACAATTTGTAGAGTGGGGGTGCTGAGAGCTATTGCTGTAAACCTTGTATATAATGGAATCCACTTCAAGACAGGGGGTGCAGCAGCACCCCCAGCGCTCCTAGTTCCAGCACCTATGCCTGCCCCATTGGAGTAGGTAGAAATAGTATAGGATCTAACTATGGGGTAGTGCCATGCCTCCTCTATCCACCCTGAAAATGAGTACTCAGGAAACCTCTCCATCTTTGCCTAAAATGTAATGAAGAATATGAAAATTAGAGGTCTGTAGACCTTGCTTGTGTCATGGACCGATTTAAAAAAAACATCATTTATCAATAGGGAGGGAGCGAAGGAGGGATGACCCTCTTTTTTATAGGCTCTCCTCCCGTCATGTACTGGGAATCAGGAGATGTCCGTGCAATTGGGGTGGTCCCCTTGGGAGTTTCTGCACAGCTGTGACATGACCAAAAAGGCCTAATCAGCCAATCGAAACATAGTTTTGGACATTCAGGATTGCCTGATTTTCAGTGGTGCTGTGCATTCACAATTAACTTTCAAGTTAGTGAGACTTGTGAGATCTCGGCATCTTTGAAAATTGGACAATTATAGTCTAGTGCCAGACTCTAATACACATTAAAAATGGATGTGGGAAAAACCAAACCAAAACACTCAGCCCCCATGCCTACTCCACAAATCCAGGCACTGAACTATTTTAATACAACAAACTAAAAAACCCAATATGCTGTAACTAGCTTCCAGTATATAGTGAAAATAGAGATATTCCTGACCTAAAACCATCTTCCCGTACTTAGGCATTTATTGGATTTTGATGTATGCTCTGTTCTGTCTACACGCCTCACATCAATAGCATTCTTTAAAGAGAATTTAGTGGCAAAAGCATCTGGGTGGGCAGCACTAGCAAACAAAGTCCTCTTTTCACCCACAGAACAGGGAGAGGATAGGCAGTGACAGCACAAGCTTTGCCACACTGCCAATGAGCATCAGCCCTGCTATGCTGGGAACATGTAGCCTGACAGATGCTCAGACTTCTACTCCTCTGGCTGCTCCCCATGAGTCTCTAATAAGGACATGAGCAATGAGCAATTTAAATCCAAATTGATATATTGACAAGACACCAAACCCCAGGGTTAGCTGACCCCTCAGAGTTAGCGTACATTCTCCACACAGTTATGAGCAGAGAGTCCTGGTTATTCATGTGAATACAATGACTGACCAATCAATAGTTAAATATCCCTACAGGTCTGTCCATGCTGCATTGCAGTATATCTGATTGAGACTATCACAAGACTACCCTAATTTTAAAGAGCAATAATTGGTCAAATCCTGGTTGGCACAATTTACTGCCTTAAATTCAGGCTGCCCTATTGCCTGTTTGCCTTCCCGTGACACCTATAGGACAGCCAAGCTATTTCTTATACTCCCCCAATGAATCTCATTTTCCCGGCCTCCTTGGTCATCATGTACCTCCCTCACCACCTTTCACTCCTGGCTTCCTGCAAACATTTCTCCCACATTCAAAGCCACAAAGAATGAACCCCTGGCCTCATTGAAGCTAATTAGGGTTTTATCATTGACTTCAATGGGGCCAGGACTTCACTCAGAGTTATGTTTTCTGCTTTGTACTACGTGTTTGTGGTGCCTAGAGTTCACTCTCTTTGGCAGTTCCCACATCCAATCAGGATGCTACTTTTGGCTGCATCACCACTGCGGTGAGTGGGTGGATGGTAAATCATCAGTGGGGAGGAGGGTGAGAAGGTATTTCCATCTCCACGCCCATTCTGTGGCCTTTCTTCTGAGATTGGCAAAGAAAGTACCAATTATGAGGGCAATATGGACATATTTCTACTGGGAACTGATTGACACAACCAGCTGTGAAACAATTCCAGACCCCATCATTACACCAAAGAACTTAGAGAAGATCAGTGAAATAATTCTTTGGGATACAACCCAAGCTGGACTCATTTTGTGTAAAGCGCATGTGAGAGAGGATCTTTAGGTTCCTCCCAGACTCCTGCTGAGCCCAATTGTTTGTTCCTTTCAGCCCCAGTGACTGGTTTACATTGACCAATGTTTTTAAGGGCATCCCTGAGAGGATGGGGCTGAGAAATTTACTTTTTTAAAGAAATGAAATGGGAGATTCTCCTGTAAGTTTCTACTTCCCCCACAGCAGGGGGCCTCAGAGCTGAAGGGCAGTTCTTATGTATAGATCACAACACACATGAGATGGTAATGATTTTCCATCATTGATAACCCAAGCTACATTTGTCCTTAATTTAATGAGTGTCATGAGCGATCCAAATGTTGGCGGGAATATAATATACTAAAACTCATTTTGTGAAGAGTGCCAAGAGCTTCATAATGGTACATCCCCCCCTGAAAAACCTCAACCAAAATAAAACCTTGCTGCACTACAGCTGAGGATTTCCTTGCTCTGACTAACGGGATCAGTGCATACCCCAAGGAGCAACCATTGTCTGGCATTTTCCCCCTCATTCATTTGTATTTGGCCAGTTTCAGTCCCATGGGGCTATCCTCCTGAGAGTCCACTGAACAGGCAAAAAGGTGCCAACTAACAAATGCTTTCCCTTTATAGAATGTTTGTGATGAAAACTGCATGCCTGGAAACATGCTACTAATAGGGGTAGCCAAGCATTGTGGAAGTCAAGGTTTTGTGAACCTAGCAAAATATTTCTGAAGTTGGAAGAGTTCCAAAATTATTTTCAGTTTGTGACTCTTCTTCGCCAACAATTAAAATCCATGGTTTGTTCCCCCTGAAGGCAATCCACTTTTTTCCTAGCTAAGGAAATATTTGAGTTACATTTCATGGAGAGAGCAGACACCGCCCTCTCCCCTCCCCCACAAAAAGCTAGAATAGTACAATTCACCATCTGCATAAGGCTGTGCTAAGTGGCTAATAATCCCTAGCTACATCACAGCAGTGTTGTGAGGTCCAGTTAGTTAACATCTCTAAAGCACTTTGCATATGCAAAGACCTCTACCAGTGCTACATATTATAGAATATCATAGAATAGAATAATAGAATATCAGGGTTGGAAGGGACCTCAGAAGGTCATCTAGTCCAAACCCCTGCTCAAAGCAGGACCAATTCCCAACTAAATCATCCCAGCTGGGCTTTGTCAAGCTGGGCCTTAAAAACTTCTAAGGAAGGAGATTCCACCACCTCCCTAGATAAGCCATTCCAGTATATATAGCCATGTATCTATTTTTCCCCCAATTGAATTTTTTCTCTACTCTTCTATTCTACAGTCTAAACATATGAACAAAATGCACAGGAGGGTCTTAAATAGAGAATCTTTGTTTACAGGTGGTTTACAATATCTATTTCAGATGGATGTGTATTAGACCTTTCAGGCAGCATAGACTTTCAAGTTATAAAGACAAAGGGACAGTCCTCTGTGGTGTAGGGTATAAAAGCAACAGATAAAGACATTTAATACATGTGGTGCTATAAATTTAGTAAGGATACACTGAACAGAAAGATACATAGTGTTTTGTTTTGTTTTTTAAAGGGGTGGGGGGAGTTAATTACATTGGGCCAGATTTTCATGTTTTTACTCATGTTGGATAACACCATACTGGACAAGTTGTCTAATTGATTTCTATGGGGCTACTGGTGGCCTCAGATACTACTCAAAAGGAGTATGGGTGTTTGGCAAAATTGCCACCCTGACACTCCCTCTCCTGGCTGGTTGTGATACTGAGGCAACTTCTACTTCAGTTTCCCCCACTTTCTTTTAGCCTACTTCAGCCATAGACGTGTCCTGGTCCTCTGGCCAGACCACGTCACAGAGTCCAGCTCCTTCCAGCACCACAGAGTCCTTTATCAAAGGCCAACAAGAACTGTAAACAAACCAAGTCTTCAGTCCCATTGGGCTCAGCAGGCAGTCACCTCAGTGCCAGCATGCCTCTGTTTCTGCCGCTGCTGCTCCCTGGTTCAATCCCTCCCCTAATCCAGGGGCTGGGACACTCCTCCCCTTACTCAGGATTTCTGGCAGGCTCTTGCTAATCAAGGCCCTCCTCTCAGTCAGGCCACCAGCCCACCCCAGGGAAGCCTAGCTGGTTTCCCCCGAGCTTCTTTTCAGGCAGCTTTTCTCCTCTCCCCAGCTGAGCTCACTCAGCTCTTTATGGAGAAAGAACCCTTCTTTTCCCCACATGGGCTTTATTTCTATTAGTCCTGCCTCCTGGGGCATCCAGGCTGGTTAATTGGCCTCTCAGGCCCATATTAACTCTTTCCCAACCTGTGTGATGTAAACGCCCCATCACAGGGTGCCAGAATCTGGTCGTTACTAAATCAATAGGGAAATGTAAAGAGCCTTTTAAAGAAGCATTTTCGCTGTTAGACTCTTCTGTAGGGTTTTAAAAACATTCCAATGTAATGGAGTAGGGTTCAAGACAAAACGATTGTTTCATTTTTTGACCCATCAGAAAACACAGCTGAAATTTACTGCTTCTGTGTGCTAAGCGAGAGGGGCTCTAACGTACAGAAATAATTAACTACAGCATAATGCCATCAGTCCTGGATTTGCGTACACACATATAAATGCATTCCCAGAAAGCCATAAGATGCCATTCAAATAATTATTTTAGCAGCGTAGCATTCTATAGTGAGCTGCTCAGCACATGGCAAACTCAACAGATGTCTACAGCCAGTGTTCAGATGTTAGAGAAAGAAAAAGAAAAGCCATTACATTTTTCGGCTGAGCACACTCAAGGGGGCCTGGTATCTTGTCTGTCAACCTGCTGATTAGCTAACGTGACACACAGGCCAGTAAGGTGTAGGAAAAGCAAGATTTTTGTGGCGCGTTGGAGCCTGAGCACCAATTCCAAAGAAATTATACACACCGGCCTTCACTAAATATTTAGCTGAGGCTCTGTCCTGGTCGCACAGCAGCCTGACTGCCCACTGCCATGTGGCAGGCTTTGGGTTGGGAACGAAGCTCGGGATTCCACTGGGCGATTAGAAACTGCCGGTGTCATGGATGTGATGCCCTTGGTGTCCTGGAGGAAGTGTATCGGCAGCACAGCTGCCCGCTGATTCATGGGCAGCAGCTGCAGAAAGGGCTGCTTCCTGCCCTCCCAGCTGGAGGGAAACAATCATGAGAGGGTCCCCACCAGGGAGGGCTGGGCTTCAGAATGAAAAGATGGGTTCTAGCCTATAATCAGACACTGGTGGAGATACTGTGAGAAAACTTCCTTCCCCAGATGGGAAAAAAACTCAAAAAAGCCCTGCTCATGTGCTTAAAAGCAAATACTGCTCCTGTAACAAGTGCACAGTACAAAGTGGAGCATTTGAGAATCAGGCCTGCTGGTCTCCTGGAGTGTCATTTGATACCTAGAAGTACTGAGTAAAATCACAGTGAGATTTTTCCCCACCTTAATGTGAAGGATTCCTCCTGCTCCAAAGGTGGGGAGGGAGAAAGCGAAGGAGGGAACAGAAAGCAGAGAATGAAGAATGACACCCTTGAGCAATCACATCAAACCCTGGAACAGTGGTTTGTACTGGCAGGGTGCCGGATGAGAAATACAACAGGTTTTGCTGCTTGCCAACACCAGTGGGCAGTACTGTAAGACAAACAGAGACAATGTTTTACAGGGGAAACCTCTCTCTTCTCTATAAAAACAGAGCGGCAATTTATGACAATTTGCAGCACAGCCATCTATTGTGGGGATCTGCGTTGATTCCCAAACTACAAAAAGAGAAGAAAGGGGAACAAAGTGAAATTTCTTGTCCCCCTGAGTGCTGCTTGAACAAATCATGGTGCTTGAAACACTACCTTCTGTTTCATAGGAATTCTGGGTGGTCTACAAAATATTTGGTGGAAGGTATACGTATGGTTAGAAATGGGATGGTAAGACAAGGATTTTATGGACTTGTTTGGAGTTTGGTTATGTAAAATCAAAAGCAAGGATGGTTGTGTTCTGAATCCTCTTTTCTCTCAACCACCAAGTTTGCATGGGTAATGAAGAGAGAATGAAGAGAGGTACGTCTGTTTGAGAGAAAAGATTCCAGTTATGGCCCTGTCTAGTGATAAAAACAGCTTTCTAAAACTTACATCCAGCCACTATGTGATTGTTTTTGTTTATCTTCCCAGAAAGCAGCCCTTTGATTATAAAAATATAGGTCAAATTGGATGAGTGGGAAAGATATTTTGGTGAATGATGAACATGTAGAAAACATTGTGCAGTTCCTCAAGTTTGATATTCTTTACTAGGTATGCTTTAAAGATATACACTAAATAATTATGAAAGGTCTACTTTGCAAAAATGCAGAATATGCTGAGTTTGAATCCCCCAGCTGCCCAGACACCAAATTTCAACTCTCAATACAAAAATATAACGCGCTCACTAACAGATCTCAGATGCCCAATCTTAGCTACATTGCCATGACTGCTAACCTTGTGATAAACCCCTCCCTCCTCCTTTAATATTAAGTATTTCTCCAAGAATTTGTAATGCCACATGAAATAATGTCAGCTGGTGACTCCCAATAATGCATGATTTCTTGTGTGTCTTACGATTTCCCCTAGAAAGTGTTCAATTAGGCATCTTCTATTCTGCTGTTCATCAGGCCTATCAAGGTTTCTGGTGATGTATGAGGAGTTTCAATTTTTTCTCTTTGTGGCACTGAAAGAATTTGAATTTTATTTTTAAAGAGCTCTCTGCCTATCTACCTACATACATGACCCTCATTGCCATATTATATGAGCGCCACCATTCTTACAATGTCAGATGCTGGGTTTGTTTCTATGCCTGCTGCTGTCCAAAGGTATAGCTACACTGTAATTAGACACCTGCAGCTGGCCTAGGGCTGTTTAGTTGCGGTGTAGATGTTTTGGCTGCAGCCTGAGCTGTGGCAGGGTCCTAGAGCCCAGGCTCCAGCATGAGCCCGGACATCTACACTGCAATTAAACTGCTCCATTGCCCGTGCCCCAAGAGATTGAGTCAGCTGGCTGGGGCCAGCCACACGTTTTCAATTGCAGTGTAGACATGCCCCCAAAACAGCATTTTTTCAACTCCCATATTCTTATGTTAGAGTCTGCAGCCCAGTGAAGAGAAAACAGACTCAAACAACCTGTTTGCCAAGAGAGGTTCATATAAACTATAGCTGGGCAAACCATCTTGAAAAAAGAACTCTCTGCACCAGACCTTTCTCTCTAACCTGAATCGAACCCAGATTAAACTTTCCTTTGTCATTCTTCATTTTCTTGCATCTCTGCAGTGCTGGGTGGTGGCTGCACTTTGTAACACAAGTGCTGAAACACTGACATTTTCCAGGAAGATGTGGAAAAATCGTAAGATTTCAAGCCAGGTTTTTTTCAGAATCTGGATGTCTGAATAGTTTTGGATGAGTTTCAGATAAGCAGCCAAACAAACACAAATGTTTAGATTTACTCATCACTAATTTTAACTTGTTCAGGGGCAAGGCTCAGCAAACAGGAGTTGATAAAGTTGATTGATATCTTACTATTATCTTTAAATTAAGGGCCTTCTTCCACTTTAAAGAAGTTGAAATTTACCTCTGAAAGAGAAAAGTTTGAGAGCTCTGCGATTTCCTAAAGTGACCAAGGAAACAGAGGTCTGATCCTTATCTCACTTACAAATGTGAATCAGGAGCAATTCCAATGTAATTAATGGAATTTTACTGATGTAAAACCAGCATAAATGAGAGCGAATCAGGCCCTAGCTCTTTCTGGTCAGTTGATTCTAAAATTAACACTACAGTAATTCAATGTGTACATTCTTTGTGGCTTCAGTAGATAGCATGGCAGTTCCAGCGGAATGATCCTTGGCCCATTCCCTTGATGCATACGCCTTCTCCGAGAGGTTCCAAATATTCTTCCTTTCAAAGGAATGGTTTTACAGAGGGAAAATCTCCATAGTGTTAGTGATTTGTCCTTTCCTTGTTCTACCTAAAGACAGGTCTTAAAAGAGATCACTTACTGCTCAAGGAGTAGTAGGAGAAAATTCAGATGGCTTGACCCAAGAAAAAGCATAGACCAAAATTCCACAAAATACAAACGTGGGCAGGAGGGTATGTGATGGTACCACAATGTTTACAGAATTAGTAAAGCCACAGCTGGCTTCAGCAAGAAGAAATGGACAATGTTTCTTAACTTCTTTTGTCTAATACTATAGACACGAGGCCATCAGTGGAGCTACCCTGATTTACACTATTTGAGAATCTAGCCTATAGTGTTTCCCCTAGTTGATTGTGAATTAAATCCCAGCTTCACTAGTTGGGCTGAAAGACACCAACGACCAGGGACAGCCTCCTCCTATCATTGTTTTTTAAATCTCAGAAATACTAGATCAGTTGCAGTCATGACTTTCTGCCTCTTTAGTTTGGACCATTCTGGCTTGTTACAGTTGCCAGGCGGTTGCTTTTTACATTGTACCAGGAACTCTTAATGGACAACCCTCTTTCCCAGGTGACTTGGTGTGTGAGAGGACTATGAAAAAAGGGGAAAGATCACAATGGCAGCCCCACTGCTGCCTTTTTCTCCAGACTGTGTTTCAGTTCTAGTGGATCTAATTAGCATGGTTGTACAGGACAGGGGCCTTAAACCTTGGGCTCAGTTAAATTGTGCTTGACACAGGGCCAGAGGAGGATATAAAGGTACATGTACATCCCCTTTGCATTCCCCTCACTCCAGGGCCCCCAGAGGTCTGTTCAGCTCCCAGTATAGGTTGCAGTAGCCTCTGGCAGCCATCCTAGTGTATGTCAGCTGTTTATAGCGGCAGATCACTTCCAAAGCGTAGCAATACTCCCCCCATGCTGCATTTCCCTGGATCACGTCAAAGCCATGCCCCTCAGGGAGCTATACAACGTCTGGCTGTACCAGCGGTATTGCAGCTGGGGCTTCCCTCACAGTGCCGGAAACCTCAGCTGCCCTCTGGAGGCAACTTTCCAGCCCTTTTGCCCCAAAAGAGCAGGTGACAGGGTCTGGCCTAATTTTGTGAATGTTTCCTCTGTTTCGGGTACAGACAGTCCTAGCTTAACAGAATGGCCGCAGTGAGAAGCTGAGGACCCTAAATTCTTATTCCACCTTATCAAGAACTTGATTTACTTTCTATTTGACCATCCAAATTAGTGGAAGTATCATTCCGAACATGCTCTCGCTGCCTTTGTCAGTATTTGCTTTGAGGAGTTTCACTGTCCTAAAGGAAGAAGGCGATTTGGTGTGCAGTAGAGGATATTTACCATTATTATTCATTTATAGAGCACATAGGTGTGAGAAAACAAGTTCTTCTAAATTACCATGACTGGAGGGACGACCAGGGATATGATTTGCACATGCAATCCTAACAAGGGATGGAGGATAATAGAGAACAGTCTTTAGTCTTCTCTGTTGTCAAGAGTGTTATGGAGACTTGGCTCCCTTTGTGGCAGAGAGCCCTGATGATGAATATGGAGACCTACACTGTCCCAGGCCTCAGGAATCTGTTTTTGTTATGTCTCTGGCAGCTCACAATTAATTGCTTTTCTGATAGTGACCAAAAATTGAGACTAGATGTGGACTCCTTGTGCCATCATAAGGAGACATTAGCAGTCCATGTCCAAATATCTGAAGGGAAGCACCAAGAGGATGCTACTAACACCAAGGGACGCACTAAGAGGATGCTGCAGACATATTTATCCTCCTGGGTACTGAAGAATCATGTTACTTAGATAGCAACTCTTTGGGGGCGGGGAGGGTCTTTTGGTTCTGTGCTTGTTCAGTGTCTAGCATGATGGAGTCTTGGTTCATGACTAAGACTCCAAGTTGTTACAGTAATACAAATAATAATGTGCATTTTATTTTCTATTCTATCAGCATTCGTTTCCTATGTGTATTTGTTTAGTTGTAAAATAATAGTCATCGTAAATGCCATAGAAACCTGGTTTGACGTTCTGCATACCTGTCAGTAGGCTGGGAGAGTGAAAGCACTTTAAAAATCACATGAGCAAGCACTGTGTCCTAGATCTGAGGAAAGTAATGCAAGTGCATGTCCGTGGGATTTCCTGTGACCCTCTTGAAAAACTGAAAGTGACAAAGAGTTTCATGTCTTGTCAATGACACCGAGAGCATGACCATCCTCCTCTTCTTCATATAGCTGAGCCCTCAAGGTTGTAGAGGTTGAGAATGGTGCGCTTGTCCAGGTGATGTTTAAATGGATGTCAGCCATTCTGGGTAAGTAAGCTTGGCATTGTCATCCAACGGCACATCTCTTTCTGTATTTTCCCTCGAGGGTGAAAGCACTCTCAGGGTAACCTGGAAGACAACAGTAGGTTTGTGAAGTTTGAGCAGTTTGTGACTTAGGAAGGAAGCTGTCAGGCAATCATTAATAGGAAACAAATGCCCTCCTGGCACCCCCTTATGGTCACCCTGCAAGTGACCCCTTCCCTCAGTGTTCCTTTTGAGTACATCTACATGGCAATTAAACATACATAGCTGACCTGGGTCAGATCACTTGGGCTCAGGCTGCAAAATTTCTGTGTAGATGTTTGGGCTCGGTCTGGAGCCTGGGTTCTGCTACCCCATGAGGGGGAGAGCTCCAGAAAATGTCTGCACAGCAATTTTTAGCTCCTCAGCCTGAGCCTTGAGACCCAAGTCAACTGACCCAGGTTAGCCACGGCCGCGCCGTTGGCCTTTTATTCCAGTGTAGATGTACCCGCTGAGTGCCCAGTAACTCCATACAAGCTTAGGAGGGGCAGAGCCTCCTAAAATGCCCTAGTTCTCAACACTTAAAACATTTTGGCTGGCCTTTCCACCACCCTAGGAGCATCTCTTCCCCAAGTCCACTCTGAGCACTCCCACTGCCAACCAGGACACCCCACTCCCTTTTGTCCAAGCTTCCCACATTAAAACACTGTAAGTCCTTCCTCACCTGCTGGCATCAGTGATCTCTCTGCCAATGCTGCTGGGCCCACTGTGCCTGCCACCTGCTGCTGCTCCTGCAGAAGGATTGTCTACAGCCACTGTAGCTGCTCAGCCAGTACACAAACAGTCTCCTCCACTCCCTGCATCCCAGGCATCCACTTTCCCTCTGTGACATGAGGGGGTCTGCGGGATCCTGCTAATTACACCAATTGTCATGGGGTGGCCACCACCTAATCATGCCTTTATGGCGGGGGTGCTTCTGCAGTGCTTCATCCCTGTTTTACCCTTCTTCAGAGCTCCTTAAACAAACCTTGCACAGTCTCTCTCATTCAATCACAGTCCTTCTTGGGGTCTGGTTTCTTTCTTTCTTTCTTTAACCTGGGCACAGCCTCTTCTCCCTGAGGTACTCTCGCAGCTGGGTCTTCTTCTCTAGCTCCAACACCCTTCTTCAGGGTCCAATGCAGGAGACCCTCGTTCCCTACAGCTTCACTCTACAGTTCCCCTTCTAGCTCTGCTCTGACTGAGCTCCCCCTGATAGCCCAGGTGCAGCCCTGACTCCTTAACTGGCTCAACTGGGAGCACTGCTCTGACACAGGGGTGCGGGGCCTATTTCAACCCTGTGACACTAATAGTACGACAGTGACTGTCCCTGGTTAACAATGTGCACATTCCTTTACCATATGAAGATCATGTACACTTACGTGCATGGATCATAGGCACTTATATGGGTATTGAAGTGAGGGAATCCAATACCACTGGAAAGTCTGTCATTGACTTCCATGGGCATTGGATCAGGTCCTGAATTTGAAACGCTCACACACTTCTACAGATGTGGTCCTATGCCGTATAGCAGAAGTTTTCCAACTCTCGTTCACGGACCACAGGAGATCCATAAGAACTTGCTGGAGGCTAGAGGCAAGCTGCCTTGTCTCATAGTGCTGGTTCCCTCTTATTTCTAGCTGCTGAATTATATTAAACACTTTTCTAATGTTACTTTTCCACATAAGCAATTTCTGTACTTGTCTTAGGGATGTAATTTGTCCATGAATTTGAGAGGAAGTGGCAATAGGAGCAGTTTTCATTAGACAATCTCTCTATTAAAATGTAGTGCACACCATGGACAAAACTGAGAACCCCAGTAATACTGCATGCAGTCCTAAGGGAATGAGTACAATCATCTGCTAAAGGATTTTATTTGCTCAAACGATGTCTTCTGCAAGACAGGCCTTTTGAACTGACTTTTGGGTTGCAGCATGTTGAAAGTGACTTGATACCTTAGTGCACATAATGTCAGCCTAAAGGCTTGTCTAGACGAACAGTTAGCTAATGCGCTTCGAGTAGTCCCGTTTCAAAGAAGTATAGATCCAAGTGCTCTACCACAGTGTTAACGCACGGTGGCAGGGTGCATACAGAGAGTTAATCCGCAGCAGGGTAGTTTCGTACTCAGCTTGCCATGAACTAATTGTTTATGTAGACAAGCCCTAAGTGATGAACACACATATAGGCATTCAGGAGCACCAGCGTGTGCATATTATGGAGAAGATTCATATCCAGGAATGCCAAAATGGTTGTCTATGTGCAGCTCCTTTGCCTGGGAATAAGAGCGCATGCCATCACTATTTTTGATCAGAGCTGGACTGACTTTGAAAATCAGTTGAAATGAAGAAGAAAGTAGGAACTCTGCTGTTTCTTACCAAAATCAAACTGACCCCAGTATGATTATTTCTGCTTAATCTTCCCTAGCAATATAGAAAAGGTAAATCTACCTACTTAGCTAGATATTTTAGGGTTTGGTACTGCTGCCCATCATATAGTATCTGAGCACCTTCCATGTAAAATTGATAACAATTGCAGGGTCCCTAGTGGATTTCATGGAATCTGCGGCACTTCCTGTTTGGGGTAAAGCCTCTTTTTTGGGTAGGAATTTTAGTTTTGATTTTTTTTAGATTTCATTAACTTACTTCTGAAAAATATCTATGAATTGCAGATGTTGTGTCCAGACAGTATTCTACATTTCCCAAAGAAACTGTATATTTTTTTTAAAAGTTGATTTTTCTGAAAAAAAACCCACTGCTCAAACAAAAGCAATAGGAACAAAGAAGGTCTAATGGCATTAGATAATTATTGCCTCAACTCAACATGCATATTAACTACTTCAGAGAAGATTGCTGCTATTGAGTCTCACTCTTCCTTGTCTCCCTAGGGCCCCTGGATCACTTAGGACATAGCCATGACGTTGTGGCAGCCCATTATTTCTTAAGTGGCAACACTCCCCCCCCCCCACCAATTCAGCCCCTCCTGGTGGTGGTTCTGATCAGATTGCACTACGGGGAATGAGTCAAGCAAGCCTAAATGAAAAAGATCCACTGCACATCCAGGAAGATACTGTTTACTGTGTTATATGGGCTTGGGGGTAGAAAAAGGATGCAGGGAGCCCCACAGTCACGCCTGAGTAGCAAAAGACCATGATTCTAGCCTAGCATTCACCTGAGTGGCTGGGGCAATGGCTAATGGTCTACTAGTAGAAGTGGTCTTCTGGCTTGGGGGAATGCTTAGGTATTGACCCTCCTGCACATATGCTGCCTTCTTCAGCAACAGATTCCTAGGGGCTGGGCAGCACACGCTCTTCCTTTTTAAAAGAACAGTGAGGTATGCTAGAAAGCACATTTCTCCTCATCTGCCTGACTTCCCTGTGCAGCAGGGTGGCTACAGAGGCTTCCATGTGGCATCCCCCCTCCTCCATTTTGCCTGGCTCAGTCCACTGTAATAAGGACAGAGTTTTGGCCTAAACCACTTGGGCTAATAGCTTTGTTTATTGCTGTTGTAAATGTTTAATCTAGATTTTCTCTCCCAACTGGAGATGTAATACTTAATTTGAACTGGGTCATACAGGACAGAGGTGAGAACAAGAAGTTAAGAACTTGTTTAATTAGCATCCTGCAGTTCTGTTTACTTTGGTGAAAGGATACTGAGCTCCTCTTGGGCTACAGTTGTTTAGTATGTAATACAAGCAATATGTTTAATAATAAACATTTTGGCCCAGATCCTGGGCTGAGGAGTGCTCAGTTTAGCTCAAGGAAGGAGGTACAAAGACAGTTTTAAGCCATCTTTGGTCTCCATCCAGGTACCAGGGCCAGAGCCAACTAAGGGAAGACGCTGTGAGGGAGGAGTAGGGCCAAGAAACACTTGTGTGGCGGTGCTCTTAGCCCCCTACCTTGCGTCACAATGCCCAGGGCAGCTATTGCTTCAGGCTGTCAGCAGACTCAGGTTCGCGACACTGCATTAATTGGTTCACATTTTCAAGCTTTTCTTCACAAGCATGAGGGCTAAAACATACTTTTTTAAATGAAAGCCAATCATCTGAGCCCAGATGCTGGAGGCCTGGGCATAGTTATATAATACCTATGCCTTAATCTGGCCTAATCCTGCCATAAGCCATCTCTTGTGTCCTAAACCCTAGCGACCTCAATGGGCTTCTCATGGGATTAAAAGTTGTAAGATCTGGCCCCAAATGATGTACCTGGGTACAACCTGCTGCGCTTCATGAAATGGGCACAGTGAGCACATCTCTTTCTGGGTTAAAGTGACCAACAATAAACAGATTTTTAGTTCTGCAATTATAAGAGGGTACTTTGAGCATGGAGGATCAGATGCCAATCTGAAACTGGGAGAGGCCAAAAGGTAGCCCTGCAGAACAGATAAGGACTATGGCGTGGCATAGGCCAGCCCTTATCACTATTTTCTTTAACATGTGTGGCCATAGGTACTGCACATCCCCACATGCAATAATGTCTTCTGCTCAGATCAAGTTGGAGTACCGCACGTTGGGACCTCTAGCCGCAGTGTGTCATGCTTCCATATTGAAATGAGAGTGGCTGCAATCTGCTCCATTTCTTGCAAATTAGATATTGTCCCTGCGTCCTCACGTGTTGTCAATGTGGCTTCAGTGGAGTAACACTTGGGAACCCCTATCTTACTCCCTCTTTTTGTTTATGTGTAGATAATACACTTCACCTAATGCAGTTTGGTCAAAATTTACTACCCTCAGAGTAGTTCAGCTATACAGAACTCTCCTGGGCTGCTTATGAATTAGAGCAGTCAATCCACTGATTTCAGTGGGACTTTTTATATGGGTTTATAAAGCAAGGAGGATGTGACCCTAGATCTTGGGTTGCATCTTATATTCATTACTCATATCGGGCCAGATCCTACTACTATAAATGAATGGGAAATTGTAAATAAGAAGCTCAAACAAGCCTTTTCCTCCTACATTCAGTTGTTTTCAGAAGTAAAGATGAGTCAAAATAAAAACACTCCTGGAAGCACTCATAACATTTGATGAGCTAAAAAGTCTAGCCTAGCAATTTTGTTACTTCTGGTACCTCAGAGACTCTACGCTTAATGCTGACTGTAAAGAGATTATTCTGAGTAATAATGTAAGGCTTAGAATAATTTCTCATTACATTATTGGCGGTTATTGCTGCAGTCCTGCTATTTAACATTGTTCTAAATACATTTTTGTTTGTTGTGGCTTTGTGTGTTATGCTTTGCCATAGACTTAGACACAGAACAAGTACACACCTTCAGTTTGGAAGACTTGTACATTTTAGATTAATAGAAACAAAGAATGAGAGGGGAAAAGTAAAATAAAGTCCTGATCCTACATTCTGAACCATGTGGGTGGACCCCTGTTCCTATGAGGGGACCCATTGACTTCAGTGGGACTCTACCTCGTTATAAAGGTGCTTCCTCTGCAAATTCAATTGCAGGATCAGGGTTAAAGTTTCCAGTCTTGTAAATGCTTACACCTGGACATAGTACTTATTAGCAGAATTAGCTGCATGGGGGCATAGACATTGAAATCAGTGTGATTACTCACAGCAGTAAGCACTTGGTCCAGCAGTAAGCATTTACAGCATCCAGCTGATAATGACTCCATGACTGGAGCACAGAGTGTCTATGACTCATGCTACAACTGCTGCCATATTGAATTAACCCACAGGGAGTACCTCTGCAGACAGGGTTACGGCTGCAGTTTTCTCTTATCGGTGCAGTACATAGAAAATAGCCTTACAGTTAGTTATATGCCAGTAACTTCATATGTGCTATGATCTGCATTTCAGCAAGTTAATACCACTGGGACTTTGTTCAAATATGTTTTAGTTTCCTCATGTAAGTGCTTTAGACATAAGTAAAATTTAAATATGCTAATTCTTTCCCAATTATTTGTTTAAAAACACACTTTCACTTAAGGTAGGTCATGTCCCCAATATGTAAATAAGTCTATTGGGCTTGATTCTGCATCCTGTTACACTGACAAAAAACCCAGTGTGACTGCATATGTATTGGCTGATTTACTTTGGTGCAAAGCTGGAATAATAACATGGTGAATCAATGTGATCCAAGTATGTAAATAAATCATACGAATATATACGATTAAACTCTGAATAAAGTCACTATCTTGTTTTTGAGGTGACGAGAATTAAAAAAAAATAATCAATTTTTCTACAAATTCTTCTTAAAATTCTCCAGCTAGACTGTGCCTGTTGTGTGCAGCATTATGTTTGCCTTCCTCTGCAGCTAATTGGTGACTGTGCTTTAGGAGTGAAATTCCCTTTCATAGTAGGAAAAAACCCCAAATGCAGTGTAAGCATTGTGGTTCCAAAGCACAAATGGACTCCATAGTTACTCCACGTGACTCCACATAGGCCAGGGTGTGCTGGGGTAGGCTGAGGGAATGATGGGGTGGGGTCAGGGAGTTCTGTGGTTTTGTGAATCTAGTGGTCAAAGACCACACGTAGGGTGGTATACAGGAGTCCTGGTCCCTAGTCTAGCCAATGGGCTGGAGAAACAATGGCGGAGAGGCAGAGGAGTTACTCTTCACTCTGTTTGTGGGTTGGCAGATGGTTTCCATCCCCTAACTCTCATGTAGTTCCCATGCACTAAGCCTGTTTACTTGGTCTTTGTACAGAGAGAGGTAGTGTCTTGCACACTCAGTATCCGTTTGTTCTGGCTCTGAACAGCCTGGTGCGTACCTTCGTTTCAGATTACACAAGAATGTTTAAGGCCAGGAGACGACCATATGGGCTACCAAAGACTGTTCTAACAATGTCTTAAAAACAATCAGCCACTTTTCCATCAGCCAAATCTAATTAACCGCAGCACTTCTCTGCCCAATCTGGCTTGAAAAAATGTGTCCAGCTCTCCCTTGACTTGGTTTGTGTACACTCCTTATCTACTGCTAACTGTAAACATTTGTTCTGTAGCACAACCAGTTTTTGTAAATAGATATTCTGTCTGCATAACTTACCGTGTATGCTATTAAGGCAGTGGGCGTCAGGTTATGACCTCTTGTTTACATATTAGTTGCTGTCTTAAACAGCTTACTGGCACCAATCTGTTCCTCCCCCTCCCCCCCACGACTTGTTTACCTCTTACAATCCCTGATTTAGTCTTTTTTTCTCTAAACCGCAGAGGCCATCTTGAGCTAATCTTATTTCATAATTGACACCAGCAGCCTGCTTCCAGCACAATGGCCTCACCCTGGCTTCCACTAGTCTGGTTACTCCTTGCACGGTGACACCGACAGCCATTCCCGTCTCCCCAAAACCATCTCCCCTGCAGTGTCCAGTCCCTCTCATTGAACCCTCACAGACATTCAGTTCACTGTCTCCGAAGAGACAGTATGCACATTAGCCTGATAGTTTAGCTCAAGTCCCAGACTTTAATCTTACGCATAGCAATGAGATGACTTTTGTAATAAAACAAGAGTAGGTTTATTAACAAAGAACAGATATTTAAGTGATAATAAGTAAGAACAGAAGACACAGATATGGTTACAAGTAAAACAAAACAAATACCCTTCCTAGTGACCCAAACTTAATTTTAGCAAGTTACAATCTTGTTCTAAGCAGGTTTCTCACCTATAGTCAATTTCCAGAGACTTTTAACTCCCTTGGTTGTAAGGATCGACTTTTCTCAGAGTTCAAGAGCTCTGGCCCCTTGTTCCTGTCAGTAATGGATAACAAAATGGCTTTTTGACCCTACTTATATCTTCCCAAAGTTCATTGACCCTGTCTCAAGAGGCAGGAAGGCTTCCTAGGGATGCAGTCTCCATCCCCCATTGTGATTAAGTGGTCATTTTACCCCACTTGCTTGCCTGATGGCTTTGTTTACCTTACATGTAAATGTGCTTTTCATTATCTTTAGTCTCACCTTGCTTAATTTACATTGGCGACACAGTCAAACTGGTGAAACAACATTCCTTTGTCTAGGACAGGCTGGGCTTAGGCAATGCCTGCCAAACACATTTGTGGAACATATTGCCAGTACACAGCTATAATTCTTTATACACTGCTTGTACATACATCACACAAGATTATTAATAACCAGCGTGTTACCAGTTTGCATATGACACCTTAAACAATACCTTTTAAATACAAATTGTGACACGAGCAAGTTGGGGCAATGAGTGTGTGAGACCAGATGAGAATTATGGAATGGTGTGCCTGTGACAGGGGCCCTGCATGCTGAGCTGGGTGATCCCTGTTCGTCCCGTACGGGGTTGGTACACCCCGTTACCCTAGTTATCGGGACTCCCTGTTAAGTGGGTGATTACTGCCAAGTGGGTTCCGGTCCCCTGACAGGGTCACATAAATGAATAGTCTGTAGCCCTTGGGCGGGGCAAAACAAACAAACAGTCTGGAGCCCTGCAGCCTCCTGGCTGGGGCAAACAGTAGCATTTGGGGTATGGTAGGGGTTCCCAGCCCTGTCCTCTCCACTGGGTTCTGACCCAGGGCCCTATGAAGCCAGAGAACTCCCCGTCAGGGTCTCAGGTATCCACTTCTACTATCTCCCCTGGGTCCTTCCTACCACTAAGTGTGTCCTGGGCGTCTCCTCAGCTGGCAGCTCGGCTTTCCCATCAGTGTCTGCAGTCAGCGAGTTGTCCACGGCGTAGTCTGAGTCTACCGGCTCTACCGCCTGGAGCGTCGCAGGTACTTCTGCAGGAACCCGCAGTACATGTCCTGCTCCCTCCGCTGACCACCCCAACTGAGCTGGGATGCCTCCTTTTATCTGGCTCTTCCACTTGGCGTATGTGGAGCAGAGGAAGGGGTGTGTGGCCTCCTGGGCCATTGGCCCCGTGCAGGGTTGGTACACCTCATCACAGTGCCCTCTGCCAGTTGGCATTGAGGGACTCCCTGGGTCACACAAACCACTCCCAGGCCAAAGTCACTCATACGAAGAGCTATTGAACATTTTCCCTCCCTACGTCACTGCCTGTTCTGCCTGTATGGGACGACTGGCCCCATAGGCGTCTTTAGTCAGGTGCTACAGCCAACAAAAGCAAGCCCTCACTGGTGGCATTTCACCAAGAACAAAGGTAGGTAAAGGCAATACATAAGCATCATGTTTCTTAATTTCTAAAAAGAGTTTGAATGCTGTGCCACAGAGAGAGCTGATGTGTAAAGCCAGGGAGCAGAGGAAAAGGGGACGAACTGCTGAAATGGATTACAAATGTCTTAGGAATGAGAAAGTATCAATAAAAATAAATACAGTATCTGAAGGCACGATACAAGTCAAGTGCCACATATCAACATTTGGACCACTTTGTTTACCTTGAGTATGAGTAACTGGATGAGGCAAGACACTAAGGGGAAAATCCTGGTCTGCCTTGGGCAGGGTAGGGACATAAGGCTGCAGAGAGCTTCTCTCACCTTCCTCCTATCTGCTCCAGTCTATCCACACGGGATACAGATCTAGCACGCCAATGAATGTTACAGTGAGGACCTGGCTAATGCTACCATGGAACCCAAGATGCTTGGGGGTTGGCCATGCCCTGGTCCCCTGGGGTGCATGCCACCATCAGCTGCGGGCACTGGGAGGCCAGGAAAGCCTCAATGGAGCAGCATTAAGGAGTCTTGTGGGCCTATTGCCTCCAACCCATCATGGTCTGTGCAGTAGAGGCCAAATGGCTCAGGGATCTTTTGCTCCATCTCCAGCTCCTGGCTTGCCTCAGACTCTTAGGGTATGTCTACACCACAATAACCCCCTCCCCACCCCCCAGCACTGAGTCTCAGAGCCCAGGTCAGCTGGCTCGAGCTCACAGGGCTCAGGCAATGGGGCTATACAATTGTGTGGTAGACTTTTGGACTCAGGCTGAAGCCCAGGCTCTGAGACCCTCCCGCCACTTGTGGGGTTTCACTGCCCGGGCTCCAGCCCAAGCCCGAACATCTACACTGCTGTTTTATAGCCCTGCAGCCTGAGCTCCATGAGCCAGAATCAGCTGACCCAGGCCCGCCGCAGCCAAGCCACAGGTCTTTTATTGCAGTGTAGACATACCCATTAGGACTGAATTTTGCCCAATAATTTCAAAAGTAGCTAACCCGACTGATGATTCTAACACACAATCTGTCAATAGCTCTGAAGGACAGAGCAGAATGTGTTTCAAATTATTTGGTGAAATTAAATTTATAAGTTAGAAAATGTCTCATATAATTTATTGTATAAAAGTGTACTATGAGAAAGCCCAGGCACCCAAAATAATCAGAAGCTATAGGCGATGAAGAACTCAGAATCCCAGTACAGAACAGGGATCAGCAAAAAGACTTAGGGGTGACGGTGGTTAATACACTTAAGCCATCTGCTCAGTGTTTATAAGCAGTAAAAGGCAAACAAGATCTTGGAATGCATTATCCCCCAGCAATAAATACAAGTACAATTCTAGTTAAGGGTTTACCAGGATAGCATCCCGATCACAAACCTTGGTTTGAAAGGGTATAACTTCTTTGAAAAGGGATATTTAAAAGGGTGAATTTGGTTCATGATGAAACTTGGCATTAAATAAATATTTTTTTAAAATGTACATTTGTTTAAAAGTGCATTTTAGGGATTTTTCAAGTACAAAACAGGAAAAATACAGAGTTACATGGGCACGGATTTGGGGTAGATATCAATGCTTATTGATGGAGTTAAATGTTAACCAGGAGAATCCATCCAACATTGTAAAGTGATACAGAAAGCTATGTAGAGGGATTAATATCTATCATGTATTGTGAAAGTATTATAAGACTTACATTTATCTGGTTTGGGGATGCCCCATAGATATTAGAGTCTTCATTTGCCATGAATGGAAGCCAGACAGATCAGTTTGGTGTAAGTTACAGCAGGGCAAACACTATTAATACAGTACTTGTATTATGGTAGTAGCTAGAGGCCCCAGCTGAGATCAGGACCTTATTGTGCTCAGCACTATACAGATACATGGTCAGAGATAGCTCGGGTTCTGCAGAGGTTACATTCTAAATAGAGAAAATAGACAAAGGACGTATTATCCCAATTTTACAGATAAGGAAGTGAAGCACAGATAGATTAATTGACTTGCACAAGGCCGCACAGCAGATATGTGCCAGAAACTGGGAACTGACCCTATGTATCATGAGTTCTAAACCACCAGACATTCCTTCCTCTCAAACCAAAGTTCAGCTGGGTTCAGATTTGTTCTGTGTTGTCTATTTGCTTGCTTTTTTTCCATTCAGGTGACAAAGTCAGGTTGGAAATTTTCAGTATAAACTAATTGCTCATGGTATTTCAAAATACGAGCAAGACAACTATGATACTGAGATTTTAAAATTAGTGTCTGCAGATGCACATTTGTTCGTTTTCAACAATTTTTTTCTTAGTCATTTGGTATTATGGACCCATAATACCCCTTCACAGCAGATACCTCCTCAGCGTTTGAAAATGCAGAAGTGAGTTACAGAGTTTTGCCATTGATTTCAATAGTACCCAGGATTTCACCCTTCATTTGCATAGACATTACAGGTTGCAGCAGCTTCCAGTTTTAAGTATAGTTAGAGAATAATCCTCAACCCGATAGAATATTTCGCATGCAGTAAACTTGAATCAGTTTGACTACCTCTTTTGACTAATAACATTAAAGCATCCAAATGTACGTTAAATAATAATTGTAGGTCTAACTTAAACATGATAAAATACATTTTAGCATTAAAGCTGAAAAACTCATTTTCAAACATTAGGGCCAATCATGGTTTTGTGGTGAAGACCTGGACTGGGATACATGAGATTAGAGTTCTGTGCTAAGATTTGCCACAGATTTACTCTGTGTCTTGGGGCAACTCAATGTATCTCTCTGTGCCTCAGTTTGCCCATCTGTAAAATGGGAATAGCAGTATTTCCTTACATCACCGAGGTATTCTGAGGAGAAATTCATTAATATTTGTGAGGTGCTTAAATATAGCCATGAGCAGAACCATATAAAGGTCAATAAAATAAATAAGTACACTGATCACTAGATGATAGAGACAGCTACTTGTTGGTTAGCAGAGAAGTGGGAGCTGGGACTCCTGATTCATTGAAGTCAATGGGAGTTTCTTCATTGACTTAACTGGGGCAAGGATTTCACCCCTGGAATTCTATTCATAATTCTTCCCCCGATTTACTGTGTAACCTTGGTCAAGTCGCATGAATCTGAGTCTGAAGCCTCTATTCATGTGAGTAGTTATATTATCTTGAATGGATTTATTCAGATGAGTGTACGCTGTGGAATCAGGACCTTAATTTCTGTGTGCTTCAGTTTACCCATCTATAAAATGGGGATACTACTACTTAGCTCTCTTGGGGGGACCCACTTCTGAGGCTTAACTAAATGTTTGTAAAGTGCTTTGAGATGCTTGTGTGACAGGTACAAGTGCAAAATATTATTATAGAACAAAGGAAGATTTAAATTTTATAGACTAACTCTTAGGATGGTGAGGAGTTTATGATTATTCTCTTTTGTATTTAATAACTGTCACAGGGTCTTGGTCTGTCTAGCAGGGGGTGCCCCTGTTTGCCCAGTGAGGGGGTTGATACACCCCATCAAGATTCCCTGAGGACTCAAGCGATCACAGTCAGGAATTTCAGACCCCTGGGTGGGGTGGGGCAAACAAGCAGTCTCCTGAGCCTCCTGCCTGGGGCAAACAATAGCAGTTTGGGGGCTCTGACCCTCTGGGTAGGGCAGAGCAACAAGCAATTTATATCAAGAGTCCCTGGCAGCCATGCCTAATGGCCCGTGCAGATGGGAGTCAGGGTAAAGGAACCTGGCCCACCCTACTTCACTGGGTTCGAACCCATGGCTCTGTGAAACCGATAAATTCCCTATGAAGGGTTAAAGCCTCCGTCCTAACACAGTCTCTGGGCCTCTTCTTACCATAAAGTCCATCTCAGGCATCCCCTTGGCTGGCAGAGGCTTGGCATCCCCATCAGTCTCCATGGTCAGCTGGTGCTCTGCAGCATAGTCCGGGTCCATGACCACAACAGTCTGGAGAGTCGATGGTTCCTCTGCAGGAGCCTGCAGCACACATCCCTCCTCCTCCTCCTCAGCCAGCCCCAACTGAGCTGGGCTGCCTCCTTTTATCTCTCCCCTCCACCTAGAGCATGTGCCACAGGGGCGAGGGGGTGTGGTCTCCTGGGCCCCTCAGTGATTGGTCAGCCCCCATTGGCCCAGAGTGGGGTTGATACACCCCATGACACTAACCAACTCTGTGAAGAACTGTAAATACTCTTTGTATTTACTACCCCTGTGAAGAACTGTAACTAAAATAAATTATAAATGATTTCTTGGAAGTATAAGTTTGACAATTAGATGGACTCTGATAATATCATCTTAAAAATAAGTGTGGGTTTTTTGCTCTATCAAATGAGTTTTGTAGATTAAATGAAACTGTCATGATGTAAATACAGATAGCATTTCAAGTTGGTTGTGGAATATATAAACACTCCAACTTTAAATTACTTTGAGAGTATCAGGAAGGATTAGGAGCAGAGTTAGTCAGGAAGTAATTATGGATACTAGCACCTGAGCTACTTGGAGAATTGTGCAGGCCTAAACACTACAGAAATGTTGGTTCCTAGATGGTACAGCACATTAGTTAGCTCTATGTTCTGCTACTACCCCTGCCTTAGTTAAGGAAAACTCTTCAAAGACTTTTGTACTATATGTCCTTTTTATAGTGAGATATATACACCAATCTTACCATTAAGATTAATGAATTTTAGTATTTGTGGTCCTAGATTACATTAAACTGATTTTTAAAGACACGTGTTTCTCTTTTTCATATTAGTGTCACTACAGGGCTGAATTAAGGTTATTTGAGCACTTTAACTGTGCATTTCCCGCTCTTAATATTTGTATTTCTTTTAAGTTTAACTTTACCTTTGAATTTCCTGGTTTTATAATGCTTGGTTGCGGGATCATTACAACATCTTGACATGTCTTTTACCCTTCTGTTACTGATGTGTACTTGCAATCTTAACTCCATTTTCGTGTTTTTTGTCTAGGAACATAGATAACATTTTCAAAAGCACTTTAAGTAATTTAGGAGCCTCTTCCCATTTGAGACTTAGGCTCTAAAGGCTTAAATTCCTTTTGAAAAATGAAATGTAGGTTCCTAACTCACTTGGGCGCTTTTGAGATTTTTATCAATAGACTCTAGTCAGGGTCGGGACAACAGCTACGATCACTGCTAACTGGAACCGAAGTATTTTTCCTGAAAATTGTAAATGTCTATTTTTTTTTAAATTGTAAGTGGCGGCTAGAGCTTTGGACAGGCATCAGAGAAATTAAACTAAAATAAAGAAAAAAAATGCTGTGCTGACTGAAATGAATGTTGCAAGGATACTTTTTAACCTGCCAAGGTCCTAATGCGAAACTCAGTGTGTGAGAAAGACTCAGAATGAGGGACACAAAATGATTGTGCATAAAACTTAAGTTTACACAAAAGGATGAATCCTTCTATAACCTCAGTTCCATGATTTTGTAGTTCGGATGTAAATGCTTTTCAATAATAAATGTTAGGGGACACCAAATTGGTGTGGAATGGAACTAACTATGGGACTAGAAGGAGTGACACCCCTTTAAATGAGACATTTAAGAGGTATGGCTGCAAGCATCCAAGTCATTTCAGATGGGACTTGATATAGTAAAGGGGGTATATGGTAATAGTACATATTTGGGTCTTTTTTAACTTTATGTAAAAAACTCAAAGAAATTTAAATATTAGTAAATGAGATTTTTTATTGCAGTGGCAACAGCCTCTAACTTATGAGAAATAAAAATTGCAAACACCTGGCAACAATGTACTAAAACACATTGACTGAAGCAGCAACAACAACAAAAATAGAAAAGGAAATAAATAATGGATGAATTAGTGTTTCCTCTTTGCATTGTTAAAAATGCAAGAGAGGATGGAATAGCATTAAAAGAAAGCAAAGATAAAAGTTTGGTTTTTTTTGAAGAAGAACTGTCAACATTCTCTGGATCCAGTTTTAAATCACTAAAAACATAGAAAGAGAAAAATACAAATAAAAAAGACATCACTTATTGAATAGGGACTCATACCCTTCGAAAGTCTACATTTGCCTCTTTGAGTTGATGTATTATCGATTTAGTTATATTTTAACTTGTGTGGTTTAAAAATTATTCATATGTACCTAAAGGTTATGCTATGTGCATTTTGTAAACTGAAAGACAAGCAAATAAAATAAGAAAAAATCTTGCAGCAGAAGGGATATGCAAATATTTCAGACTGCAAAAGTCCATTCATTTTCCACAATAGCTCCCACGGTAGCCACAACATTTCTTACCACATCTGATGATTTTCACAGCTATGTCTGTTTAAACATCAAGTGGCAACCTCACACCCCCTATTTTCATTTTATTTGATCCTCCAGTAAAGCCATGAGGCCAGCTCTGGCTTTTATTAATGTCTACAGGAGTTTAGCCTTCGACTTCAATGGGAGCAGGATTGGGGCCATTATTGTGAAATTTAACATAGCAACCATTTCCAATATGCTCCCGCTCTCTCTCTTGCCCCATCATTTTGGTATCTAGGTGCAAGTACAAATATAAGACCAGATCAGTCTTCAGTTACACTGGTGAGTACTTGTTCATTCAAGGATCCCTGTTAAAACAAATGGCACAACTTGGGTAATTGTTAGTAGTATTACGTAATGCCGACAGGCCAGAACTGAAATCTGGGCTCCGCTGAGCTAGGTGCTGTACAAATTTAGTGATAGACAGTGCCTGCACCAAAGACTATACAATCTAAATAGTCAAGACAGAGAAAATGTGGGAGTGGAAACAGAGGTAAATTATCTTGCCCAAGGTCACACAGCAGAGCTAGGAATAGGGCACCAGATTCCTGATTCCTACTCTATTGCCCTCTCTACTCTTTCCAAATAATTACCCATGTGAGTAACATCTCGACACTATAGTCTTTAAGGATTGCAAGTAGTGTGACTATGATGTTCTCTGTTATCTTCTGATATGTTCAGCTGCTGTTACTAAGGGTACGTCTACACTTACCGGAGGGTCCGGCGGCAGGCAATCGATGTTCTGGGATCGACTTATCGCGTCTAGTGAAGACGCGATAAAATCGATCCCTGATCGCTCTGCCGTCGACTCCGGAAATCCACCGCGGCAAGAGGCGGCAGCGGAGTCGACGGCAGCGCGGCAGCGGTCGACTTTCCCCCGTCCTCACAGCCAGGTAAGTCGACCTAAAATACGCAACTTCAGCTACGGTATTCACGTAGCTGAAGTTGCGTATCTTAGGTCGACCCCCCGCTGTAGTGTAGACCTAGCCTTAGATTATGCGGGTTGGGTTTATTTGTTTCTACTCTTCTCTTTCTTCCTTCCCTCAGCAAGCCTAATGGTCTATATTCTTTGGCCCTATCCTTTTGGGGAAGCCTTTACAAAGTGTCTGATTATGCACTGTGCTCTGAACAGGTCTGGAATCATTCTGATCTTTGCAGTAACGAGATCCATAGCTTACAGCCTTTTACTGAGGACGCTTTACCTCTTATTCCTAAAAGTTCCACTCTGGATACAATCTGTGCCAGCATCTCTGAGCTATATAGCTTTGTGTTTTACTGCTGGCTGTTCTCATAAAAGGCCTGATCTTGAAGTCAGTGGGACTTTTGCCATTGACTTCAACTGGGTCAGAATTGGGCCCTGAAATAACCTGACTCCAGCCCATTCAGGATTTTATGATTAGGACCAGAACCCTAAGCTGGAACTGGAGTCTGATGAGGACCCAGTAGAGGATGTACAGCACTGGTGAAATGTATTCTTGCCAGTTTTTCTTGCTCAGAAGGCATACTGCTACATATTGCACAAGCTGAAGTCCTTGTGTGCAATAGATGCTGATGTCAGAAACGCTGGATTATGCTTTCATTGCAGGATCAAACAGGTGAAGCTTGGCTGTGATGGATCAAATCCTTATTAAAATATGAATATTTAACAATAGAAGAGGAAATTTGGAGACATTTCTGTACACCTCATTCTGTAGTCATTTTGCAAACAGAGCAAATGCAAAATCAGGCCTCGGGCACTTAGATTTTTTTTGGTAAAAATGTTTTCCTTCTTCTCCCTATCCCCCTCCCAAGACCGGATCTAGTGTGAAAGTCCATTTTCAAACAGAAGGGCATTAGACCATTTGAAAACAAAAACCATAAAAAACATGCACCCACTAAAACGTTTTCAATAGCTTCATTTGACCCAATTTAGGACTAAGCCCTGCAGATAAAGGGACTTACCATATTTCAACTGTAAATCTGTTGTAATAAATCAGCGTGGAAAAAAGACAAAGATGGTCCATAGGGCAGGCAGTGCTGATGCTGAAGTCACATCAGATCAATAACACGCAAAAGGAAAGTCCCTCAAATCCTTTAATTTTTATAGTCTGATACGAGATGTATTCAGTTCAGAAGATACAGTGCTGTAACTAGTTTTTGTTCTGTGATCTCATGGTTTCCTTATTGGTGGATTAGTATAAGCAGGCAGAGTCCCTGGAATGGTGACACAGGCATGAGCTCAGTAAACAGTAGGAGAACATACATTTATTACTGGAACAGGGTTCACAGCAGCTCCCCTCCTGCTGCTGGTACAAAACAGTCTCACTTTCTCTCCCAGCAGGAAGCACACACAAACCCTTAACTCTTTCTCATAGTTACTTTCTGAGTCAACAGTCCCTTCCCCTCTGGAACTGGGACTGGCCCTGGTTTAGTTCTGCTCACCATTATGACTCTATGTACCATGCATTTGGGTGCAGGATAGGGAGTAGCTGCTGTATGCCCAGTACTCACCCCGGCTCCTGTAAGCAGGTGAGCAAGCAAGGTTGGGTAGCGGCAGGAGCATTGGGTGCACCCCCTAAAGCTGACTCAGCAAGGACGGGGAAGTAAATTGCATCCTACAAGGAGCAAATGGGGAGTAGGGAAGAAATGGCAAGGCAACTCAGTCTCAATTCCTTTCTGTAGTTTCTCCTGCACCATTCCTTTCACAAGGCTCAGCCTAAGGGCTCAGTCTAACTCCAAATAATTAGTGCTCAATACCAATAACTTCACTTTCCACTGGTCGACCCAGGGTTGGCTAATACGTAAAGAAACTCAGAACAGGCAATATGCCTTTAGATACCAGAGAAAAATACTGTACAGCTAGGATGGGTAATGTGCTTTACAGCCATTTTGAAAGGTTTCTGTTTTTAAATAGGAAACTCACTCTTGAACTGGAGCCTCACACTATAAGAAATATTTTATTTTTATTGCTTTAGCAGTCAAATCTGGATTGAAACATGGTTGGGTTTTTTTTGTTAAATGAATAGTTGGGCTGGCAACTTTCACTATGATTCAGCTGGAAATTACCAAGATCATATACATATATTAAACTTGATTATGAATATATAATTTTAAAACGTTACATTGCAGAATACAGGGTTGTACAGGAAACTTTTTTTGGTTGGTTTTTTTTTTCAGTGCAACAGCTTGCAGGTTCATTATTTTACCAGATATAATTATCGTGGCCACTATTAAAATACTAGAAAGGCATCAATCCACATAAAGGTTAGTTACAATGGAATACTCTTAATCAGCTCCCTGATAAGTGCTACATTCATTTTACAGGGACAATTGCTGGGGAAGAGATTCACTGCAATGAATTTTAGCTTACGCAAAACACTGGATACGTGGCACATCTAGTGTGTTTAAATGCCACTACTGTTTATCTGTAGCTAATAAGCTGTTTGCTCATTTAAACTGTCCACTGCACAGATGCTGATGTTTATCTATCAACAAACATTTAACTTGGGACGTGCACGTATGTCTCAAATGCACAAATGTCTGTCAACATGTTAGTTGGGACATGCCCTTCTGTCCCAAATATCTATCAATAGTTAGCTGTACATGCACTTATTTAAATAGGGGCAAGTCTGAATGTGTGTGGCTGCTGGATATGAAGACTGGCTACTCCTTCTTTGGAGCCCCCTACTGGAATCTACACTGTAGTTTGGGGCACCAGAACAGCTTCTTCTACATTAGGGGTCTCAAACTCAAATGACCACGACGGCCACATGAGGACTAGTACATTGGCCCGAGGGCCGCATTACTGACACCTCCCCCCTGCCGCCCTCGGCCCCGCCCCCACTCCACCCCTTCCATGAGGCCCCGCCCCTGTCCCACCTCTTCCCTGCCCCCATTCCAATCCCTTCCCCGAAATCCCCACCCCAACTCTGCCCCCTCCCTGCCCCCAGGGGGTGCAGGTGGGGGGTGGCAGGGGCTCAGGGCAGGAAGTTGGGGTGTGGGGTGCAGGAGGAGTGAGGGGTACAGCAGGGGGCTCAGGGTGCAGGAGGGCTGCAGGGTGCGTCAGGGGGCTCAGGGTGCAGGAGGGGTGCGGCAGGGGGCTCAGGGCAGTGGGTTGGGGTGCAGGAGGGGTGCAGGGTGCAGCAGGGGGTCAGGGTGCAGGAGGGGTGCAGGATATGGCAGGGGGTCGGGGTGCGGCCTGGGGCTCAGGGCAGTGGGTTGGGATGCAGGAGGGGTGCGGGGGTCGGGGTGCAGGAGGGGTGCGGCATGGGGCTCAGGGCAGGGGGTTCGGCTGCAGGAGGGGTTCCGGGGGCAGGAACTGGCCCGGTGCGTACCGGGGGCAGAGCAGGCTCCCTCCCTGCCTGCCTGCCTGTCTGCCCCCATGCTGCTCCGGGAAGAGGCTGGAACGTGGGGAAGGGGGGGCAGAGGGGCTGTGAGTTGCTTCAGGCACCGCCCCCAGCAGCTCCCATTGGCTGCGGTT
>NW_020664377.1:2813297-2854755 GCF_002925995.2 Terrapene triunguis
GGAGCTGCTGGGGGCGGTGCCTGAAGCAACTCACAGCCCCTCTGCCCTCCCTTCCCCACGTTCCAGCCTCTTCCCGGAGCGTTGTGCGGGCAGGGCAGGCAGGCAGGCAGGGAGCCTGCCCTGCCCCCCGGTGCACGTCCGGCCGGAGCCACTCTAAGTAAACACTGGGGGGGCTGCGAGGGGCTCGCGGGCCGCAGAAAATAACCCCGGGGGCTGCGTGTTTGAGACCCCTGTTCTACATGGATTCTTCATTTGGAGAACTACACTAAGTCCACAACTGCATGTTACACACACTGGGCGAAACTTTTATTTTTCTCTGATTTAATTATTGTGATTGTTGTTTTTCAGGTAAGTTAGCAGAGTAGTATAACAGGTGCTTCACTGGAAGAACTTACTGTTTCTCCCTTGCTCTTATGAACTTAACATCCCCCGCTTCCCCCCAAAGAAGTGTATCTAAACCAAAGAAATAAAAGTGATACTATGTTACCTTCCCTTCCCCCCATTCTTCGTTTGTATTTTGTCTCTAGATTGTAAGCTGTTTGGGCAGGGGCCCTGTCATCCTATGTATATGCAAAGCTCATTTGGGGCACTGTTAATAATAAATAAATCCCACAACACATATACCTTGGTACAGTACAGTTTTAAAAGACTTCAATGATTTTTAGTATGCTTATTTTTAAAGTAACTGAGTACATGAGAGTGACTATCTCCCAGCAAAATGTATTCCTATAAATGGCCAAGACAACCACTTAATTACCATGTTTCTCTTTTGATTGGGATGGGCTAATTAAGAGAATTTTATAGTGCCTGGAAAATATCCTTCCTAAAATTAAATCTCTTTCAGGTAATAAAAAGTCCCTTAACTTCAGAAACAACTTTAGTAGTCTTTCATTTTGGGTGGAAATTACATCAGTGCTGGCAAATGTGTATATTACATTTTAGGTTGGTGTGATTTCAGCCAGCTGAGTTAAAATCCCTTGGAACGTGTAGTTTTCATTAGAAATACAGACAGACATTTAACTATATGTGTCTCACTGGTTCCCACTATTGTGCTCTTTTGCTCTATAAAAAACATACATCACTAAGATGCAGTTTGACATTTAAAAATAGATTTAGTGATGCCAATTAGTCAGTCATGCCTGTGGTAACCTTATTCAATATTATGGTGGTAATCGCTTCTGGAAGGCCTTGACATATTTTATAATTGAACTGCCAGGTTTGCACTTAGCTGCAATTCATTCACACATAAGTGTGACTTGTTAACCAAATTATGATGTTGACTTCCTTTGAAGGCTGGATAGAGGGGTGTAGCTCTACCTTCTGTCTTCATATGAGATTACAGTTCTATGACAGAATATTAGCATGAGAAAAAACTTTGTATGGTTTTGTGAGTTACAGAGTAATTTGACAACAGGCTGCTGGTGTGCAGAAATAGTTGCCTATCATCCTGACTAATACTGTCTCATTGCTTCCTTGTACTCCTCCGTCTCTCTGCCTGTATTCACCTGTCATCTCTCATCTTGTATTTAGATAGTAAACATTTGGGGCAGGGACCCGCTTTTTGTTCTGTGTTTGTACAGCGCCCAGCAAAACAGCGTCCTTGTCTATGATGAGGGTTCCTGGGTGCTATGATAATGCAAATAATAATTTCCCTCAATTTTCCCTCTTCAATAACCTCTGGAAATTTGGCCGCTGCTAGAAAGCTCATCTAGGAATCAGCTCTATTACA
Source organism: Terrapene triunguis (assembly GCF_002925995.2). NCBI lineage: Eukaryota > Metazoa > Chordata > Testudines > Emydidae > Terrapene > Terrapene triunguis. The sequence continues at coordinate 2,815,027 of NW_020664377.1, forward strand.
AATTACTGTGTACCATTAGGCACTTAACTTCTTGTTTGACAGGCACATCATGACGCAGATTCTAATGCAGCAACCTTTTGACACAGACTGGCACATGATGTCATCGGGGGTAGACTTTAACCAAGACTCCAGAACCCATTATCCTAAACTCTGGGCCATTCACATCTGGATCTGACTGAGCTATCTTTCTAAAACAGGGCCAACTCAATACCTCCAATACGAACACTCGAGATATGGGAATGCAGTTCTTAGACCCAGATCCAAATTTAGCAGCTTGGAGTGATCTCTAGATGTCGTGTGTGATTGGATCACAGTGTTCGCAAGCAGGGGTCACATGTGTTGATGAGGCAATCGAAGTAGTGTCGAACAATTCAAAGGCTGTTTTTTTCCCCTATGGGGCCTTCCATGGCTCTGATGAAGGGACGTGATAATTCATTTTTAACGCCTGTCTTAATACCCCCACGTACCAGCCATCATCATTTAAGCTGAAGAGGACTGTATAATACTCCCACCAGAGTTCATGTAGAAGGGCAGACTCGCCGTTGCTGCCCCCTCCTCCTAGCTGGGTGTGTCATAGCATCTCTTTCCTCTAGCACCCCTTGCTGATGGTCACTCCAGTCCTGTGGTGGTCTGCCTCTTTCAGTGACTTGACCTTCTGGCCAGGCCATAGTTGAATTCCATCCCTTCTGGGGTTACATAAAGTCCAACACAAGAATGCCAGTGTCCTTGCATCAGGTCACCAGCCCCAACTCTGAACCCCATGGTCCTTACATTTTTTGATCTCAGGGGGCTCCGTATAATCCTTATCCCCCATGCCATGTTCCCTGGTGGCTGGTAAGGGAACCAAGGCCCTCCCACTGTACTGGATTCCAGTCCAGGGACCCTATAACCAGCAACCAATGTCTGCTCTGTGAGATTCCTTGAAGCTGCTTACCTGGACTTCTTACCACAGCCTCTTTAAGTTCACCCTTCTTTCAGGGCCACCACAGGGCTCTCCCTTGAAATCCCCCAATAAGCCCAAAACCAAAAGTACAAATTAACACCAACTTCCACCCCTCATGGGCTCGACTAGGTTGACCAGACAGCAAATGTGAAAAATCGGGACGGGGTGGGGAGTAATAGGCACCTATAGAAGAAAAAGCCCCAAATATCAGGACTGTCCCTATAAAATAGGGACATCTGGTCACCCTAGGCTTGACCTTTCCTCCCTTGCTCAGTCCCTCAGCTGAAAGCCTCCTTGGGCTCTCTCATTGGAAGTCCAGATCCTGCCCTTTTACCCTGGCTCACCACCATGGCCTGCTTCCCAGTGGCTGCTCTGTGTTTCTCCTGGCCTTCTTCCAGACATCTACTTGGGAGAGGATCCCAGGACCAACTTTCCCATTGGGATTCCTCCTGGACCTTCCTGGTCTCTCTCCCCTCACTAGTGCCAAGAAAGGGATTGCAGAGTTCTTTCTTCTCTCCCTGCAGCCTCACCCTCCTACCGCCCCCCCCCCCGCACCCCACCACCCTCTGGTACTTCCTTTGTGAAGACTTATCTCCTCCCCAGCTGGGTTTGATCACCAGTTATGCCTCACAGTCCTCTACCCAGTAGCCTGGTTTTACTCAGGCAGGCTCCTGTTAACACATAGACAACCAGTGTAGGGTTTATACACACATCACATCCATCAACACTGCTCTCTTTATTGGTCAGAGCTACAGCTGTAAGGGATGTAGAAGTGGTGTGTTGACCCCCTAGTGGAAGGCAGTACAACTAGTCATTCCTGAGAGACTCTCTCTGGAGGAAGCACAGAAAAATATTGTCAGGGTAGCTGCTGCACTGTGGAGCATGTTAAGTGATGATGAGTAACTCCCTCACTCCCAAAGCTTGATCATGCTGTTTCAGTAGCACTGTGAGAAGTACAGCTGCTTTTAAGGTTTTCAGTTTAGTGCAGGCATGGTAACTCTCCAATTTGGGTAAGAGAAGAGGTCTCCCATCCACACAAGCAGGAAAATGTAAGATCACCAACAGAGAAAGGCCTAAATAGGGGTGCCCAACTATTGTTATCCTACAGAAAATATCCTACCTACCTGTGGCTGCTTAGAAATAATAGGATCAGCAGCATCTTTTCCCATCACTGATTCTAGGATGGATCACTTCTAGGAATGAGGTCACAATAGCAGCCACTGAATACTGCCCGACGTTCAAAGAATGATATTAGGAACATTGCTTTTGTGAGACTCAGCTCTCAGGAATAGTAGAACCCAAAATAGCAGTGCCTGTAAGTTTGGCTCTTTCCCCCCTCTGTCTTAACTCCAGTTTACCTGTGTGTCCCTAAATATCGCCATCAGGTTTGGAGGTACCTGCTTCTGGTTGTACCTGTGCAACCCAGTTCCAACTCACAGTAAATTTTAGTGGGCTCAGTCTTTGGATTATTGTTTGCAGTGTAGTTGTAGCCTTGTTGGTCCCACGCTATTAGAGAGACAAGATGGGTGAGGTAATAAGTGGGTCCAATAAAAGATATTGCCTCACCCACCTTGTCTCTTTGGATTATTGTCAGTTCAGGGATTCAGCATGTTTGAAGTCTTGATGCTCTGCATTTCAACAAATCCAGGTAGCATTAACTGCCTCCATTTTTCTTTACAGTGAGATGGAATGTCTGAGATCCATGAATAAACAGAAAACCCTGCAGCCTGCTTCAGGCTGATCACTTTAACCTTAAACGCATTCAGTTGAATTCATCCTAACTCCACTGGCTTCAACAGGGTTAGACAAGGGATGAATTTGACCCATTGTGCTGTTGTACTGTTTTGAAATAGCCACTGTCTGTGGCCTTTGAAATGGTTTGCTCTTGTTGGCCTATTTAAATGTAAACTGCAGTGCTTAGCAGGTGGTCTAATGAGGATGGCTAGCAGCTCTGTGGTACTTACAGCTCCATGGGAATCAGGGAAAACTACACTAAAACATTTATATAGAGAAGACTGAATAAGCTTTTTAGTTGCGTTAGAGCTTAAAAATGTAATTTAACAATTTGACATAATAGGTCACTGAGAGAAGAGAGAAATTCCTTGTAGTCCAAAATAAATAATCAAAGTTCTGAGCTGATAGGACAAAATACATTTAAAGAGTCTATAAGGTTAAATTTTGCTCCTGATGCAAATTAAGTGAGTTAATTATTATGGGAGTGACAAGGTGGGAGAGGTAATATCTTTTATTGGACCAACTTCTCTCACCAATAGTGTTCCAATAAAAGATATTACCTCACCCACCTTATCTCTCTAATATCTTGGGACCAACATCGTTACAATAACACAGCATACAATAGTTTAGTATTGGTCAGGAGTCTGCCTTTCAAAAGTGCAACACAACCAGTGTGGTTGGTAATCAGATGTTAGTAACATCCCAATATATTTGAGCACCCATCATAGAAAGCTATCCCTTAATAGAAATCTTTGTTCAATACAAGATGCCAGTGAGGTTGCCACTCATTAAAAACATGGGACTAGCCTGTAATTTTTAGAATCTGTCCTTCATTCCATTCATTGCTTTTTCAGGGTGTAATAAAAAGAGTCATAGCTATTAAAAATGTGAAAGCTATTCCAGTAAATCCGTTAGTTTACAATTACTGAAGTTTCATATGTGGCGAGTTTGATGATTGTTGTCAGGATGTGATTTTGTAATAAATACTAATATATATATATATGGGCTTCTTAAAGAGATTTTGTGAATAGTTTTCGCCAATAAATGATTGAATGGGTTAGGTGAAGGCCAATGGAATTGCCCGGATTGGATCTCAGTGCCTCTAAAACCAAGATGTTTATGGAGTCCCTGGTAGACCTCAGCCTCTTAAAACATTTTTGTAGTAGCTGATTTTATTCTGTTCTGTTTTTGAAAAGGTGGCAACCTGGACTTCTGGGGGTCATAAAGGGTGCAGGAGAATGAATTAGCTTTCCCTGCTGGAAGCTACAGTACCATCAGGTATGAAACACTGTGCTCAGCAAAGGCGTTTGACTAAATGTTACATACAAGGTTGCTACTTGCTGGAAATGATTTGGAACTGGAAAAGGCAGAGCTCCTTTGGAAATTGAAGTTTTCAAAGATAATTTCACTCTATTGAAAAGGAGCATTACTTGCAAGAAAAATGGAAGGGCACAGCGGAAAGGACATCTCAGGCTTGGTCTACACTATAAACTTATGTGGGTATAACTACATGGCTCAGGAATGTGGATTTTCCACACCCATGAGCAACGTAGTTATGCCGACCAAACCTCTGGTGCAAACAGTGCTATGTCGATGGCAGGGCTTCTCCTGTTGACATAGCTACCACCTCTTGGGGAAGTGGAATACCTACGCCGAACTTGATGGGAATACCTACCCATCGGCGCAGGTTGCACTCAGTGCTACAGTGGCTCAGCTGCACCAGTGCAGCACTGTAAGTGTAGACAAGCCCTCAGACTTAAATGGGCTGTAAAAACCACGGCCTGTTTATGCAGGCCACTGGTTCCCTTCAGTGCAGAGCAAGGATGGAGGCCAAAACATAGTAATGGTGCAGAAAAGGGGTAGGGTGGAATGCTACTCCCATACCCTGTGGCCATATTATCCAGCACAGATCTAACAGATTTGGCTGTGTGTTTTCCTGAGATGCTCAGCCTATATATTTCACAGGCACTAATTTTGTTGAGGAGGGGGAAACATGACATATCTTCTGCAGAAGACAAACCATGGATTTCTTCAGGTCAATGAATCCTTTCTGCATCCTGTTTGCATGGGAACAGTCAGAGTCCTCACTCAACTCAGCATACTCCTCCTTGATAAGTCTTCAGCACTCACCCCTTGTCTGGGGTTTTCCTTTGTTAACGTACGAACAGGGATTGAATTGGAATGAAGAAAAAGTAGGAGTACTCTCCCAGGCTCTACCCACAAGCCAGGTTCCACCTACTGGAGACATCAGAATGAAATGGTACTTAGAGCAGGTTGTCCATTTGTTCAAGGGTTCTGTTAGGCTCTGCTGATCATAATGGGTTTGGCTCTCCCTCAGCGGGGTTTGGATACAGCCATGGGCAAGGCTGGATTCAAGGAGAGTCAGCTTTTCAATAGTAGAGGTCTATGGGTCTGGCTCCCAGAGTCATGTGATGATGTCACAATCTAGAGAACAAGATAGCAGCCCCGAAATAAAGTATCAGATTGCTCAGTAGTTTGAGAAGATCTTTATAAGATGATTCTTCCAGTTCTTTCTGGCATGCTGTGGTCAGCAATAAACTAGTTAAATTTAACATGTTAGTTGTTGTTATTGAACATCTGCACTAATTCCCTGAAGAGAGAAATTCACACAGTTTCAAGCTCTCTGCAGACACAATCAGGCATCAATGCATTTGTTATCCTAGGACAAGGTTAGTCAAAAGGTGAACTGTGGGCCAAATCTAGACCGCCAGATGCTTTTGAACAGTCCCCCAAATCTTTTTATTTGACTAATTATTATCACTATTGTTGTTATTTTCCCTGGAGTTTGGACCTTGACCAAGAAATTTGGACCCTGACAAAAAATAATTGACTACCCCTGTCTGAGGGTCATACATTAAAGATTTTCTCTACAAACAGGAGGGCAAGAGACTTTTTAAAAGGGAAGCCAAAATTCTAGAGAACAAGATAGCAGCCTCAAAATAAAGTATCAGATTGCTGACTGGGCATGCCCCAAACCAATTTGATCACTGCTTAAGAAAAATAAATATAACCCTTAACCGTAGCCTCCGTCTGAGTTGGCCATTTCTACATTTTTCCTGTAAGGGTTTCTGCCTGAACTCCAACTCTCTTATTTTGCCTAAGAGACAGTCATCTTTTATTTGGTTTTTATTATTTCTTTGCCTGTTACAGATGACTACTTTTATTGTGGCAAAAAAAAAAAAAAAAAAAAGCTTTTATAAAAATAGTTTGACTATTTAATTGCTTATTTAGAACAAAGAGTAAACCACTATATTGTGGTAAATTCTTTGCAGCAAGATTCTAACCAAGATCACACCATTTAGAAACAAACATTATATCATACTTTCCAAACTATTCATAAAATTAAGCCAACTAAATATACACTGTGCTTTCTTTTAGAGATCTGAGAGCAGCATAGAAATGGAGACATTTGTTTTGGACATTTTTCAAGACACAGCTATTGTTTATACTTTGCAGTGGCCCAGGGCTGTAAAAGAGGAAATTGTAACGTGTAATAAGTAAGTTAGAGTGTGTACATTATGTGTTCTTGGAATACTCAGCTGTCCACCTGAAGTACCAAAGGCTAAATAGATGAAGCAAACCTTTAAAATGTAATTTAAAAGTCCACAATGAGAGAGACAAAAATAAAAAATAATGAACAGCTGAATCTGATTTCACTTCCACCGGTGTAAATTAAACATAGTTTCTCTGAAGACAGTGGTGAAAAACTCATGTAAGTGAGATCAAAATAAGATTCTAGAATTTGTGGGTTTTGGTTTGTATACACTATTTTGTGTTCCAGAAATTTACAATCTTGGATTAGGTAAAATTAGGCAACTTGAAGTAAGGTAGACACTATGGGACTGGGTTAGTTTTACATTCAGAATATGGACTATTTAGAATTATTATTTTTATTTGCATTATAATAGTGCATAGAGGTCCAACAAAATCAAGGCCTCATTATGCTAGGCACTGCACAAACCTATAGTAAAGGATCAAGAATCTTATAATCTAAATAACTAGGAAGGAAATACTATTATCCCCATTTTACTGATGGGGAACTGAGGCATAGAGAAGTTAAATGGCTTGCCCAAGAACACAGGATATGTATGGCACAGATGGAATCTGAATCCAGATCCCTCCTGAGTGCCAGTTCAGTGCCTTAACCATAAGACTATCTGCCCAGTGGTTTGAGCATTGGCCCCCTAAACCCAGGGTTGTGAGTTCAATCCTTGAGGGGACCACTTAGGGATCTGCGGCAAAATCAGTACTTGGTCCTGTTAGTGAAGGCAGGGGACTGGACTCGATGACCTTTCAAGGTCCCTTCCAGTTCTAGGAGATGGGATATCTCCATTAATTTAATTTATTAAGTGGAGAGCAGGAGAGGACTTCAAAAGCCCATTGAAAATGTTTTCATTCATCTCTGAAGTACATCTATAGAAAAGTATCAGAATTTTTGGAAGATCCATATTGAGTATGTGTGTGTGTGTGTATTAGAAGCACTTTGAAAAAGGTTCGCATGTGACGAGTTACTAGGAGGCAGCTGTTCAGAATCAGTTAAAAAAAAAAAAAGAGCTGATAAATGCTAAAGAGAAGCTAGAAGGAGAAAAAAGACATGCTCCGTGGCAGACATCAGTAAAATCTTTAGGAAAACTGCAGTGTACTAAACAAAATGAGGTAATGTATAAAACAAATGGAAGCGCCATGTCAACAGGGACTTGACAGGATAAATAAATCTGTACGGCTTGGTAATTTTAAAGCCTACTGCTACAAGCACAGCCTGTTGCCACAGTTACAGTGACCTCTCTTGAATTTCTAACTTTAAACATGGGCCTGAGATGAAGGTGAATGAAAACAGAGATTCTGAGCTTCACTGCCTCCTTAAATGCTTTAAAAATATATTTTTCTTTCCTTAATAAAAAAATGTGGGTGCGTTTTAGTTTGCATGCTTGGTAAGAGTCATATGTCACTCACTCGAGCCAAGCATAGTGTGGGCAGCTGTATTATAAGCTTGCCAACCTAGCTCTGCCAGTAGATCTCAAGCTAGGTCTACATTACAGACCTATACTGATATAACTACGTCGCTCCGGGGTGTGAAAAATCGACACCCCTGAGTGATGTAGTTATACCAACCTAACTCCCTATGTAGACAGCGCCGTGTCGAAGGGAGAGCTTCTCCTGCAGACACAGCTACTGCCCCTCATGGAGGTGGTTTTATTATGCTGATGGGAGAGCTCACTCCCGTTGGCACAGAGCATCTTCACTAGACATGCTGCAATGGTGCAGCTGCATCAATGCAGCTGCACCTCTGTAGCGTTTCTAGCGTAGGCTCGCCCTGAATGTTGCCATCTGCAGTTTTCCTTTGTTCCTTTTAGACAGAAACAACCGCTGCCTGCTGATAGTGCGGGGGTCAGCTTAGGGCAGCTGGCTTCAGCAGTGTTACTGAGCATGCTCAGTCCATGTGAGTATGCTCAGTACAAACCAAACAGCAAATCTGGGAGGGACACGTGAACCCCACATGCCCCCTCCCCCGCCGATGTTGCCACTTCTAGAAGCTACAGAATGTAGAGAACATATTACACTAGCAAGAATAATACAGAGAAAGTTAAACAACGAAGAAGATAGAAAAGCGTATATCAGAAGTGGTCAGTTAGGAGAGACACTTTGAAGAGAGAAGCTTTAGGCCTGGTCTACACTAGAAAATTAGGATGGCATAACTATGTTGCTCAGGGATGTGAAAAATCTACCCCACCCCGTGCAGTGTAGTTAAGGCGGGGTCTCAAACACGTGGCCCGTGAGCTGCATGCGGCCCGCGTAGTTATTTCCTTCGACCGCCAAGCTCCCCTCACCCGCTGACCCCCCTCCCCCCGCAGCACGCTGCGTCCCTGCTCCTCTGCCTACCGCCAGGTGCTTCCCGCCACCAAACAACGGTTTGGCAGCGCTTAGCGCTTTCCAGGAGGGAGGGGGGAGGAGCGGGGAGCCGCGCGCTTAGGGGAGGAGGCAGAGAAGAGGCAGGGCAGGGGCGGGGATTTGGGGAAGGGGTTGGAATAGGGGCAGGGAGGGGGCGGAGTTGGGGTGGGGACTTTGGGGAAGGGGTTGGAATGGGGGTGGGGAAGGGGTGGGAGGAGGTGGGGCAGGGGTGGGGCCTCATGGAAGGGGTGAAGTGGGGGCGGGGCCAGGGACAGCGGTGGGGGGGAGGGTTGTACCTTTATATGAAAAGGTGTCAGTGATGCGGCCTAGTCCTCATGTGGCCCTCGTGGTGATTTGAATTTGAGATCCCTGAGTTAAGGTGACCTAAATCCCAGCATAGACAGTGCTAAATTGATGAAAGAATTCTTCCGTTGACCTAGTTTCCACCTCTCAGGAAAGTGGATTACCTGCACTGACAGGAGAATCCCTCCTTTTGGTGTGGTTAGTGTCAGAACTTCAGCTGATGTAACTCAGCATAGCTTCATTGACTTTAACGGATTAGGCCTATATGCACAAGCATCTGGCTCTTATATCTTCATGAGTTTGGAGAGTAGGGAGAACTTGTATAGAAATGCTGACCTTCATCTCTCCTTGTGTTCCCAAACATTACTGAAGAGAAATATTATAAATGTTATTAGTGATTGGTTGTTAAACGTAGCTTGATAACTATATAGACACACAGTACAATTACAGAACACACACACACACACGTTGCTTGTCATTAGAAAGTGACCATTTGCTAACAGACGCACAGTACTACAATTTTTCCTTAAGGAGATGCCTGTGAGTATCATATTCCACAATATTGTAGGCCAATGCTGCCTTGTTTAATGGTGACCAGTTCACACTGATAGAGTGAAGGTGCCAATTTGAAGAATAACAATGCTGAAGTTGTGACATCAAGGGAGGACTAGTTGAAAATTTTTAGTTGAAACTATTTTTCAATGGAAAATTGCTTTTTGGCTAAATGAATTTTTGCAAGAAGTATCTGCTTTCTGCACCAAATTTAGCTTTATCATAGGAGGGGAAAAAAGAACACATGAAAACAATTATTTTATCCAAAAACTGAAATATTTTGACTGAATACCAAAGTATTTTTGCTTAGATTAATGCCTTGTGGGAGTTGTAGGCTGTGTACCTCATGTCCCCAGTACCCTCTATAGGCCAGGATCCCTGGCCAGATTGCATCCTTTATGATGCAACATAGCCAGGGGCTCCAGTGATGCACTGCCTCTTCTCTACCAGAGGGGAGACTGTAGTGCATGATGAGAAGTGTACGGAGCCCAACCTAGAGCAGACAATGGGAGCCTGAGGCACTCAAATTACAACTTACCTGAGGCACCACAGCAGCATTTCTGAATAGAAATATTTCATTTTTTTTACACAGTCAGTTTTAAGCCAAAATATTTTGGTATTTGAATTTTTACTGACAAAAAAAAAAAATCAAAGTTTCCTGTGAAAAATGTAGATGAAAATTATTTTTCATTTTTGTTGGAAATTTTTCCACAGAAAGTTTCAATTTTCCAACTAGCTCTACATCGAGGTAATAGGTTAGATCCTAACTATATTGCAAATATTGGGAAAAATTACATTCAGAGACATATGGCTCCATTCCCAACTCCCAAAGGTCCAGGACAGGTTCAAGATTCATCACCCATGATTTCAGAATCCCTGAGTTATACAGTCAGGGCCGGTGCAACCTATTAGGCGACCTAGGCGGTCGCCTAGGGCGCTAGGATTTGGGGGGGCGGCATTTTCTTCGGCGGCGACATTTAGGCGGAGGGAGCTGCCGCGGGGGGGGGGGGGGCCGCGGGGGGGGGGGGGGCGAGGAGCTGCCGCAGGGCTCGGGGAAGGGAGAGGGTGCAAGATGGAAGTTTCGCCTAGGGCGCGAAACATCCTTGCACCGGCCCTGTATACAGCATATGAGATTTCCTTTGTTTTCTCTCCCGTAGTCTTCTTCTGGAAACTGGAACCGTCTTTGAAGGCATTTTTTTAAATATTGAAAGTTTTTGTGCTGTTTGAGTTCAAGCTTTGATGCTACTGTTAAACTTCTATTATGAAAGGGCTTTATGAAATCTGCTTTGAATGGCTAATGAAATTTGTTACTGAACAATAATCCAGTATATTTAGCTGAACTGTTCAGAACTCATTTGTGCCAAAAATAATTTATGTCTATGAAAATACTGTTATTTTTACAAACAATAACTTCAAATCAGAAAAACTATAGAGAGTTAAGAGGGCCAGCTAGATTCTAAAATCTGCAAATGATATTGGAAAAGCAGCCCATGCATCTCTGAGCTGGTAGTCACTGAAACTTTAATTAGACCTCATTGGGAATTTTCGATGGAGAATGAAGTTTCCAAAAAAATTGAAATTTTGCATAGAAAAATTTCAGTTTTGCCAAAACTTTTTGGTTTTCCATTGGAAATTTTGAAACAAAATAAGTTTGACCTGATTCAAAATATTTCAGTTTGTTGAACTGAACCAAAACATTTTGTTCTGTCACTTCAACATTAAACTGCACCGGCCTATGGTGCCTCATGGAAATTACAGTTCACACACTTATGACCACACCATCTCTCCCTGTTGGTTGAGACCCTTGGCTGGACCACAGCTCGCCACCATGGTCTCCCCTGTGACTGAGCTGTGTGGTGCATCGTAGGAGTTTCACAGACTGAAATGAAACATTTTTGTTATGCAAAAAATTGATAATTCAGGTTTCCATCTTGATTTGGGACAAAAACAAGTGATGAAATATCAGAATTTCCCCATGAGAAAGGAAGTCCTATTTTCGCTCAGATTTACTTATAAGAGATTTGTGGCCACTTTGCAGCTCAATTCTGAGCCCATTCCCATGGAAATGGCCATCAGATTGCTACAAAGGTGCTTTAGCAAAATCACTATTTGAATGTAATTGCACCGAGAGTAAACCCCTGAGACAACTTGGCAGGTACATAATACATTAAAATTACACAAAATATAAATGATCTGACAGGCATTAAATGAAAAGCAGTGGTGTACAAAAAAAGGAGCACTCTGAAGAAACGCATGTTCCTGAGGTATCAGAGGGTGAGTACCAGGAAGATAGGGCATGTCCCTTTAATATCTTTCACAGTTCAGCGCTGGTGCTAATAATAAAAATGCTTATCAATTTATACTGGCAAAGTGCTTTATTAACATAATTATTTAAACTTTACAAGCTGTTTGTGAAGTAGCTGATTATTGTCCCCCCCCAAGTTAGATATATGAAACAGAAAGGTTCAAGTTCACTAACTTTGGATGCCTCCATTTTTGGGGGTCCAACTTGAGACAAAGGGCTTGAATTTTTAAAGTATTGAATGCTTGTAGCTCCCATGGACTTCAAGCAGAGTTGTGGGTACTCAGAACCTCTGCAAACCAGGCCCAAGATGTCTCATTGCAAGTTCCCCCAAACCAAAGGACGCTCAGGATTAAGTGTAGCAGCGTTCTGCTCTGCCATGCCCCTTTCCTGTCCCACCCATGCCCTTTCCCCAACACACTCCCCCATATCACCTTACTCCAGGGGAAAGTGGGCTGGCAGGTGCTGGAGGCAGTGGAACTGCCAGTACCAGCTTTCTATTGGTGGAGATTTCCCTTGCACATGGGGAATGCTCTGTTGCCTTCTCAGGCTGGTTTAAGGCCCCCTCTCCCCCCGCCCGCCACACACACACACCCCAAATGGCCCCAGAGGACCAGAGAAACAGGCCCCCAGTGCCTGCAAATGCTATTGGAGAAGCAGCCCGTGCATCTCTGAGCTGGTAGTCACTGGAACTTTATCCTGAAACTGACTTTTAGGGCAGGATTGAGAAAAATGCTTTCAGGGGTGCTGAAGGGAGCCCACATGCTGGCAATGCTTGCTACACCTTTTAGAAAGATGTAGCATGTGCTTACTCAGTGCAGCTGCTTACCTGTATAGTAGGGTCTGTCTTGGCTGCCAGGAGAGAGGTCATGGCCATGCTCCCACACTACCCAGACATGCTGCATCTGGGGCAATATGCAACGCTGTCTGTGCTAGAGACTGGAGCTTGCTTTCAAGGAGCACAAGCATTTTAGCTACCTCCTATGTGGAAATGCTAGGGACTGGGACTGGGCTGCTTGCATTCTCTTCCCTGTACGTAGTGTGCTCATGCTGGGGTAGCCATAATCTGGCCCCAAAATAGGATGCAAAGAAAAAAAAAAGAGGCCAAATTTGGGATTAGTGTGATGCGAGTGACTATGAAGTTTACAGGTATGTAGGGAAAGCCAAGAAGAGGCAGGGCACAGGGAGAAGAAACAGAGATAGTCAGTGTGTGCAGATTACTGAGAGAAGGAGCATTTTTTAAGTCCGTAAGCAAAGAACTTGCAAGTCTGGAAACTAGATGTTGAGTTCTGAAGGGAAAACAAGGCTTTAGTCAAAACTTGATGTTCATTTATTAGATAGACAAAGGAACTGTTAATATAGGAACTGCCATACTAGATCAGACTCCTAGTCCATCCTATCCAGTGTTCAGTCTCTGATAGTGGCCAGCACAGATGCCTCAGGGGAAGGTGAAGAAATTCCACAGTAAGCAGTTATAGGATAACCTGGAAGGCCAGTTTCTTCCTAACCTTCATTCGTCGGAGGTTGGCTTTTACCTAGAAGCATAAGGGTTTATATCTTTTCTATAATGTTGCTGACTCTCATGATTTTATTATGACTGACAATATTTGGCTGATGTTTTTCTTGGGTATTTTCTTCATGTTTGTGGAGTTGTGATTACATGAGAATCCCAGCTAGCTTTCTTTCTTTCTTTCTTTCTTTCTTTCTTTCTTTCTTTTAAAGTAAGTTTATTCCCTCCTGTTATGAAGGAAAAGGTGAAATCTAATGGCTCAAAACAAAAAACAAAACAAAACCTCACAAATATAAACAACCTAAAATTATTTTAAAGAAGTCTCATGATTTTCTAAGCCAATTGTGTGATTTTGGGGGCCAACCTGTGATTTTTTAATGCTTAAGTGTGCAGTACTGCTTCTAAAACTCTTGGATGTTCTAAAACTTAACAGTGTAATGCTGAATATTCTTGTTAGAATTCTATAATTTAGTCAGATTTTGGTTAACATTAAATATCAGCACAAATTTAGATAATACATTTTAACAACTGCAGCATGTTCTCAGAAAAAAAGTCAATGATGTGAGTTAGTTGGTTAAAATAAGAAATGATTGGGATAAACTTTTTGCGGTGATTCTATATCATCTGTTTTTAACAAAAGAAAAATAAACTTACAGGGAATATTGACAATCAAGGTGAGAATGGACTGATACAGCTGACATGACAGCAGAGAGTTAGGGCATGTCAACACTTACAATGCTTCAGCAGCGTGTGGTGAAGACCCTCTCGATATAAAAACCCCGCCCCCGTGAGCAGCAGAAGCTATGTTGGCAGGAGAGCTTCTCCCGCCGACATAGCACTTGGCATACTACTGCTTATGCCAGCATAATTTATCTTGCTCAGGCGGTGAATTATCCATAACCCTGAGCAACATAAATTGTGCTGACATAAGCAGTAGCATAGACATAGCCTTTGGCTGTGATTAAACAAAATACTTAAGCACATGACTTCAGTGGGACTAGTTTACTTGCTTGAAGATAGGTACATACTTAAATTCTCTTGTGGAATCAGGGCCTTAATTGGGAAAAAACCATGATATTCTGAACAGGCTGTGTAATGAAAGGGCCCCTGGATTCCCAGCCACAGTAAAGCCTGGAACAAGGAAGATTCTGAACAGACGAGGAAGAAAAAGGCAAGGCTCTGCTAAAATGATGTTAGAGGGAATGATCTTACTGGCTACAGCTAAAAGAAAAAAAAAAGGATAAGAAAAAAAGAAAGTGTTGCTCATACACAGCAGCAGAGAATATATTTTAACACCACAGATAAAATCTTAAAGAACATTTTATTTTTAGATTTAAAACTTTATTATTGCTAATTAACTTCAGTGGGGTTGAGCAGCACAAACAGGCAGACACCTGCTGGTGAGATTAATTATTCACTATGGGAAGGGACAAGATGTGCATGAAGATGCTGAAAAATGGGAACAGGGTCTGGAGATCACTACTGGAGAAGGGATAAACACAAAGAACAACTTGAGTTCTGCATAGAAAGTGAAATAGGTAAGTTCCTCTGAGGATTGCAGAAATTAAAATTAAGAAAAAAACATAAATGCAATTAGGTATGTCTGTAAGTTTCTATTTATAGAATTTCTGAATAGTATCATGGCTGTTGCAATAAACCTGATCTGAGAAGTTAGCAAATAAATGAGGCTGTATTAGGTAAAGATGTTTGCCTGTGACGTGATCTGGGTTACAAACCACAGCTGATATATAGCCTGGGGGTGTTTTGCAACAGCAGATGTGAGAGGATAAAATGTTAAATAGAAAAGGTTGGGCAGATTCTATAAAGACCTTCCTAGGAGCACCTGATTGGCTAAACACTGCACTTTGCTACCGTGAGGGAGACATAACAGTAAATTGATTCTGGTTGACACAATGGTAATTCTCCTTGGCTGGAAGTTAAACAAAAAAGAAGCTTAACTGATGAAATCTAAAAGTCCCTTTCCTTCCTGGCTGTGAATAGGTGTCTGCCAGGTAAAGTAGTGGGAAATCAGAAAGGAGAAAATGGTAACCTTCAGAACTCGGTACAGTCTAATTGCTACAAAGCGCTCGTGTGTAGAATTATGGAAAACAGACTCACAGCCCCACTGATAGCTATCTTATGCAGTGTTGTTGTAGCCGTGCTGATATTACAGCAACAAGGTGATTGAGGTAATATCTTTTGTTGGTCCATCTTCTGTTGGTGAGTGAGACAAGCTTTTTGAACTACACAGAGCTTTTCTTCACCTCTGGGAAATGTACTCAGAGTATCACAGCTAAATATAAGGTGGAATAGATTAACACATTTTTCAAGGGACCATTCAAGATGAAGAGGTCAAACACCTCTCATACAGGGGGGGAGGGACATTTATCTTGGTGAATAGTGCAATACAGGTGTGACAAAGTCAGGCTGGAGGGCTGCAAGAGGGTGGTGGAAGGCAGGTGGCAGGTATATTAGCCCTAGAATGATAAAGGCCCTTTTTCCTACAAGCTGAGAAGGGGTTACCTCAGGTTAATTAGGAACACCTGAGTCCAATTAAGGGCTGCCTGAGACCTTTTACCTCCCCCGCCCCCTCTGATGAGAGAGAGGCTTCTCCAGGGTGAGAGGCTGCTCACCTCCCCCTAGGGGAAACAACTGGAACAGTGTGTGCCTGTTTAGGGGAAGGACTAGTTGGTCTGATTGGTGGAGGAGCACTCCTTAGGCCTACCTTGAAAATATTGATAAGTATTGACAAACACTGTCCAGAGTGGGGCTGATTTACCCCAGGCCCTGACACTGCCAGAGGGGGAAGTGCTAAGTCTGAGGAGATGGAGGAGGTGCTTTGGTACACAGGGGAAGTGGGGGGTTGGTTTACAGTCACCCTATTGTTGGTTTTCATAGAATCGTAGGACTGGAAGGAACCTCGAGAGGTCATCTAATCCAGTCCCCTGCACTCATGGCAGGACTAAGTATTATCTAGACCTACTCTACTTAGCACTTCCATTAAGACAAAAGCAGCACTAGGTTTTCTGCCCATTTCATTTGGGGGTTGGTGGAGGTGTCACTATTTCTCTGTATACCTGAACAGTCTCACTCTAGGAAGGCTATTGCCACCCTTCCAAAAATCCTCACACCACAAAGATTAAGCTCCTCTGAGACAGATGGGATTGCCACCCCATAGCATGGCTAGAAGAAGGCAGATGGGGTAAAACTGTGGGGAGGGGAGTGGTATTTTAAGCTCCATCCACTCAGGATGCCACTCTCAGACTGTGCAGGTGTTCACAATTCAACCATGTATTTTGCTAGGGGAATCTAAATCCAGGGCACCTAAGTGGGGTTCAGGTACACCACCATAGACTCCTCTGGGCTCCTCAACAGGGGAAAAAATGAGTGGTGTTCTCCCAAATGCTACCACTAGTAGCACCAAACTGATATATCATGCTCAGCAAATTAATGTTGATATTTAAATTATCATCTTTGAGCTTCTGTGTTAAAACCTTGCTGAGATGAACAGGACAGTCCACACCTCACAAGCTTTTGTCTGCATGCTCTCTTGGGCAGATATCGCTGCATCCCTTACACTCAATTCACATTTGGCAGGGTCTATCTACCAGAGACTTAGGGCATGTCTACATGTACAGAGCTGCAGCGCATCTGGTGAAGATGCTCTATGCCGATGGAAGAAAGCTCTCCCGTCAGCATAAAAAATCACCTCCGTGAGTGGCAGAAGCTATGTTGGCTGGAGAAGCTCTCCCGCCTACATACCACTGTGCACACTAGCGCTTATGCTGGCGTAATTTATGTCACTCAGGGTGTGTGTGTGTGTGGAATATTCATACCCCTGAGCGACATAAGTTTCGGCGACATAAGTGGTAGTGTAGATGTAGCCTTATTTAAAAAAAAATGAAAGCTGAGATTCTGGCGTATGAGATGGCTGCTTGGTGGTTAACCATACTGCCCTTCACCCAGAGCCAAGATGCATCACTTTTGAGAGATTGTTGTGGATCTGAGAACGCACTATGCTTCTTCTGAATCCGGATCTTCAATAGGACATCTCACCTTTATGCTTTGAATGTTTGTTTTCACTTATTCTGTTCTGATGTCTTTTAGACAAATGCGTGGGGAGGAAGGGGTGAATTCATTAGAATGACTGACTAAGGGCCTGCTTTGAGCATTATCTTGGTTAGCCAAAAGTATTTGTGAGAGCAGCTACGAGGACAGTTTTTTTAATACTGAAAATTAATGCTGAGCTGCAGCAGCCAGTGGTACAAGTGCATAAACTCAGGATGGAGGCCTTCTTGGACACTTCTTGCTGAGAATGTCATCTTAGGAAACACTCAATGTACAATCTGTTCATGGGCTGGACCTTTTACTACCATCTATATGGATGCTATTGTCTCTGTTCACTTGCTGGTCCCACCCTCACCTTAGATTTGACTCGGTGACACTTGCTAATATTCATATGGCAAAAAACAAATATTTGAACAAACAGCTTTTCTTTTACACTATTTTACTAAGTTAAGCTGACAATAAGAGGAAATGCTGTTCAGAATACATGTGGGATGACTGATTTTTTTGTGTCACTTAATTTGACTCATTAAAATGTGTTGAGTCCAGGCTTTTAAAATTCTGAATGTGGATTCAAGCCATAAAACTACCCAAACACTTAAAGCCAAAAGGTAAATCTGCAGTATGAAGTGCAGGGATTTATTCCATATGTGAATCCTCAATGAGAGTTTCACAGCTAAACCCTTGTGCCACTTATTATGAATATATGCACAATTTTTTCTATATTATATCAAACAAACTAGTGTTGGTATAGTGCTGGGGTTTTACAACCTTTATTATGGCTCTCTACCCTGGACAAGCAAATGTGGAGATCTAAAAACATTCTGATAATGGGGTTTAACTTGCCCAAGCACAGTATTTGCATCTAGCTACATATCCGTAATTGTCTGGCTGCTTTTTTGGCGTGATAATGAACATCACTCGTATCTTGGCGCATAATACAACAAAGCACTCAATAGAGTTTTTTCCTTGCCCTGGGAGGATTTGAAAGTACTTGATTCATGCTTTATCCCTCTGTCCAGTATCATCATATTTGGAGTGAGGCTTAAGTGAATAATTGCCTGACAGTAGATCTGAAAAGTGGATGGTTGAAGGGAATAGCCTGGCTGGAAAAGAAGTGATATGACTGGACACATCTCATCAATAGAGAGGTTTTAGTAGTGTTAGTGAGGGATTATGATCAATTTTCTTAGATGCTGCAACTGACTTTACTTTCTCTTTTGTCCTGTGAGAGGGTAAACGCGCAGTATTATACAGGGTGATCCATACGAATGGAAGGAGCATGGCTGCATCCTCCTAACCCACCATGCTGAAAATTTAGCTATAAGAAGTGACAGTATTCAGACGCTTTTATCCCCAGCCATCTCTGCTCTGTATCATTGCACAGCACTCTGATCAAATGCTGTTTCCGTCAGGCTGAACAGTGGGAAAAGAAGGCTGTGCAGCTGTTATATAATAATATCAGAACTCTAGACTATACAACTCTAAGACAGACAGATGGAACTCTGTTCTGACACTTATTCCCACTGCAGGGAGAACAACTCACAAGTGACACGCAGGCAGCCCTCATGAAGACAATACCATAACTGGTAGTTACTTATGAATCTATGTGCATAGGGTTTGCATTGCTTGGGGGAGATTATGCTAATGGTATTCTGAAGTTAATACCCTGTGACTAAATGAGCCTAACATTAAACACTGTATATGATGAACAGCTGGGTTTAATATACTACAGTATTCACAACCAATCTAGTGAGCAGTCTTGGCCTATGGACCTTTGAGGGTCACTAGTCTCACAGTAGAAAAGACCAGAAGAATCTCAGATATTTTTCTTATGGTCGGACAGTTGTTCTTTGGCTTATGTGAAATGATGCGGTAGTTTCAATCCAGCTCTTAGTGGACAGCAGTCCACATGACCAAACAAAAATCCCCACAGCAGCACAGTTGTCTGTCACCTTTGTTCAGGAGCTCAGAATAGACCCAGCATTGACTGAGTGCAGACACTGAGTTGAGGCCCTTTAAGGCCCTGGTTGAGGCAGACTCCTAGCTCACTGTGGAGAAGCCTGTACGACTGCTGCTCATGCTGTATTTGTTCCATGCACTTTCGTTTCTGCTTCTGTCAGTTTAGCATTGTTAATCAACGCTAGGACTACTTTTCAAAGGAAAAAAGTAAGTCCTCTGCAGAGGTGCACAGGGAACATTTGTTATGGTTGCTTTCACTTCAACGGAGAGCAGAGAGTTAAATGTAGCAAGGTTAGTTATGGCGAAGTTGTGGTCACCATGACATAGTCCCAAAGACCACATTTCCTCAAGCACATATGCCAGATACATTTCTGGCTTTAAAGAATAAAAGTTGTCCAGTAAAATCAACCCCACCATTAGTGGGATGCAGCCTTCATACCCACACTACTTTAATTATTTTTCAAAGACACAAGCCTAAGATACCCCCCCCCCCCACCATGCAATAAAGAGGAACAGTTTTTACTCCCACCTCTTTTTTTTGAAAATCCTTCTAGATTTCAGGCTACTGAATGATTTTATTTTTATTTGAGAATAAAATAAATCTAAGGCCTTGTCTACACTATACAGTTTTGTCAACAAAAGTCAGCTTTCGTCAACAACACAATGGAGGTGTACAATGGAGGTGTACACACTGAAATGTTCCTCCCACCGCTGTAACTCCCCTGCTACGTTGACATAATAAAGCCACCTAGATGAGCAGTTGAGCACTTTTTGCAACGTAGTTAGAGCGAGGCAACAGCAGTGTAGACACTGCGCTTGGTTATGTCATCCTAATTGGCCTCCAGGAGGTGTCCCACGATGCTCATCTTGACTGCACTGGTCAGCAGTTTGAACTCTGCTGCCCTGAGGTACATAGGTATGTGCCCTTCCCTCGTTTAAACACCTGGGAATTTTTGAAATTCCTCTTCCTGTTTGTTCAGCATGTGCAATTCACACAGTATCTTCCCAGCTGATCATGCCGGCTTTCTGCAGCAGACGCACTCCCGCGTAGAATACACCAAAGTTGTTGGATCTGCTGGGCCTATGGGGAAAGGTGGTTGTACAGTCCCAGCTTCATCAGCAGGACTAGAATCCATGACCCCAAGCACTTGAGCAAAAGGAAAAATTCCATTAACTTGTAGCAGTAGTAGGTTCTTATTCTTCATGTGAGGCAGCTATTAGAGGGGGATCTGACACACTAAGACCGTTTAAATTAGAGAAGTTTCTGTTGGCATAATTATGAGTATGTATACATTGTGAAAAAAAGTGTGTCATTTATTCAGGTTAAAATAGCAGTGACAACATGGCAACACTGCTTTTAGCTTGTATTAGCTGCTCAAGTTAAATCCTATAAGAGAGCCTGGGGTTGAACTTGAGTAGCTAACCCAAGGTAAAACCTGAGTTGCCATGTCTTCACTGCTATTTTAACATGAGTTAGCTAACACAAGCTAGTTACCCTGACTAAGAACACATCCCTCCCCCCACCACATCAGTGCAGACATACCCTACATCAGGGCAGCTACATTGGTGCACATCCCTACTGCAGGCAGGGGAAAGATAGAAAATGCATTAGAGTTTAGTTTATTAAGAAATGACTGATTAAAAGAAAAAAAGTCCCATGTAGGAAAGAGTGCAAGCTATCTTTGTCACTTTGTAGAAGAAAGTGACAGCAAAGTCTGAAAGTGCTGATTTTAAATGCAAATTGAAAATAAACGCTGCATGAATCATGACCTTTTCTGTGTTGCTGACAGTGGAATCTTTGGTAGATATTTCTTCTGCTACTAAATCTGGCAGAAGAACTAAACAGTATTAACTGGCAAATTACTAACTAAAAATACTTTTGTGCTGGAAAAATATTTTTGCTGAAAAGGCGCAGGCATGAAAATACGTATATCAAACATTTAGTACCACAGTACCTGCAAGTGTGAATAAATTGCACTTCAGTATTCAGCACTACACCAGTGGTATTTTCTTGGTGAAAAAAGTTACTACTACTACTGTATGTTAAGAACATAAGAGTGGCCATACTGGGTTAGACCAAAGGCCCATCCAGCCCAGTATCCCGTCTTCCAACAGTGGCCAATGCCAGGTGCCCCAGAGAGAATGAACAGAACAGGTAATCATCAAGTGATCCATCCTCTGTTGCTCATTCCCAGCTTCTGGCAAACAGAGGCTAGGGACACCATCCCTGCCCATCCTGACTAATAGCCACTGATGGACCTTTGTAACCTGGGCATAAACATCTAAATAATGAAATCAAGTTCCATGACACTTTGAGATAAACTGCAGGCATAAAAGTCTGGCAAACAAACATGCCTATCAAGTGTGTAACTCTACGTGAAAGAAAGAGCGCCATATCTTCTTGGCGTGAGCGATAAAAATCCAGCTACTTGTACCATACATGTTTGCAGTTATATCACCCAGGTATTTTCTTCATGCCTATTTGGTATGGGAACTTTTCCAGATTTCTATCAATTTAATAAAAATAATTTAATAAAGAAATCAAAAGCAATACAGCAGTGCTCAAAGGCTTTGAGTAGGCACTTTTAATGCACATCTTCACAGCTCTTTATGGCAAGTACCTCCTGAGTAAATGATATTAATGTTTATGCAGTAGGGAATCTTTCTATTGACCTATATTCTCTGCTGATGAAACTCCCTTGTAGTCAAAGGACTTAAAACAGCAGAGATATGGCCAGTGGAAACAAGTCAATATGTATATTTGATCACTTCAGACAAGCATGAAGGAGGAATCACAAACACGTTTGCCATGTTTAGACACATGCTTCCACCTTCTGTCCTCAAATAGCTCCTGTGTGGTACACAGGACCAGTTAACATCTACAGTGATGTTTATTGTAGACAATTGTTTATTCATATTACATGCCCAAACCTTGACACCACATCATTTTATAAGAAATGGATATCATTCTATAGTTCCTAGAACTGATAGATTATCATCATGCCATGTGGAATTCTGGCAGGGCTTGCTCTTGAAGCTATAAATCAAAAGGACAATTTATATTGTGACTGGCTATATTTAGAACAGTGTCTCTAAAGTCAAGAAACCTCTTAGAAAATTCTATAAAATCTCATTGCCCCCCCGCCACTCCACCCACACTACAGGAAATGTGTCTGAACTCAGCAGTGAGATCTTGCCTCCAGAAGCTTGTGAGGGGCCCTTCTTCTGATAATCCAAACCACTGGAGGCATTTTAGGAACTATTGTGGATGGACTGAATCATTTCTACCACAGTTTGTAATTTTTAAGTGACTTGATTTTTTTCTTAGTCTGTGATTTCATGCTCATTCATGTTTTCTTTAAATATTTAATTTGCATGCAGAGAATTACAGCGTCACCCCCTCTCTCCGTCTGAACGGTGTCAGGTAGAGAGCCGTGCAGCCAGAAGTCCTGTTTCTTCCACAGAGGACAGGCAATAGCAGTACAAGCTGCCCCATTCCACCCCCACCTTGAAGATGAGTGATAATTCAGTGTCCAGTCTCACCTAGTCCTTGGCCACTCTGATAAGGAAAATAGCATGGATGCTAATTGGTGCCTATGGTGCCAGCAGTTTTTCTGAGGTGGACCCTTAGAAAAGTGGCAACTTTTTCAAAAGTGCCCATTGATTTTCGGTGCCCAATTTGGGGCATAGAGTTCTTGATTTTCAGACATGCTGAAAATTATGACTCCAAGTGGAGATTGTGACATGGGAGGGCTTCTCCTCAGCTTTCAAGCTGTCACCTTCCCCCCCCCCCAGTCTCCTTTAAGTAGGTTTATTATCCAAATATAACCAAATAAGCAAAAAGCGTCTCTCAGCTAATCTTTTGTCCTAGGGTTTCACAGCCTCCCCTTCCAGGGATCTCAGGTGATCCTGCTTCTTGCAGCTTCCCAGTTCCAGCCAGCCCCCTTCTCCTTCTGGAAAAGTGGCCTCTGAGTACCTGCCCCCTTGTTCCAGGAATCCACCACCAGAGTTAGCACCATTCCTCTATCACTTTTCTCCCTAGACACAGCCTGTCCCAATCACTCCTCCTCTTCCTGTCCTCTAACAGGCCTTTATAGCCCCAGGTGTAGCCTGGCCCCTTTAATTGGCTCACCTGGGCCCATCTGCTCTGACAGGGACACTGGGGACTGATCTACTCACTGGGGACTGTCCTGTGATAGAGACAAAGGGAGTGTTGACAGCTCAAGTGAGGCTCAAGGTATCCCAAGCTGAGCTAAACTGGTTGTCCGCTTCCAGCACATCTGCGACTTGACATTCCATCATCCTGCATATAACCACAGTCCTTCCTCTTCTCTTTCAGCAGCCTCATGCCTGCACCAAGCCATTCATTCCCATCCCTAGTATCTGAACTCTGCTGACACTCACTCCACTTGAGAGGCTGATCTCTCTTGCTCCTCCAGTGATATTGATACCGGCCTCTTCTTTCCTTTTCACTGTCTTACCAACACTACTGAATGACCTGTAATCCTTGCTGCAGGCTCAAGCCCCAGCACACCCAGAATAGAAGAAATAGGAAACAGGGGCAAGCTTTGGATCCCACACTCTGATTGGAAAATCAGAGGAGGAGGAAGATGTGGAGCTACTCACATCTATATATGGTCAGGCAAATCTGACGCACAGTGAATGGGTATGATCTATTCGTTTCAGTGGTTAAACTAGTTTTATCTACAGGTGTTCAGGAACACTGTCTTGCAAAAATGTGCTTGTGTGTGTATATGGTATAGGTAATGTGGTGCTATGGCTTACTGGCCATATCAGCACAATTCAAGTCCTGTTGAAAGTGTAACTACCAGAGAGGAGGTGGAAGTTTAAAAATCATGTATACTTCCATGTGCAAAAAAGATGCCTATTGCACTCAATTCCAAGATTTTTTGGATGCTGAAAACAACAATATAGATTAGAATCTGATTACAAAATGTTGTCCCTTTTCTATGTGTAGCTGTAAACTAATTAAAAAAAACCCAAACTGAACTTGCATTCTGGATGTGATGAGTCATAGATTTTCCCTAAAGAAAAACTTTTTAAAAAAATGTATAGACACACTTAAAACTTTAAATGATATTGCCCAGTTAACTAAATTGCTAGACACATTAACTGTAATTTCTATTACAGTCACAACTTTGGTGAGCCAATAAAAGTGAACCAGTTCATTGAACTGAACAACAAAAACCTAAGTAAAAGCCTGCCTGAGGCAAAGGTAATTTACTTTCTAAACTTTGGCTAGGGTGTGTTATCACTGCCAAAATTACCCATCTGTATTTTTCTCCTCAGCCTCCTCCTCTTCCTCATTCATTTTGGAACCTCCTCCGAGGCCCGGTATGAAAGTCAAAGATTTCTTCATTAAAAAAAGAAATGTTAGGCTTCAGTGATAGATATCTAGAAAAATCTTTTGGTCAGTAATACCAAGTAATGGGCAGTTATCATACTTCATAGGAAGTGTACATCATGTAGACTATAATTTCAATTAAAATGCAGACAGTTTTTATGGTGTTCCATGTCAGATTCAGTTAGTAAGAATAAAATGAGCATAGTCTATTGAAAAAATACTTCGGATTGCATGAAACATTTGAAAAGAGGTTCTTCCATAAAGCAGCCCACCAAATGCAATCATCACCATTGTTTGCTTCAAAAAATTTCTGCACATACTACATTTTTATCTCTACTTGAGGCCATCACCACTTCTTACTATTGGTGTGGCCTCCTCAAAAAGCCTGAAGAGAATTCACAAGTTTTGCAAAGGACTCCACTGTCCATATGACAGATACATAGTTCTCCATCACCATTCTGTCCTCTCCATAATGGGTCCGTATTTCTCAAAAAATTAGGAATGTAAAATTCTTCCCTTGGATGCAAATGTGTGATTCTAGCAGACTTAAGTGGGAGTTGTGTGGGCACCTGTGATTGTAGAATTTGGCGTGTACTTTATAATTCCACCTATTAAGTATCTGTCTATGCTTGTAGAGGACTAGCACTTTTTTATCTATCCCTCTCAAAAAGTGAGATGGGCTGTGAAAGAGAAATTGAAGTAACTAAAGGGCTGTCACCTATATTCTTGTGATTGCTTAAGAAATCACAGACAATCAAATTAAAGCAGTTGGCAAAACCTGCCAGATGAATCAATTATCTATCATTAATGGCATGTACAACATTTACTATGGTATCTGAGACAAAAATCCCGGGAGGGGTGAAAGGATAAGTCATATGATTTTATCATACAGATTCTGCAGCACGTTCACTGAATTATGCGTTGTTTTTTTAAAGCTGCACACACAGAATGCCATTTGCCTGCATGCAAATGAGAAACCTGGTGGCTTCTTGTGATGAGGATTGAAAACAAGATGATTGGGCCCAACCTCCTTGATCCTGCAAGTCTGTGCATGGTGTGCAACGGGGAGCTCAGAATAGTTGTGCTCCAGAGCAAGTGTGAGCAAAGCCTACACATGGAATAAAGCTCAAAGCTAGAGCCCTGGTCCAGCATTTGGATCAGCTAATGTAGACCCATGTGGGATTATGCACAGACCCAAGGCTCTGGGTAGTGGATTTCAGTGCAGGACTGGGTTTCAGGCGTAGTAAGTAGTAAATAGAAGTAACCCTCAAGCCTCTTGTGCACCTCGGGTGAAATCCTGCCGCCCCCTCCTCCCCCCTTGAAGTCAATGGCAAAACTCCCATTGACTTCAATGGGGTCAGGATTTCACCCCTGGTTTCATGCTAACTATGCTCCCCTCTCTGACATAATTCTCACTGCTCGGCAGGAGAACCACTTGGATGTATGGCATAACTGCAGAATCAGGACCCCTGTACTCCTTATCATTTTTTACTTTGCATGTATCTGAGCAACACTCAGCAGATTTTCTGTGATCAAGGCCAAAGAAATCAGACCATTTTTAATTTTTGTTTAAATATGGTATTAGATGCCTAACTTTTGGCCACCGAGTGTGAAAATTTTGGCCATCCTGTCTGATTAGTAGACTATATCAAAGTGGTCCAGTATACAATATCTATTTCAACATGCATTATTTTTCACACCTTGCTCAAAAAATCTTATGCTTCTCTGGAGAGGCTGCCTGGCTAGAAAAGTTGGTCCCCATTTAATATTAACTATTTCTGAGCTCCCATGTAGAGTAGAGGTGCAGCCATGTTGCAATATGCAGATCTGGATCCCTATCCTTCTCTGAATTCCAGACATCCCAAAGCTTGGAGGTGTTCAAATCCAAAGATCTGGAACATGGCTTTGGGCACCATTTGTGACATTCCAATTCAGATTTTTTTTTAAAAGTCCTAAAATGTGGATGTTTTTGCATGTTTGGACCTGGTGTTTTAGTTCAGCATACAGCCTACTTGGTCCCCAAACCCTCTGCAACCAAGAAGACTGCAGGTTCAGGACAGGCAGTTTGGTGCATTTTACCTCTAGGTGACGATTTTTAAGAAACAGTTTCCTTGTGTGTTTGGAGTTTTACTGCTGTGAATGTTGGTTCAGTAATACTGAAAGCCGTAGCATCTGTTTCTGTGTCATAATATCTAGAGCATCTGTCCCATCACACTGCTTCCCTTTCTACATTTATTTTAGAAAAGTGTTAATTAGATGTCTGTTTAAGCCCAACTCAGAATTTTCCTTGTATCTTCCTCCTTCTTCCCTTACCTCTCCTGTTCTGCAGTCCCAGTCGTCTGCTTCATATACACAGATATTTCTTTTGGTTATTTTTTGTGTGGCTTTCTACAGCCGCTGTTCCCCACTGGCTCATCTCCTACGTTCAGTGACACTTTTTCTATACAAATAACAGGCTTCATTGATGAGGTAAGTCTTTTACATCTATAAAGGAAAAAAGTCTCAGACCAGTGAGATTGCTCTTTCAAAAAAATTGGCTATGGTGGATGTGGATTTAGACTACTCCATTTTCACCCCCTGCTCTGCATTCAGATAACCTATAATCCCTATATCTGTGTCTTATTCCTGTTCTTTACAAATATTGACTTCCCCTGCATGCCATCCTGGGATCCATTTGATGATTCTCTTTGCCTATCAGTACAAATGGGATGGAGATTTTCATCACTTCTCTTTTTACTCTGCTTGGCTTCTTCCAATACAGTATGTGTTGAAAGGAATGGGGAATCTCAAGAATAATATCAGTCACTTGGGAGTATTACTGCTCATATGCTCTGCCCCTTTGTTTTTTCCTCTGTTGTGGGTTAGACCCTGGATTTCTGACAATGTTGATAGGCAATCTTCTCATTCACTTCTGAGCCTAACAGGCTTACTGCTGTCACATCTGCCTGTTGTCTCTAGCTCTTTTCATTTAATGGAAGAACATGGGGATTCTGTTACTAGAGATTTTTCTTCTTTGTTTTATGAGCTCCTCTTTTCTCTCTCTCCTCCTTTGTTCTTTATTTGTTTGTGGAATATCCTCCCTTTTTTACACTTTCCTTACCACATTTGCCCCACCACTTTTCCTTCTACAACAGCCAGTTCATTGATCCCGCCCCTCCCTCCACCCCTGCACCCACTCCTCCCAAAAGAAATCACATTTCAGCAGTCACATTAAGTGCAAACATTTCCCCAGAAATTATACGCCAGATAAATCTTTCAGTTTTCAGCACACAGTTTATAACTAAGTGCACTGTCTGCCCACACATGTAGAAACAGATAACCAGTGATTTATATTTTCATAATGAATACTGCAGTGATTCATTTTGTAGCGCTATATTCCTATCATTGGCAGTGGTGACAATGAAGATCCATATATTCACAACCATCAGGGCACAGTATCTATTTGAGAGTAAAGATAAATCAAGGACTGGACTGCAATATAAAGCCACCTAACTGGGAGAGGGGCGAAGACACACAGGATGATAGTAGCTGACTGCCTGCAATGGGCTAAGGTGTGTTATGTCACAAGAAGAGTCCTGCAGGCCCCTTTTGGGTCCTTTCCAGCAGTTTTACTCTCTGGCCTCCCCACATGCTATGAAGAGCTAGCTGTAGCTCTCTGGAGACTGTCAATACTATTGGCTTTACACTGCATCCCTGGGATGTATCGTGCTCCCTTTCCACAGAGGCTGAGCACACTAATTGCCCTCACACTGCTCTGTGGTGCTGCTGACTTGTGAGCAAGAGACTAAACTCCTCTCTTCCCCCGCCCCCGATTCAGCAAGGTACTTAAGTACATGAGTAGTCCCACTGGCTTTAGTTCAAAGCTGTGGTAAAGATCACTTCAGGATGGTGCTTTGTACTATTTCCAGGCTACTTCACCTCCCGGACTATCCTACTGTGAGCCAACAGCTCCAAATGTTAACCATGTAAGAAAACTTTTCCTCAGTGTTGAAGTATTTGTATACATTTTAAACAAGTGCTTTCATGGCTTTGAATGGTTCTCAGAGCCAGGTGGACCAAATAGATTGATTTTCTCATTTTAAAGTATGAGCATCTTTTTATAAAGCATGCTTTTGGTTTTAGTGGTGATCTCCTTCCACACTGTGTTAAGAAAAAGGTCTGGAAGAAATTGTGGCTATTTTAGTCTCTTCAGATATTTGATTTCTATATAAACCAGGGGCCAGATTTAAACAAAGCTTTTTTGAAAAACATGGCCCCAGAAATGCACTACTAGAGTAAAGAAATACACTAGACTATATGAAAGTCAGGCAGATTGCAGCCATCTCAAGCACAGAAGTTTTAACTAGAACTGGGCAAATAGGAATAAAAAAAGTATATGGAAGTATTTTGTTTAATAGAAACCACAGATTAGCATCAGGAATATTTGTGACTCCCATTGGCTTTGTGGGAATGCTCATATGCAGTGATACAGGTTTGTAACAGCAGAAAAACTATCATGGATACTGTGATTTTCCTATTTGCCCATGATCTGTCTTTGTGTCCGTGAATCACCTTGCAGTGGTGTCTCCTGTCCTGCGGGGTTGGGCCCGGCTCCCAGCTCTGCAAGCTGTGACCTGGCGCACAGATTTGCAGCGCTGCTCAGATTTGGCCCAGCCTACCCTCCGTCATGACGAGGGGGTGACCTGGCCAAACCTGAGTGGTGCTGCAACCCCATGCCTCAGGTCATAATGCCAGAATTGGAACTAGGCCCAACTCCACAAGACAGGAGCCACCAGTGTGCGGTGAGCGCAGGGTGGGCTTGCCTTCCAGCCCTCCTCATTTGTCACAACTTTTTAAAAAAACCAAAAACCACAAAAAACGCATGACTTTTTCTAAATTTATTGTGGCTGCTCTGTGATTTTTTATAAAAGAAATAATGCTGTGACAAATCAGCAGCCCTCCTCATCTGTGTGAATCTCTGTTCACAAGAACATTGGTGAAAATCACAAATACCAGTGTATGTCTATATTCAGACAGGTGTTTGTGCTAGAAGTGATCACTTGGGCAACTGGAAAATGCTCTGTGGTGCTTCAAGTTTTCCAGTCAGGGAGCAGAAACAATCTCCTGCACAGATCATGAATAACATATAGCTAAGGCCTATTTGAATCACGGGATGATTGTCAAAAAATTGTGGCTGAGTTGCAGACAAGCCATGGAAAATCGCAGAAAAGTAATAGTGGACCTTATTATTTGTGGTAATAAGGTCCATTATTATTTTTCTGTGATTTTCCGCTGTCAGTTGCCTGGGGCTGAGAGCGGAGGCCTGGGGCTGAGAGCGGGAACCTGGGGCCAACAGCGGGGGCTCCCACAGTTGGCTGCCCAGAGCTCCCACTATCAGAACTGCAGTGGACGCCTAATATTGCGGGATCCACAATTTCTGCAATATTGCAAATTAAATAGAGCCTTACATACAGCGAATGCTCAAAGTAACAGCTATAGCAAAGATTTGGTGAGAGGTCCATGAGCTGAGATTGTCAATGACTCATTCATGTGGACCCAATACCTAACAAGCACATTTGCCAACACTAGCCCCTTCCCACATAATTCACAAACCAAAAAGAGAGCAAAGTTTGTTGAACAAATTGTTCACAGCTCTGCTTTTAACACTGGAATAATTGCTGACAGCATAGCTGAAATCAGAATGGGAGTTCATGGGATAATACTGAAAGTATTAAAGAAAAGATATCAGCACCCCAAATATTCAGCCTAAACAGTTAGCATCTATTCTAGACAAACTGGTATCCACTGGGACTCCTTTCAACACTGTCTTTCAACAGTGCCAACTGAATCAATTTTATCATTTGTCTTCTGTTATAATCTGGAGGTGGAGGGACACGACTTGCTATTCTCCTGACCTGGGCACATTTGTTGTTGGACAGCATGTTACAGACGTCCCAAGCCAACTTTCATTCCCCTTTTATATTACCGGGCTTGATTGATGCCTGTCTGGCGATGTGGTGGGGGGTGTGCTTTGCATTTTACAAGCCCCCATGTCTGATGAGGGTAGAGTGGGGGATTCCTTCCCTGAGAGGGCAGGGAGTGTTTGCACCTTTGCCTTTCCCTGGAGGTTATACTGGGGCAGAGCAGTTTTTAGTCCCTATCAGCAGAGGCTGCCCTAGTGGATACACTCAGTCAACATTGACTAGTGTCATGTTGCACATGGGGCTGGGCTGGTTGGCTCCAGGCCCCTGGTAGAACAGGGTTTGTAGATACCTTGTGCACTGTCTCCACCTCTTTCTCAAGCAGATTTTCACTTGTAGGCCCTGAACTCTCTCCAGTGCATCCTGGGGCCTGATCAAACCCATTCCGTTAGTTAATGCAACTATCCATTAAAGCACATGTACACTTAATGCTGGGAGCAGCAGCAACAACACTTTTCCCACTGCATCTGGCCAGCTGCCTCCCTCTTTCCCTGTGCTAAAATTGGAAGTTAACTCTGCCTTCCTTCCATTTGATGAGCGGTAGGATACAGGATATGGCAGGTCCAGGAGATCCTGTGTGCATGATTTGTAAATAAACAGAACTGGGAGGCATGGCGAGCAGCTAAGCAGCTACCCATTTCAACCTTACAGAAAAAACTCTTTTGGACATAGGCCTAATATCTTAAAAAATGGATTGTCTTTGTACGCACGTCTTCAGAAATATCTTCACTTGTACACAATCATCCCTGTACAAGATCATTTCTGTCAGAAACTGGATTAAACATGGTTTAAGTGACTCTATTAGAGGCCTCTAAGTAAAAAACAAAAACAAACAAACTGCATCTCCTCTCTCCCTGGATGATCACACAACAGTCACCCCCCAAGAAAACATAAGGGTCCCTTTGCTCACAGGGAATAGTACCTTACTCCACAAGGAACGGTGGCAGAATGGTCCCTAAATGAGCAAAAGGGGATTAATTGGTAAAGTACTTAAAATTGATGCTGAAAGCAAGTCCACACCCCAAACATAAAACTGATTCATCTAATATGATCGTTTCTTGTAAATTAATGCCTTCTCCCCTCCACTCATAATGAAAGGTAGCAAAAGGCTGGTGCTGGTAACAGGCCAACCAAAAGTACAATTTCAGGCATGACACTATTATTTAGAAATGGCCAAACTGAGAAGTGACCCAGTAGCAACTGAGACAATAATCGTAACCATTCCAAAGGGAATTCTCCCCTCTCCAGAAGGAAACAAATCCCATGTTGCATACAAAAAGTGGCAACTGCAAGTAACGCACTGGAGAGGTAGGCCAAAATCTCAGTGTTATAAATCAACTTCTTTTCACAACCCTCCCCTCCACTGAACCAAACACAAAGACAGAAGAAACTGTTCCTATTGACTGCTGACAGAGATTATATAAATCTCTCCTCATACATCATTCTTATTATTATTAAATCTCATGGAACTAGCTCGAGGCAGGCAGTTAGGAACAGGATCCATCATGCTGCTATTTTGATTTGGAGATATGTTAATTCTGTGATATTTCTTAGTGGGAGCCTTCAAGCTTAATTTGAAGCCTTTAGGCCATTACTAATCAACTTCCTTGCAGTCCAGACCCAACTCTTAATAAGTGCAAGTTATAACTCCTATAGCAATAATTATTTTAATGTACTGAAACAGGAAACATCAGGCTCATCTCTTAACATCTGAAGTACACTGTCAATGTCAGATGTCATTAAAGTATGGGTGGTTCTGAAGAGAACCCCTAAGAGTAGATAACTGGTAGATTGAATTAAAATTAATCGACCTCTGTATTTCAAGGCAGACATTGTTTATTTCTCATATAATAGTAATCTCCCTGCTAGAGTCCATGTTAAAATCAGTAAAGAAATGCCTAGGAAGCCCATTCAGAATTGGGCACTGTGGAGGGGTCACTCACCAGGCAGTGCACCCCCTCATAGCCAGGCATGGTGCAGCAGCCTCTTCAACTCTGCCATCCCCATCCCCCGCCCCTTCAATCCTGCTAGGGTGACCGGAGAGCAAGTGTGAAAAATTAGAACGTGGGGTAATAGGTGCCTCTATAAGACAAAGTCCCAAATATCAGGACTGCCCCTATAAAATCGGTACATGTGGTCTCTCTAAAGCCTGCAATGGTTTGCCCCTTCTCACAATTCAGCCCTGGCACTCCCAGTACTATCAGGTATGATGGGGAGGCCAGTGGTCATGGACTGGATGGTTTATACCTGCCCCACCCCAACAGGTCCCGGAGCCAGTGACACTCCCTCCCCAACCCCGGAGCTCCCCACTGCAGTATGGTCCCCATTGGTTCCAGGCGGTACACTGGGGGTGGGTGCCTTGTAGTGGGGAGCACTGCCCCACTCCCTGAGAGAGTGGGCTGCAGCAGGCCAGTGCACCTGCGCAGACGGGCAGCCAATTAGAGAGGGACTTATTGTGAGCCAATCAGGACCCAGATTGGAGGCAGCCAGTCAGGGCCAGGCTCAGCCCTATAAAAGGCTGCTCAGGGCGAGAGCACTCAGTCTGTCCCAGGCCTTCAACAGGGTAAGGTCAGTCTCCAGAGGTGGGAGACCAGCACTGCAGACAGCGCAGTGCTGGCCAGGCTCGGGGAGCAAAAAGGAGCTCTAGCCTGAGGCCTGCCAGGCTGCAGGCCCTGAAGGGAAGGGCCTAGCGGGTGCAAGGGGCCGTAGGGGAAGCGGCCCAGGGAAGCGGACAGACAAAGGGAGAGAAGGAGGACAGCGAGGCTGCTGCCAGAGGGTCCCTGGGCTGGGACCCAGAGTAGAGGGTGGGCCTGGGTCCCCCTTTCCCCCCTTTCAGTACACTCAGCCATCAGCCGTAGGGAGCGGCCATCGTAGACTACACCAGATCCCTGACAAGAGGGATTAGACTTTGGGGTGTGTGGTTGGACATGGTGGCTGGGGTGTAGAGAGACTACTGATCACCCTCCCCGCCCCCCCCAGAAGGGGGTGTGGATGGACTGAGGGGCACTGCTGGAGGGCAGTGGTCCTGAAGAGGACACCGTGAGCTGGAAAGCGACGCGGGTTCAGACGACAACCAAGGGCGAAACGATGGATGGGACACCACCAGGAGGGGGCGCTCCACTGGACAGAGCTAATTCCCTGAAGCAACCAGCAGGAGGCGCCAGGTGGTGAGTCCCAACCCCTCTATAGTGCCTCTTGCTCACTCACTCACCCTGGGCTGCTGGAAGGGGGATCCACTGCTGAGATGCACCAGGGACTTGGCCAGAGATCGATGCCACTGATGGGTCGACCAGTGCCTGCGGGGAGCCTGTAGGGGTGCTGGAGTATGGTGTAGTCCCTCATGGGCAGTACCAATACACGTGGGATAAGGGGGTGCAGCATGGAAGCTACTTCCATGGAGCACCTAGGGCTCCCTGGACCCAATGAGTTTGCATCACTGCGACTCAAGAGTGATAATACTAGAAGTATACTTTGGCACTGCTTTTTTTTAAAGGATTAGAATACTGTAATCACTCCCTTCTGCCTGGTCTGCAGGCCTCTCTAGCCCATCTGTTGATTGCCAATTAGTCACAGCTGTGGTGTTATCTACTTTGTCTCTTAACCCCTTGGCAGCTGTGGCAGGATGGGGTTTATACACCAGGATCTGGCTACTCTGGTGTAAGTAAAATGCAGTGGGATCTTTACCTTACTGCTACAAGTGAGCTCTGAATGTACCTTTACTTGTCAATATCGCAGCCTCGCTTTCACATGCCACCAGCTTGCAATTTTGGACAATCCTAATGAGGCATATCTGTATCAACAGATACCCAAATATGGTCATAGGTTCCAAATAGTTTAAACACCAATAGATTTGATACAGATCTTCTAAAACAAACAGAACAATATAGTATGTAAATTTGGCTGCCTTTATATGGCATGAACTCATTAAAGTCATTTACAAACTCCCGGTGACTTCACTGGGGGTATAATGGGGCCCACAGTATGTGGAGACATTCCTGTTCTTCCCGCTATTCATTTATATCAACTCTCTCCATTTCACATATAAGCCAGGCATTTTATCCTCTAGACTACAAATTCTTTAATTATGGTGTGTGTGAATTCATCACAGTTAAATTAACTACATAAAAGTTCTTTTATGTAGTTCTCTTATGCCTCAGTTTCCCCATCTGTAAAATAAGGATAATGATGCTGACCTTCTTTTGTCCCATGCTTTAAGGTCTACTGTTGAAAAGCACTACAAGAGAGTTAGGCATTATCATCGTTCCTTTAATGCAATAGAAACATAATGGGAACAACAAGGGCAAAAACCAACCCAGTCCAACCCGTCTCAACACCATGAGCCAGACAAAGCCTCTTCCACAGCCCACACTTGCCACTACAGTGCACACATGCAAAAAAGTATTCAAGTTATACTTGACTTACTGTGCATTTTATGTCTTCAGAATAAAGCTGAGTATAGAATGAATCCTATTACTTTTCTGGCCTCCTGTAAATAGAGGGTTGAAGTGGCAGAGCTATGAGCCTGTCTCCCTCTCTCACGTATAAATATTGAAATTGAAAAACAATAATGTTGTTTTAGAAGTTTCGTAGAACTTCCAAGCCTGCATCTAGTTTGGGCTTGGAAGTAACTGCGGTCATGAATCAATAAACAGCCCAGCTTGCAACCTTGCTGCTTATCGATTCAGTTGTTTATCTTCTTGTATATTCCCAGCAAAACCAATTATCACTGAGTTAGCCAAACTAGTTTAGTCACTGTTAAGTATTAGCACTGTCTTTAACACTCGCTGAATAATTGCTTTGATCTACACATAAAAACCAGTTAGTTAAAGATCAGTCTAGAACAATTTTTATATATATATTTTTTCCCCATCAGGTTTCATGCAAATTTGGGATAGACTATCTGGGATTATGTTATGAATGCCAAAAAGGCCTTGAAAGAAAGGAGGTTAGATAGATACTTAATAAATATATGTGAGATAAATACTACAATAGGTATATTACAATGACGGTATAATGCTTTTTCATAAGGACACTGGACACAAACCTCCCTGTGGAAATTACTGTGATGAAAACGAGGAATCATGATAAGGATATCTTTTTCTAATATTGGTATGGCTGTTTGGTAAATTCTGAGGAACAGAAATGAATGGCTAAAAAAAGGAGCAGAAAGATGTATTATGTAGAAACAGAAGACAAGGATCAATGTCCTAGCTACCCATGCCCGGACCTCTGTAATCAGAAACAGATCACTTGGTCTTCACAAATGATCCTTGCTGAATGTTCCAAAGAAGGCAAAGCATTCCTCCCCCACAAATTCCCTGTCAATGAACTCTGGGGGGAAAATTTCTCCTGCCCCCTTCAATTTCATAGTCACTTCAACAGCACAAGGAGGCCCAGTCGTGTTCTGACTGAAGTCAATGGCAAAACTCCCATAGGCTTAGACTATGCAAGGTTAAGCATTGTGTCTTGTATCATTAGCTATTTCTATGCTGGCCCGACACCTGGGGAAGAGGTTTCTTTGACTTTGCTATTTCCACAGTACATTAAAGCTTATGTAAAACTCTAAAGGGTTATTAGTCAAATGAATTATCCATGGACACAGCACCGTGCACTTTGCAGACCACTCTAGACAGTAGGTAAGATAGTCTGACTACAGAGATCTCCTCCTCTCCATCTGACACAAACTATAGAGTAGCTTTCCTACACTTAATAGAGCAGAACTCATTCATGTTTATTTGGATTTCAGGCTTCTGCATCGTATACTTAACCCCTTACCCTATACTGAAGAAGGAAACCTATGCTCAGAAGCATCAAAGCTCTTCTGCAATGGCAGCAGAAAGGGAACCTGGCATGATCGATCTTTTCAAAGCCCAAAGGCAGGGGTGAGCCAGAGCCTGAGAAGGAGCCAGAATTTACCAGTGTACATTGCCAAAGAGCCACAGTAACATGGCAGTAGCCCCCCATCAGCTCCCAGCCCCCGCTCCCAGCGCCTCCCCCTCCCTTCCTGCACCTCCTGATTAGCTGTTTTG
This sequence comes from Terrapene triunguis, assembly GCF_002925995.2. NCBI lineage: Eukaryota > Metazoa > Chordata > Testudines > Emydidae > Terrapene > Terrapene triunguis. The sequence continues at coordinate 2,851,662 of NW_020664377.1, forward strand.
TGGTATGCAGGAGACTCTGGGGGAGAGGGGGAGGAGCGAGGGCAAGGCACGCTCAGGGGAGAGGGCGGGAACGGGTTGAGTGGAGGCAAGGCCTGTGGCAGAGCCAGGGGTTGAGCAGTGAGCACCCCTTGGCCCATTGGAAAGTTGGCGCCTGTAGCTCTAGCCCGGGAGTCGGTGCCTATACGAGGAGCCGCATATTAACTTCTGAAGAGCCGCATGTGGCTCCAGAGCCACAGGTTGGCCATCCCTGCCCAAAGGGGCTGAGGAAATGGGAAATTACATATTTTCAAAATAACAAAACTAAACATGATTCTCCCACCTATCGTCACAGAGGAGATACCCCAGCCCAGGGCTGAAGTAACTACCCAAGATGAAATATTTACTACATTGACACAGATGAGTGTTTAAAAAAAAAAATATCTGTGTAATCCAACACTTTGGTTTATTGCACAAGGAAATATTTTCAGGAGCTCTCCACATTGCTCTATTCCACACATCTCTGCTGTTTGGTGCCACATTAAAGAAAGTGCATTTTGAGACAATCGCCTGACATGCCAGCTTGTTTCATTGCAAACCTATCTGAAGAATACAGAGGTAATTTTTTCTTCTTCCCAGCCAGTTAGACTATGGACACTGAGAATAAACAGCATTTTTGGTAGCATGTGGACAACAGAATTCCCTCTGCATTCCTACAACATTGCATCATTTATCCTTAACCAATCAGAATGCATGAGGATAAGAGTTTATTTACGGTTTGGAAATTATAGCTCACATAGGTGCGTTGAGCTTCTAAACTCTGAATAACATATAAATGTCATAAATGGTAGATCCAGCTGTGCAGTTACAATACTTACAAGAACAGGAGTACTTATGGTACCTTAGAGACTTACAAATTTATTTGAGCATAAGCTTTCGTGGGCTACAGCCCACTTCATCAGATGCATAGAATGGAACATATAGTAAGAAATATATATACATACAGAGAACATGAAAAGGTGGAAGTAGCCATACCAACTCTAAGAGGCTAATTAATTAAGATGAGGTATTATCAGCAGGAGAAAAAAAACTTTTGTAGTGATAATCAAGATGCCCCATTTTAGACAGTTGACAAGAAGGTGTGAGGATACTTAACATGGGGAAATAGATTCAATATGTGTAATGACAAGCCTTTTCTTCTTTAGTATACTGCAATGATTGCTTTTTTGTTGTTGTTGAGGAGTAAACTCAGATAAGTGGCTTGTGAATCAATAAACTTCTCTGCCTGAGCTCCACAATCTGCTGTTTGCCACCCATTGTCTCCTCTTCACTTCCCCCAAATACTTATTGCGTTAATATTTTACAGCAGAAATAAGTGATCATCAGGCCATAGAATATTGCTACTTTTACTAAACAAATATCACTGGGAGGAAAAAACATGATGAACTGATGGCATTTTAGTTGACAAATGTGTCCCTGCAAAAACCTTTCAGCTCCTTTGATTTCATAGCTATAACCCAGTCAAAGATTCAGTTTGAATTTGACTGCTTAGGTAGATGTTACTTTTCAGCTATTAATACTGAAGGACGCTATCAAGCTGTCCTGCTGTGGCTCAAGAGTGTGAGTGCCAGCCTCAGGGCAGACTGTTAAGAAGCAGGGCACAAACCCCAAATTGGTTGCGAGTCCTATACTTAGATGTCACCCACCAGTTATCCAGTGTGAAATCCTCAAGCACAAGAACATCCTTAACATGGAGTCATAGAAGTTCCCTTGGATACTCTGATCTATCTTGCCACCCAGGTAAGCCTACGGTTGTGATAGATGGTGCCTTATACCAAGAATCACAGCAATATTCAGGTTACTCCCAATCCCAAAGGATCAGTCACTTTCCCCTAGATCAATTGCACCTTTGATCTCACATGAAAGACAATGCTTGTAGCCAATCCTATAATAAACTATCTAAAGATTTATTAACTAGGAAAAGGAAATAAGAGAGTTATTTACAAGATTAAAGCAGGGAAGCGTGTATACACACAAATGAGTTCCAGGCTAAGTTTCAAAAGGTAATAGAAGCTTCTAGGATAGCAAGCTCTACATGTCCTTTAGGGCTAACCCAGGCCAAGCCCTGGGGATCTTTTGCTTATGCTTAGTAATCCTTTTCCCCCTCAGAGTCCAAACAGCATAAAAGACAGTTTTTCCTTATTAGGTCTTTTTATTCCTCCCCCCACCCTTCTTCTTCGAGTTGCAAGTTCAGCTGTTGGGAGGAATTTAGTTGCATGTCCCTTCTTCGTGGGGGTGGGGAGCAATCAACAAAGGCTTTTGTCATCTGATGTTCCACAACGGTTCATCTGGTGTTGATGGGCCTTCTTTTGTTGGGCAGGAAATACACCTCTTGGGGCAAAATAGTATTTCACACTTGTTAATGTTTTTCTCTTGACTGGTGATTTACAGTTACAGACCAAACATTTATAACATGGGATACAGATATTATAAGTGAGATTAATGCATCCAGCAGCTTACAAGCATTCCATAAAGTGTAAACACTAAACACATTTTTATAACTCTAATACCTATTTTAACAATACTAGCACACAGGTGAGCCAGACTGGTTCCAGTTATGTATTTGTCAGAATTCAATGAGACCTAGGGGTCTTGGCATGAGCTGGTACCTTGTTTGCCAGTGTTACAGATGCAATTTCTGTAATAGCCAAACTATTTTATTTGATCTATAGCTTTTTAATATATTATACTTCCAAAGGGCTGTCTGGCAAGAGGTAAATGCAATCGCTCTGCACATCAGACTAATACAAAGAGATTTTCAGGACTTTTGGCTTATTCCTATCGCTCATAATAACAATTTTTCATGAAGCAGTAAGTACATCAGTAGTCAGCTATTTTATTTGAATGCTAATTATAGTCTCAATGTTTGAATTAATTATAACTCCTATTGACTATGGCGATACTGTTTCGAGAAATTATCTCTCAGGTCAGATGAAAAGCTTTGACTTTGTATGACAGACTGGAGTGATTTGTTCTCCAAAGTGGGATTAATATTTAGTGTGAGCTTCATGAAGTATTAAAACCAAATTAAACCAAGAAAGGGTCCCTTCTGAGCTGA
>NW_020664377.1:2864755-2889393 GCF_002925995.2 Terrapene triunguis
GAACTCCTAGTGGGAGAGGGTGGCGATTTGCACAGTGGGATAGCTACCTATGGTGCATTGCTCTCTCTGTCGGAGCTAGAGCACCAACTGTGGATGCGCTCTGCTGACACCAGGAGGGTTGTGTGAACATACACAAGCGATTTAATTACAGCAGTTTATGATCATCGACGTAACTTAAGTCGACTTAACTCTGTAGCGTAGACCTGGCCTAAGTCTTGGGAGAGGACTGCAAGGTCCCGGGGGAAGGTTCAGGCGGCTTGGTGATGAGTGTCATGGAAAAAACTAGACACATACATAGGCTCATAAAGCAGTTTAGGAGATGGAAGCACATCCCTAGAACTAAAAGCTAAGTGCCCCTGGCAGGCAGGATACTAAAAAGCATTTGTGAATGTATACTGAGCTTGGTGGAACTGGTACATTTTATTTATACTTCAGGTTACAATAAAGAATAGTGAGGAGAAAAAGCGATGACACAGTGGCACCCATTTATTGTAGGAGTCTCTTGCTATCTCATTTGGGACTGAGATAAATGTCTCCTTTATTCTATTTCAGGTACAATATTCGAGCAAATGCATGCACAGCTGTTCCTCAGCATGCTTGAATACTTGATTTTGTATATTTACTTCCTCCTCTGGGAAGCAGAAGAGCAGAAGATTGGCACACTACACCGCAGTTACTGTGCTCTTCCACTTGTTTGCCAAGCAATAAGTTAAGTGTTTATCAAAACTTAGGAAAGTGAGGCTAAGACTGTTCATTGTCCCATACCAAGCATCCTTACAGACATATAGTGTCTAGCTGCCAATCAGTATCTCTGTTCAGGAAAAAAATGTGCTGATTAAAATATTGTACTCTCTCTCCCTTTCTTGCTGGTGCCAAAAGAGCTGGATGTTCTTCACAGTCTGACTCCTTAGATCTCTTGGTTTTGCCAGTTTCAATGGTTCAATTTTAGTTCCACCTTCTAATTTGTATTCCTGATATCAGCTGTTAGGAAGTGAGTTAAATGACTTGAATTCAGACAGATTTAACATTATTAATTGCTCTGCCAATTCCTTTCCAGCCATGTATTTTTTTAAGAGACACCAAAACCTGTGATGGATTTAAGATCCTTGATGCTTAAAAAAGAGAGCTAGAGATAGAATGAACCAATGAACCTGAATGGAGCAAATTATCTATTACAGTCAGTTAGCTGCATTATCTAACACTGTGCCTGCCAGAAAAAGGGAAGATCAGCCTTTTCATTCTCTGCATGTGGCAATATGTGTACTGCAAAAAAAGTGTAGGACACTTCCTCAGTCAGTTAAAGAAATGACATGATGTGGCATCACACTGAAAGCTGTTAAAGATAAAACAGGAAAAAAGGCCTGTTTCTATAGCAACCCAACGAGCAGCTAGGAATATATATCCATCCAGAAGCTGAATGTTTAAAGTTACAGCTAAAAAACAAATTAACCACCTTGTGATGTGTATGGAACGGTAATAAAGTAGTTTCAACTCAACATGTATTCATTTAATTTCAACCATTTTTTCCTCAGTGTTGTAACACTGTGTGACTTAAGTTGACTTTTGTTAGAACTTCATAGTCTCATCCTTCAAAAGCTACCACAGAGGAGCAAAGTTTCAGCTAAATCCCTAAGTAAAGCTCTTAAGCACTAGTGTGAAGAGACCTCTCCATCAATACTTTGGGTATTTAGTGCAAAAAATGCTGTGGCAGTTTAAAGGAGGGGCTCAGAAGGGATGGAGTCTCAAAAGAACACTGATACCTAGTCAATGTGAAAAAATGAGTCAAGCCTGCTCTACTCACAGTATTTGTACTAGTCTACCTAGGTCAGTTAGAGGTGTGATTTTTTTAACCCCAAAATGGTTATGTCGGTACAACTGCTAGTGTGGATGCAGTTATATCAGTATAAAGGTACCTTATACTAGGTGCAGTTTATTCCTCTTCCTGTATGGAAATAAAATATACCAGCATAAGCACCTTTATACTGGCATTACTTTATCCACACTAGGAGGGGTTGTACCACTTTAACTTTACTGGTATCTATACTAGTTTGTGTGTAGATAAGGCCTTAAAAGTACTTTCAAGAGCTACACCTGCCCTTGAAATCCCCTGCCATTGTTTTGTTGTTTTATAACTGCATATGACTATGTGTTAAAATGTTTTTTCTCTGTTGCTGTGTGAAATACCCACACAAACCAAAAGGAGAAACTGACAACAGAGGGGAAAGCAATGAAATTAACTATTGACTCAAAACTGGCTTTGGATCAGGCCCCAAGTCCAGTCAAATATACAAAGTAACATGGAGACAATAAAAAAATGTTGTTTGTAATTTCTTTCAGTTCTAGTAGTCTTAGACGTTTGCTTGCAAAAACAGTAAGTAAAAAGATTTAGACAGAGTGTTTTAAGTTGACAATGTTTCTTTAAACATTGATGCAAGCAGACTTCCTGTGGGCTAAGTCACTTCAAATTTGGACCTTAACACTTATAAGGTAACATACTGTTTGCATTACATTTAACCACAAAATATTCCTCCCAAATTTTCCTGTTCTCTTTTGCTGTTGACAACACTACCATCTCTCCAGTCATTCAGGCTGCTGGCCTGAGTGACCATCTTTTATTATTATCTATTATTTCTAATACAGTAGCACCTAGAGATCCCAACTGAGATCAGGGCCCCATTGTGGAAGGTGCAGTCCACACACATCTATAAGAGACCATGGATGCCCCCAAAGAGTTTACAATCTACATAGACAAAATGGAGAAAGGGTGGGAGAAAAGAAATACTATAGTCCATTTTATAAATGGGGAACTGAGACAAAGAGAAATTAAGTGGCTTGCCCAAGATCACATAGGAGGTCTGTGGCAAAGCTGGGAAAGGAACCATCAACTGACTTCTAGTCCAGTACCGTAACCACAAGACCATCCTTCATCTTTGACCCCCACTATCTCCTTTGTGCCACAGATCCACTCTGTCTTCAAATCCTGTCACTTTTCCTTTATGACATCTCGGAGATATGACCTTTTCTATTTGTACATACACCTAAACCTTCTCATCCAGGATGACATTATCTCACACCTTGACTACTGTACCCTCCTCATCTCAGCCTTCCTCACACTGGGATTACTTCCCTCCTGTCCAGACAGCAGACAACTGCTAAAATCAGCTTACTTGCCCCTTGCTCCGACTGTATCCTCCTCTTACTTGAATCCCTTCACAGAGATTCAAAAATTCTCATTATCACCTTCAAGGCCCGTTACAACTCTGTCCTTACATACTTACCCGTCTTTTCTCATGACCTTGTGCCCTGCTAACAATGCTAGTCTTGCTACCCTTCACTGACAATTGATTTTGTGCTTTCTTCCCCTCTGCCCGTATGCATAAGGCCACTTTCCTCTTTCAAACTCCTCCTCAAGATCCATTTCTACTAGAATGCCTCCAAGAAATTAGCCAACTAATAATGGCACAGCAGAAGGGACAGTGGGGACAGCTTAATTTAAAAAGAATATATAATGTATACATTATGTATTTTGACTTTCTCTCTGATCCCTGTACTTCATACCCTGTTTGCCTCCCTAGACTGTGGTCTCTTTGAGGCGGGCATGGTTTTTGGAAAGCATCTAAAACGTAATAGGTGCTACCAGAATACAAGTAATAATAATCATTACAGGGGGCTACATTTTCAAAAGATGCATCTGAATGAGACATGTACAATGGGCTATGTGCCTGCAACCCTGTGCCTCTAGGTCTATACCTGTGCACTTAAAACTGTTAAACACAAATCAATCCGAGTGAGAGTTTCTTTAATATGTTTAAAATCCTTGGCACTAAACCATATAGAAACATACATCCTTGGCTGTGATTCTTCCCTCGATCCCACTAGCATGAGTCACACACCCTCTGCCCTCACCCTGTTGGTAATGGAACTATACTAGTGTCAAACTGGTGTGAGAGGAGAACCAAGTCCTCTAATTTTTTGGGGGTCAGGTATGTCTTTTTCTTGAACTCTTAGATAACATATACCCCTTGGAACATTCTCTTTTGGAAATGTGCCTTTTCTAAAATTCTTACTTTCTCTACTTACCCTCCCGCACATGACTCTCTCACTTGCTCAGACTGATAATATCCTATGGTAATGATAATGCTGTTGTACACTGCTACAGTCATCCTACATTATTAAAGCCACATCAGTGTACCATAGCCATTAGTGCAGCAGCATAATTACCCTTGGTTTTTGCTATCATGTTTCCCGTTTACTCTGGGTCCTAACACTGAGTTTTTGTGCATTGATTCCAAATGGATTTTGGGGAGTCAAAATAGCTATTCCCCTCCCACCTGCATGATGCACTAATGGGGCTACAATGAGGATTCTGCTATCAGATCAAAGAAATGGGGTGAATAACTGAGTAGTAACCAGCCCCTTCATTGTGGAAACTTGAGCAGGATGAGAACAGAATGTGCAGCTCACCTTTTTTCTAGTCAGGCAGTGTGGCTTAGTGGCTAGACGACTAGACCTGCAGGAAACAGGGGTCTATTCCTGGCTCTATCACTGTCCTACTGAATGACCATAAGCAAGTCACTTCACTTCTGGGTGACTCAGTTTCCTCATCTGTAAAATGGTGATAATGATACTGAGCTCTTTTGTGAAGTGCTTTGAGATCTGCTAATAAAAACTGCTTGGCATTGAAGAGCTAGGCATTTAAGCTACATAGATGTAAAGTAACATCTGCTGCCCTAGCTGTGGCATGACATGGGTGTGTGTATGAGTCAGAGTGAGAGAGAGAACTGCTTTCTCATCCTTATAGCTACAGGCAAAGAACCTGGTAATATTTAGTGTGTGTATAAGTGTATGGAAGTTAAGGAGACTCTTGCTACAAATTTAGACTGTGATAATGCCTCTTTGTGCTACTGTCGATACTCTGATCTGAATGGATTTCCTGACTGCATCTTTAAGTCCTTGCTTTCTTGTTAGCATCCTCATTCACCCATTTCCCCTTCTGTGTGAGGCAGCTGTCCTGAAAATAGCCTGCTTTTGCTGGGAGAGTGAATAGCTCCCTTCATCGTCAGCACTCAGTCTATTTTAACTGAGTTAACACTAAAATATTCTAAAATTAGATGAGTATGACTGAAGAGCAGAATTCATTGAAAAAAGTTCTAAGCTTGCCAAATGAATAAGTTGTCAACTGCATAGGTTAAAACATTTTAAAAGCTTAAAAGAAAAGTCTCAAAATATTTTGGGCTATAATTTGGTATAGGCCCAACTACAGTATTTTTAATTGCAAATAAGAAAGACAATCCCACAAATATCTCCAACCTTAGACTTATGAAATCATTGGGTACCACTAACACATTTGCTTGAGTGTTTGCCACAGCCTCTTTTTACAGGATTTCATCCAGTGTACAGAATCTATCATGTGTGGTCATACAAACCTACATGCCTCTCAAGTTGTTAAGATCCAAGGAACATTAACAGAATATCACTACAGCTCTTAGCTGGAATTTCCCAGGTGGCATGAGACTGTCAACTTTGAGTCAGCAATGCTTATTTAAAGTATCTTCATTTGTAGTTTGACTGACACAGACAATGTGTTAGTATGTACTTGTGCTTCTACTGGGGTTGGTAGCTCTGGGAATACTGCTCTTATTTTAATGAAAAATGTTTCATCCTTATTCTATCTTAGGGTACTTCATTAAGCAAATAATACCAACGTACTGTGTAGCAATATTGCTTCTTAATGTGCTCACAAAAATGCACTGTAAGTAGAAAATTTATTTACTCTTTACAGTGCAAAGGTAGATTGTTTGTTTCAAACAACTTTCTGGCATAATTAGTTTGGATTGTTTTTGCACACACAGTATTAGGCCCTATTTTAAGAGGATATATACCTCAAGAGGTACCTAGTGATAGTCTTCATCCATAGCTTATCTTTTATGGTCTGGGAAATATTTCCTTCAAGCTCTGAAGACAGAAGATCAGATTCTCCATTGCTTACATCTTGCGTAGTCATTCAGACCTGTGCAAAGTGAGTGCAAACGAGGTGTCGAACCAGAGCAGAACTAGATTAAAATGACAGCATTTTCCTCCTAGATATAAACGGCTGCTACAAGGGGCCTGCCCATGGAGAATCAGGCTCCAAACCTTTTAATTTTTTTTTGAAAGCTTCCTGCACACTAATTGCACTGTCAAACAAATAATTATGCTGATGTTGCTGCTTTTGATGTCCACTGCCCTGCGCCTTGAGCAGTTACACAGATCGCAATGCCAGCATTTTATCTTCACTTTGCTGCACGTATAAATGATTACACAAGGCACAAAGGAGTGGCTAGACAGGACCACAGTCTATGCCCTCAAAAGCTAGAGCTCACAATATGTTAATACATATGATTCAGTTCTATCATATGGTTGAGAGAGTGGAATTACTTTTCACACATATGAAATCTGTACTCAACTACATGGTTTAATATAAATATATATAATTTCACCAGAACCAAAGGGGTAATTTAGAGAACTGATTAGGCTCCTTGGTAGGCTGGCTGGTACCCACAAAAATGCTCAATGGTTCTGACCATGTTGCTTATTGAAAGAAATATGAAAATATCCTTTTATATAAATTTTATTAAAATTAATAAACAAAAATAAGATCAACATATCACTAATGCTAAATTACTATACACAGTACTAAACTTAGGGTTAAAAACACAATTATCAAACTAAGGTATAATCAGTAAGTCAGTGAGTTTGTGATATTGGATTGGAATCAAGTAATCAGTGTAGTCAAATCATCAGATCAATACAGTTGATAGTCAACGCTTCATAAGTCCTAATACAGGAGTCCAGGGAGGAAGCTGTCCATATAGTTATAAACCCCAGTTAGAGAACTTTACCCACAGCAGTGGAATCAGCTTAGCTTGTTGAATATTTATGTATTGAAACCATATTACCGTTTATGTCCAAGTCATAGCCTCAAAGTCAGTTAAAGCTTCCTCCTTGCATTTCACTATTATGTGTGGTAGCTAATCTTTTTTCCTTTCCCCCAACACAAATATAGACTAAAATAAAAAATCTCTGATATGTGGAAGTTTAACAAATTCTACTTAACAATTCACAGCTGACAGTTAAAATTTCTCTGGATACTTTCACCAAAATAAGAAAGGTTTCAGAGTAGCAGCCGTGTTAGTCTGTATCCGCAAAAAGAACAGGAGTACTTGTGGCACCTTAGAGACTAACAAATTTATTAGAGCATAAGCTTTCTTGGGCTACAGCCCACTTCTTCGGATGCATATAGAGTGGAACATATATTGAGGAGATATATATACACACACATACAGAGAGCATGAACAGGTGGGAGTTGTCTTACCAACTCTGAGAGGCCAATTAAGTAAGAGAAAAAAACTTTGGAAGTGATAATCAAGATAGCTCAGTACAGACAGTTTGATAAGAAGTGTGAGAATACTTACAAGGGGAGATAGATTCAATGTTTGTAATGGCTCAGCCATTCCCAGTCCTTATTCAATCCTGAGTTGATTGTATCTAGTTTGCATATCAATTCCAGCTCAGCAGTCTCTCGTTGGAGTCTGTTTTTGAAGTTTTTCTGTTGTAAGATAGCCACCCGCAGGTCTGTCATTGAATGGCCAGACAGGTTAAAGTGTTCTCCCACTGGTTTTTGAGTATTATGATTCCTGATGTCAGATTTGTGTCCATTAATTCTTTTGCGTAGAGACTGTCCGGTTTGGCCAATGTACATGGCAGAGGGGCATTGCTGGCACATGATGGCATATATCACATTGGTAGATGTGCAGGTGAACTAGCCCCTGATGGGGGCCTAGATCAATCCACACAAGCGGTCCATTTCCTGGATGATCCTTTACTCTCACAGATCTTGGGAGACAGACCTGTCCTCGCTTACAGACAACCCCCCAACCTAAAGCAAATACTCACCAGCAACCACACATCACTGAACAAAAACATTGACCCAGGAACCTATCCTTGTAACAAAGCCCGATGCCAACTCTGTCCACATATCTATTCAAGTGACATCATCATAGGACCTAATCACATCAGCCATACCATCAGGGGCTGATGGTTTTCAATAATTCAACTCCAAAGTTTTTTTCTCTTACTTAATTGGCCTCTCAGAGTTGGTAAGACAACTCCCACCTGTTCATGCTCTCTGTATGTGTGTATATATATCTCCTCAATATATGTTCCACTCTATATGCATCCGAAGAAGTGGGCTGTAGCCCACGAAAGCTTATGCTCTAATAAATTTGTTAGTCTCTAAGGTGCCACAAGTACTCCTGTTCTTTTTGCAAAATAAGAAACACACATTCCATAATTTTATGAGACAACATTTAGGGCTATTTAGATTTTGGGCACGTTCCTTCTGGCACTTTTCCCGTGTGGACTTTACAGGTTCTCACAACATGTGCGTGTACCAAACCATACCTTCACACCCTAACATATTAAAATGACTGGGACATCTTGGAGTTAAATAAATACAAAACCCTAAAATAGAAGACAGAAAAAATAAGATACTTAGGATAAAAGCTCTTGTGGTCTTCAGTCTCATGTGGAATAGCTGCAGTCAAGGAATCAGGTGGTGATGTTGCTGGCATGCCACCTAATGCTAGCAGGCCTTTGGGTAGTGGGAGAGTGCTCAGTGACTGGCACAACCTGTTTGGCATTGTCTTCACCTCCTTTTCCCATAGGTGGTCTGCCTCAAGAAGTAGGTGTATTAGTCTTCCTTGGATAGCATGTTGACCTGAAGGAACCAAAGCCTTCCCCTTTTACCTTGATCTTCATGGTTGCAGTTCCAGCTTGCTCCACATTACAACACCTCCCCCGAGGTCTCCAGGCAAATGAGGTATGAAGTACATCTTGGATTCCAATAATGTTGAAGTGAAGCAAACTTTGGGCTAAATGTCAATTTGTAAAGTTCTGCTTAAGCCACCAGTTTTCTGAAAATATCCAGTGTGGCAAACCCCCAAAATAACAAAAATTAGAGCTACGTAAGGCAAATTTTGAGAAATTTTCCCTTGCTTCTTACCTCATGATTGACATCTGTATCTGCTTCCAAGAAAGAAGCCTCGAAAGATCCATAAAACTAACTCATTGCAAAAGCTTCTAGCAGAAAACCCAAACACTCCTTTATGAATCCATCAACATTCTTAAAAATGAATGTGGACATCTGAATGTGGATAAAAATGACAGATGCCATGTCTTTCCTTTGCAAACAAGAGAACTGGGGAACTCAGTGACTGCCTGTTATAATCCAACTGGGTAAAAAGTTACACAGTTTGTTAGTAACTTTTCTTCTCAAAGCAGAAAGTTACTACATCTTATCTATGTAAATTCTATTTGAAATAAAAAAATGTAAAAGTTTACACTAGGTCTCTATTCTTCTATATTCTATTTCTTTCACAAACACAGAGAATTGTCAATTACTTGCAGTTACCCAGAGCACTGCAGCAGTACATGAGGACATATATTGAATTACATTGGGATTACAACACAGAGCTACACATTTTCAAAGTAAAGATGAATGGTTACCAAGTCCTACCCTCCTGTTGGAGTATGGTATTTTGAGGTTTTCTAACTGTAATGCTTAAATCAACATACAACTAACACTTCCTACTATGGAGGACGACTGTGCTGAAAACAAAATACATGCACATACATGAAATGCTAAAAAATAATGTAACTCAGGCTCTCAGCGCAGGGACTTGGTTTAAATAGCAAAGAGAGAGAGAGAGCCCAGCTGACGTGGGATATGCAATTTCTATTTCTTTCATTATTGCTCAAGATACACTGCGCATTATGGAATAGATCAAGTACTTGCTGGTTTTACACTTCTCCTCACAGACACATCTACATGTTTACAGGATTTCTACTTTGAGGAGTGAATGCAGCACATGGCAGTTTTGCATAGGGGATTTAATTAACTAGTTGCCAATTTATATGCCAAAAAACTCAGTGCAGAGAAAAAAAAAAAAGCAACGGCAGGGGGAAAAGTGGTTCTAAGCTACTTTCCTCCTCTCCTAACGCTGGGTTACTTGAAACAGCTCTGGGACTAACTTAGAGCGGCCTAACAGGCAGCTTTAAATTGCACCTGTTGTAGTCATCCCCATCCCCTCCTGCCCTGTAATGCACCATTTTCTGCTCCTCCTTGACTCCTTAATGGAGTGGGGAAAGGATGATACAGAGGACCTTCACCACTTCTACACATCATTCTGTTGTGTCAGGGGAGCCTTGGCGGGAGAAGCTCTGATCTCCCTGTGTTAATGTAATGTTATGGTGGAGAGTTTAAAAAAATACATTGGACTAGATTCTCATAGATTCTAAGGCCAGAAGGGACCATTGAAATCATTTAGACTGATCTCATATATAGCACAGGTCATAGATCTTCCCAAAAATAATTCTTAGACCATATATTTTTGAAAAATATCCAATCTTGATTTTAAAATTGTCAGTGATGGAAAATCCATCACAACTTTTGATAAATTGTTCCAGTGATTAATTATTTCACCACTAAAAATTTATGCCTTATTTCCTTATTTCTCCATTTGTAAGTTGCACTAAGATTGCACTACAGTACTTGTATGAGGTGAATTGAAAAATACTATCTCTTTTTGAAATCTTTTTTACAATCAAATATTTGTAATGAAAATAATAATATAAGGTGAGCACTGTACACTTTGTATTCTGTGTTGTAATTCAAATCAATATATTTGAAAATGTAGAAAAACATGCAAAATATTTATAATAAATTTCAATTGGTATTCTATTATTGTTTAACAGTGCGATTAAAACTGCCATTAAACATGATTAATTTTTTAATCGAGTTAATTTGTTTTGAGTTAATCGCTTGAGTTAACTGCGATTAATTGACAGCCCTAATCAACATCCTTCTTAAATTGTGGGCATCTGAACTGGACACTGTATTCCAGCAGCAGTCGCCCCAGTGCCAAATACTGAGATAGAATGACTACTACTCGAGATTCCCGTTTTTGCATCCCAGGATCGTATTAAGTCTTTTGGCCACAGTGTCACACTAGGAGCTTATATTCAGATGATTATCCCCACAACCTCCAAATCGTTTTCAGAGCCACTGCTTCCCAGGATAGACTCCCCAATCCTGTACATTCTTTGTTTCCAGATGCATACGTTTACACTTAGTCGTATTAAAAGGCATGTTCTTTGCTTGCACCCTGTTTATCAAACAATTAGATCTCTCTGGATCAGTGACCTGTCTTCTTCGTTGTTTACCACTCTCCCAATTTTTGTCATCTGCAAACTTTATCAATGATGATGTTCTGGAAGAAAACATATCATAGATAGAGATGTTAAATAGCGTAGGGCCGGGAACGAATCCCTGTGGCACCCCATTGGAAACAGACCCACTAGATGATCATTCCCAATTTACAGTTACAGTTTATAGTTTACAGTTAGGCAGTTTTTAATCCATTTAATGTGTGTCATGTTAATTTTATATCATTCTAGTTTTTCAATCAAAATGTTGTGAGGGTACCAAGTCAAATGCCTTACTGAAGTCTAAGTATATTCCATCAATACTGTTACTTTTATCAACCAAACTTGTAATCTCACCAAAAAAGATATCAGGGTAGTTTGACAGGATCTATTTTCCATTAACACATGTTGATTTGCATTAATTACATTACCCTCCTTTATTTCTTTATTAATCATGCCTTGTATCAGCCACTCCATTATCTTGCCCAGGATTGAAGTTAGACTGACAGGTCTGTAATTAACCGGGTCATCCTATTTACCCTTTTTATAAACTAGCACAACATTAGCTTTCTTCCAGTCTTCTGGAACTTCCTCAGTTATCCAAGATTTATTGAAAATCAACATTAACGGTCCAGCGAGCTCAGTGGTGGGCAACCTGCAGCCTAAGGGAGACAGTTTGTTTACACTGACCGTCCTCAGGCCACTGAGCGAGCTCCTCAGCCAGCTCTTTTGAAACTCTAAGGATGCAAATTATCTGGACCGGCTGAGTTACAACTGCCTAACTTTAGTAGCTTGTGTTTAACATCCTCCAGAGACACCAGTGGAATGGAAAGAGTGTTAATATTACCATGTGATGAGACTGCATCATCTGTTTTTTCCATAAATGTAGAACAGAAATATTTATTGAACACTTCTGCCTTTTCTGCATTATTATTGATAATTCTATCATTTCCATCTAGTAATGGAGCAATACCATTGTCAGGATTCTTTTTGTTTCTAATATACTGTATTAAAAAAAATCCTTTTTATTCTTAACTCTGCTGGCCATATGGCTTCTTGTGTCCCTTGGCTTCCCTAATCAATTTTCTATAATTCCTAATGTCCAATTTGTATTAATTACAATCAACTTCCCCTTTCTTCTATTTGATATATATATACTTATTTTTTACAGCTGCTTTTACTTCTCCTCTAAATCAGGTAAATTTTTTTTTTAAACCAGCACAGCCTTCTTCCTCAGTTGTGGGATTGCGGCTTTTTGGACATCTAGTAAGGTGTTCTTAAATGATTCCCAATTATTGTTCACATTTTTCTGATTAAATTCGTCCATCCAGCTGATTTGGCTCAGAATTGATTTCAGCTTTGTGAAATTGGCCCTATTTAAGCACCAAGTATTTATATTACTGATCTGGACTTTATTCTGCTTGCACAATATAAATGTGATCAAGTCATGAGAACTTGTACAGTAACTCCTCACTTAAAGTCGTCCCGGTAACATTGTTATGTTGCTGATCAATTAGGGAACATGCTCGTTTAAAGTTGCGCGGTCGTTTGGCAGCTGCCTGCTTTGTTCACTGCTTGCAGGAAGAGCAGCCCATTGCAGCTGGCCGGTGGGGGCTTGGAACCAGGGTGGGCCGGAAGCCCCCCTATCAGCTCTCCCCTCCCCTAAGTTCCCTATGCTGCAGCTGCCCAGCAGGCTATCAATTGCAGCTGTCCCTCCCCCCACTGCCATGTGCTGCTCCTGCCCTCTGCCTTGGAGCTGCTCCCCGAGCCTCCTGCTTGCTGTGCGGAGGGAGGGAGGGGGACTAATGTCAGGGTGTGCCCCTCCCCCCTGCTCCTACACCCCGCTTGCTTACCCCTTCTTCTCCATATAGAGCAGGGTGGGGACACAGGGAGAGACAGAGAGAGCCTGGGGCAGCAGCTGCTGTCTCAATGTCCTGATCCAAGACAACGCACTTAAGTGTGGGTCAGTTTACTTAAAGAGGCAGTGTGCATTTCTCTCTCTCTCCCACACACAAGGTGTGTGTCAGTCTCTGTCTGCTATGCTATCTCCCCTGCCCTCCATTCCTGCTGCCTTGTAGAGTGTGAGGCTACATTAACAACAATGTGTTAACCCTTGAGGGCTCAGCCGAGTGCTAGTTAATCATTTAGCTGCAGCAGCAAGGCATTCGCTGGGAAATATCCCACCCTCTTCCACCCTCTGACTTCACCACCTCAACCAAGCTTCACAACCATCATAGCTGTGAACAGTATTAAATTGTTTGTTTAAAACGTATACTGTGTGTATAGCTATATAATATATAGTTTTTTGTCCGGTGAAAAAAATTTCCCTGGAACCTAACCCCCCCATTTACATTAATTCTTGTGGGGAAATTGGATTCGCTTAAAGTCGCATTTTTCAGGAACATAACTACAATGTTACATGAGGAGTTACTGTACCTAAGCTATCATTACCTTTTGGTTCTTTGATCAGTTCTTTATCTATTAGGACAAGATCTAATATAGAATTCCCTGATGTTGGCAGCAACACTTTTTGAGTTAAGAAATAGTCATCTATAATGTTTAGAAATTCCAAGGATGTTTTAGTACTGGTAGCATGAGACCTCCAGCATATATCACTCAAATTGAAGTCCTCTTATGATTACACACATTTTCCCCCCCTACATCTACTAAGCAGGATCCCATGCCTGCTGGATGCAGGTGATGTCAATGGGAGCAACTAGGGGCCCAAGAATTTTGAAAATCAATCCTTGCCAACCCCCATGGAGGCCATACAATAGTATATAGGAGTTCATGATTTCCATTACTGTCCTATGTGGGAGTACAGTTTTATGTGATCACACAACACAGAGGCAGTGATAGTAAATGCTTTCTATGTGTAGGTAAGGTATTTGGAATTTGTTTTGATTTTTTCATCTGAAATGGCAATGCTCTTTCCTATTTTAAGAGACCAAAAATATAATTAAACTATCAGTAAGACACACTGTTAACTAAGTACTTTTCTGTGAGAAAAGAGGATTATTGAATGTAAACAGTGTTTAGTGAAAAAAAGAAAATCATATTTTTTTCAATGTTCTGACCATGCTCTACCAATTTCTCTGTCCTGAGAAGCTTATTTCAAAACATTAGTACTCTATTATCTGACAGCCTGCAACTTCCCAAAGTCTGAATTTCTGGTGAGTTGCAGTGTTCAGTTAATGTCTGTGTGTTCAGAAAATACTGTATCTGAATTCAGATGCCCATAACTCTTAAATTACACAGTGCTGTCAAGTATAGACATTTATGGTCAATAGCTTTAATATTACTATTTATGGCTTAATAAATTATACTTGCAGAAGTAAAAAAAAGAAAATCCAGGTTGTATTAATAGCTATGCTAAGCATAGCACTCAAAACATAATTGATATGAATATCAATAGAGTAATTTTAATAACATCAAACATGTCTGTGTCCTATGATAGGATCTTCTAAATGCAGCATATGAGTGCTGCAGTGAAGCAGGTGGAAATTCTCTTTGTAAAATATCTGACTTGAATGAATGAATGAAATCTAGATTTTCCAGGTTTCAAATCTTGGTTTCCAAAGAGTTTCAGGCATGGATTTAAGTGAGAAACTTAAAGACTCTGTTAAATAAGGCCACATCAGAAGTACCTTATTTTAGGTTTTACACTGCCGTGCATCTTTTGTTGTGATTTGCAAACAATCTGTGCAAGGTCCATTACCGAACACACCGGTGTCAGTTTCTAGAAGCACAGGTTAATTTCTTACTTGTTAATCATTCTACTGAACCTGCTCAACAAGAATGGGAGGCTCTGGCCACCCACGACAGTAAAAATGGATACATGAAAGATTCCAAAATGAACACAGTACAACAGGAGATGCAGGGTAAGTCAGCCATAAACTGAAGATCCGAGTGAACACTTTCTGCATAGCGCGCTAAGTATGTGAGGGATTCTGTACCTTCTGAAGGGTTCCGAGTGCCCTCAGCCCCCCCTCCCCCACTAGACTTTCTCAGCAGCGTGCAGAATTGGGCCCTTAATTTGGCTCGATGGAGACCAAATTTTTAGATGATGTTTCCCTACAAAAACTGCTCATGGTCCTAAGATCTATTTCTGAGCCAGGGAGATGTCCATATTTTTATAAAAATAAATCCCTCTTTGGTTCCTTCTAATGATCCAACATCCAAGCCTATATATTGCACATACTGTATGTTTGTGCTTCACATTGGATGGAGGAAGGAATTCAGCAAGGCTGAAAAGCTCATAAAATTGGTGGGAGGGTTTTGTTTCAACCAGGAGCTCCAAACATTGTGTGGCTATCCAGATGTGAAATTACATGCCAAAAGATATCAATTTCACTCCAATCCATAAGTGAATTTTCTAGCCTCTGTGGTTACAGTGTGGTTTTAATCCTAGGTACGGCATCTGAGGAGCAGAGGATAATTATCCTTTGAAACAATACAAAAAATATAAGGCCAAACCACCCCCTTCTGTGGAGAAGCCTATGGGAAAGGTCCAGAGAAGTGGGAAAAAATTGCAAGGTTGAACATGTTGAGTTTTTTGCAGTGTCCCCCCTCCAGGAGAAAAAGTTTTAGGGAGCAGTGGAATTTGCAGAGAGTGGGGGATCTGTGGGGAAGGGACCTCCTAGATCCACAGGGGCAGGAACCATCTGCACAGATATAGATGGCTGCCCCTGTGCACCCTTTCCCCTCCACAAACCCCAGTAACACAGCTTTTGCAGGGCGATTAGAGACGGGGACATTAGGACCAGGGTGTGAATTATAACATAATTACGATTCATATTCAGCCTAAATGTTCCTTTACAAATTTTGTAGCATTATCCCTAGAAACCTTTAAGGGTCCAAAACAATTGCTCTCCTTCCATGGTGTTTACACCCTTGAAACACTTGTACAGAGTTTTCATGTTCTTCCTTAATGGCCATGTAGCAAAATTCCATCCTCATTTGAAAAGCTAAATGAGCTGGAATGAATGTTCTGCTACCCATTCTGCTCAGTGTGTATGCTAGGCAGCTAGGAGGGTTAGCAAGGAGATAGAGGCTAAGTATCTTCAGTGTGAGAATGATAGCCAATTATATATCCCCACTATGGCAGATCCCACTGGTACAGTGGCATGGGTGCCCCCGCGTGGTTAGGAGATTGGAACTTAAATGAAGGCTAACTGGCTGAGGTACAATCTGAGCACGAAAGAAATAATGTTAGGAGCGGTGGGCATGGATGGCGGGGCATGGATGTTAGCACCACTAATTGAGTGTGTGTGGCCAGTATTTGTAAATTGGGGTCACAGTGTGGGATTTTTATTAAACCCTAGGCTGCTACTATGCAGAAGAGTATGTTTTTCCATTTGGGCTTGTTAAGACGAGCGTGACCTTTTGTTTTGGAAGCAGACTTTGCTACCTGTATCCCTGTCTTTAGCGCCTGGAAATTAGACTGTTTTTGTGTTCTACATGGATTATACCTTGAGGAGCTAGCCCAGAATGCATCAGACTGCTTGTTAATGGAGCTTTATGATGGAAGCACACAACTCCAGTGCTCTGCAAGCTGCACTAGTTGCCAATGGACTTCTAAGTGGAATTTAAATGTTGGTACTTATCTTCAAGGGCCTGCTCCAAAGCCCTGTAAGGTCTCTAGAAAGACTCCCATTGACTTAAATCAGTTTTGGATTAGATTTTAAAGCCCCATATGATCTGGCTTACCTGAGAGACACCCTTTCTCTTCACACCATACTGCCACAGTTGCGGTCATCAGAGATGGTTGAGATGGTGCTCTCTTCGTGTAGAGGAGCTGGGCTGTGAGCAGGGGTTGCTGTGAAACCTCCTTTAGACTGGAAGGCTCTTTCTCCCACCATGATCTTCTAGACCAGGGGTCGGCAACGTTTGGCACGCGGCTCGCCAGGGTAAGCACCCTGGCGGGCTGGGCCAGTTTATTTACCTGCTGACGCGGCAGGTTCGGCCGATCGCGGCCCCCACTGGCTGCGGTTCGCCGTCCTGGGCCAATGGGGGCGGCGAGAAGCCGCGGCCAGCACATCGCTTGCCCGTGCCGCTTCCCTCCGCCCCCATTGGCCCGGGACGGTGAACCGCGGCCAGTGGGGGCCGCGATCGGCCAAACCTGCCGCGTCAGCAGGTAAATAAAACTGGCCCGGCCCGCCAGGGTGCTTACCCTGGCGAGCCGCGTGCCAAACGTTGCCGACCCGTTCTAGACCCTGGATTTGTTAACCTTCCTGATATGCATGCTGCAAAGCTTGTTTCTTTTCTCAGGCACTTGAGTGGTGGTTGGGGTGAGACTTGAATGGGGTGCCTACTAATGAAGTATAATTCAGTTATGGAGCTGGATTAGGTTAGGATTATATGGGCAGCTGGCACTGGATTTAGGTGATTTAATGTAATTTTTGTT
This sequence comes from Terrapene triunguis, assembly GCF_002925995.2. NCBI lineage: Eukaryota > Metazoa > Chordata > Testudines > Emydidae > Terrapene > Terrapene triunguis. Next base: position 2,882,406 of record NW_020664377.1, read on the forward strand.
TATTTTGAGCTGTAAGTATTATAAGGGGTACCCAGCATTTGGCAGATGCATGTCTAGATGCACCTTATGTCAAAGTAAGTCAATATACAATGTAGTAGTAGATAAATCTCAAAAGAAAGAAGTCCTTAATAAATCTCTGTTCCAGGATTTAGCTCAAGTTCCCCCTTTCTCCTTCTTGCATCTTGGATGCTCTGGGGGGGAAATACACTGGATAGAACAATTTTGGGGCTCAAGCCATGATCTTCCTCCTTGAATCTCTGATTTTTTACCTTTTCCTTCCCCCCTTTCTCAGTCTGTGTCCCAGTTACTTGTCAGGCTTTCAGCTCATATTATCCCCTACCTCTTCCCATCAGAGTCTGCATGAAATCATAATGCAGGAAATATTTCTTGATCCCTTACAGGCCTGTTGGCTCCCATGCATGGAAAAGTCTGAATTTCCCAGTGGCTTAGCCCTGTTATTTTTCACATTTGTCTTTTAGGCTTGCTCTTCATCTCAAGTATAATGGGCCTAGTCAGTCTTGCGGGGAAGGGCAAGCCCACCAGGAGATGAGTAGTAAGCCTGTGAGATTTAAGAGAAGCTCATTCTCCAGGCCTCCTGGCTCTGGTGAGTAGTATTCCAAAACTCCAGAGTGAATAATTTTTAACGTGCTGCTAGCTCTTTGGTCTCCCTACCAGTAAGGCAACGGTTGGATGGCAGTGGTTTGTTTATCGGATACAGAGAAAGAAAAAGCAATTGCTTTGTAATGACTAGGCATTCACAAGACATTAATTTAAAAATAAAAGGCCAAGGGGAGAGATTTCTGCCACATCAATCTGATCGACTCCCTCCCCCTTCCCTAATTTTGTTTCACAAAGACATAACTTCTGGAAGATACTGCAATGTGATGATGCAATGATATTTTTAAGGACATCTCCCCTTGGAACATTTTTGTGTGTGGTTTCTTTGTTCAATGGATAGGATTTGCCTGCCAGCAACTCAGAATCTCATTTAGTTACAAAGTCCATTGGCTCTGTTAATGAAGTCTTAGCTACGTTCTGCAGGGAAAGCATAGATGAGACTTCCTTCAATTTTCTTTGCAGGGTCATTATTGTTAATTTTAAAAGCACAAAGCTTCTCTTGGGTACCCAGCTCTTTCAGTTTTTTGCAGGTTTGGTTGAATTACACATGACAAAGGTCACGCTAATTTGCATTGCCATCTAGCCATCAAGTTCTGGGAGAATTCATACTTTTTTTTAGCCTTCATTCATCACATTAATACTCTGTCGAGGGGAGTCTAACATACTGTGGTGCTTGAGCAATAAGTATTGAGTGATGTAACTTCAGCAGGTGTTCTGGATTAAATTGGGATCACTATTTTCTGCATTTGACAGAATAATTACACTGTTAGGAACAATACAAGAAGAACAAGGGGATTCGCAAAATCAAGCAAAATACTGAAATTAAAGCTCTGCACAACTTTATTATTGGGGATTTGACTTCTTAGGTCCCTCTGATGTTGTCAGCTGGATATGCTCAAACTTTCTAGTGATGGATAATGGACAAAATTAAAGTGTGCTGTTAGGCCAGGTACTCGGACATCTCTTCTGTTTTACACCCCATTGGTTAATTCTTTCTGCATTATGCCTTTTCACAGAATAAAGGACCTGAAATCCTTTCACAGCCACATTTATCCTTAGTTGCTCATATTAGCTCAGTTTCTACATCCTGTAGTTTGAATTTAACAAAACACGTTTAACTACTTGACTATTTCTGCTACTAGTTCTAGCTCGCATGCGGGCAATTTCTTATCTCTGCGCTTGCTATAGGTGTCTTTGCTGCTGTCCCTGCTTCCTTTGTCCAATATTTACTTTCTGTTCAAAATAAAGCTGTTTATTTAATTTATCATAGTCCTTGACATCTCTACATTACCATCATCATGGTTTGTACAGTTAAACTGGTTGCCACTGAAATTGAGAATCAGCTTTAAAATCTCTTTGTAGTAGTACAATGGTCTCACAACCTCTATGTCAAATTTTGTGGGGACCTGATTCAAGTTTACAATCAATTTCATGTGCTACCTTCATAAGCCAATTTATCTCCATCCCTTTTGTCTTTGCCCTTTGCTTTTTCTAAGCCTCAAATATTTCCTTTGCTAAAGTTGCTCCAGGCAGGTATAATTCTCTGCCTAGTAATTTGTGTGTTGCATATTCATTCTGATAGTTTTAAAACCGAACTGATCGCCTTTTCTGCCCATTTTAATGTATTAATAGTAATATTATAATGTATTTGTATTACAGGAGGGCCCATAGGCCCTGTGGGAGATTGGGATCCCATTGTGCGAGGCACTGTCCATACGCACAGTCAGAGACAATCTGTGCCCGGAAGAGCTTGTGATCCAACTAGAGAAGACAAAGTGTAGGAGGGCAAACAGAGCAGTGAAGTGGCTTGCCCAAGGTCACAGGATGGGTCAGTGGAATAGAAACCAGGTCTCTCGTCTCCCAGTCCACTCCCCTTTTGCACCAGGCAATTCCAATTTTCCAGGGGAGGAACCCCGAGCGCCTCACCATTTATGTTTTTGTTGCCTCCCCTCACTTCCACCACCTCCAAATCCCCCCCATTTCTATTTGACTGCCTACAGGCCTGACTCTAGCTATTGCCAGAATAGTAACTAGAGTCCTCTATCCCCACTGAAAGGAAAGCGACTGACGTAATTTGGCTCCTTTTCACTCCTGTCGGCTGCAAGGACATTATTTCTATGTCAGTGCACATGGCCATTTGGCATCCAATGAGACCCCTCTCTTTGTGTAAGCGAAGACAGGACGTTAATTCTTTTGGATGTACCAGCAACATATCTGGAACGTTAGAGAAGCCTTTCTTTCAGGAGACAACTGATTCCCAATGTTCCTTGACAAAAAGGGAGTGTGTGGTACTGTAATTGCGCGTGGAGCAGATGAGGTAGTAACTGGGCTCCTCCTTTAGTGCAGCCCTGCTAACTGCAAGTCAGTTTTGTTGTGTGCTTATAATATCAATGGGCTGGAAAGGCTATTTATTTTACTCATAGCACTAGCTCTGCCTCAGGAACCTTTGCATTTGATTCATTCAACTTGTTTATTCTACAACCTTTAAAATTGAATTCTTCCCATTTTAAGGGCTAGTAGACAGCTTCAGAAACTTTATGCTGTGTGTATAAAATCATATGGCACCTGTACTGCTGTATCTCTGGCCAGCCTCCCTCCCTCCTTCCCCTGACCATTTCAAAATATTCTCCTTCAGTGGCTTTCCATCAGATCATTAACTTTAGTTTATTGCCTGTAAAGCAAATTCTATGACTTTCCTTGAGGCCTCTAGTGAACAGGCATAATTTGGAAGTGAAATGGGAGGGAAAACAGAGGAGGTATCTCCTTCCAATGCTGACACTGATTTGTGTGTTTACCTGACTAACCAGGGGCATTGGAGTTACTGAACCTCTTCCCTGAATTCTTGAATCCCTCATCACTCATGTGGTGATGCCACCAGTGAATTAGTTTATTTTTTTGTGCTGGTTGGGAGTGGGGGGCAAATGAGTGGGCCCCCGGGAACAATATTAATGCTAGCAAAGGTGCTAGCATAGTAAGTCAGATGAATATGAGCTACTTCTGACATGACAGCCCATGACTCGGGATCCCATGTCTGCCCTTTATCAGAAAATGGGATGGGCTGCTGCTGTTTCACTAGAACGGAAACGTTTATGGCTATGGTAACTGTGGGTTCAGGTGAATGAAGGATATACAGTATTGCAGCTCTTCATTTGAATAAGCCATATACAGCCTGCATAGTGTTCTACCACTCATTATTTGGCAAGGTAGAGAGAGTGTGTCTGACATTAGACAGTGAGATGACTATTTGCTTCATTGTCTCCTTTCAGGTCTGAGTCCTCCAGCTTGGACATTTTCAACTAGGCATAACTATTTGACTGCACATTCACTTGCCAACTCAACAGTTCATCGTCATTTTTACAGTACTTTCAACTCAGCTTACCTGAGTCAGGTTCATGCACCTGTTCATTTGGAGCATTTGGTGAGGGAGGAGTCAGGGTTTTCATTACTTTTGGTGACTATATGTAGGGGCTCTCTCTCGCCTGAATAAGTTCATCCTCAGTTAAGATGTTTAATGTAAAGCATTACCAAAAGGCTTTCTCTACTCCTAGAACCCCGACCTATACCCTCCCCAACATTAGCAGTCCAGCATACTGCCAACACTAAATATCCCCATGTGGCCTCAGATTTATGGTACTTTTCACTGTGTTTTAGTGTATTTTAGAAATAAAGTGAAAGTAATTTCAAACATTTGCCAACATCTAAAAACGTCAAGGGTGCAAGGATAAGGGCTGGATACAAGCTGTTAAACCAACTACAGCAATCCTGGCCACGCAATCTTGAAAAATGCAAGCTGGGTGGTGTTTATTTCTAAACTGACTGTTTGTAACAAATATCTCCTAAAAGCATTGCTGCAGAAATGCCAAGTGCTATAAAACTGTCATCTAGCTTTATCCTGCTTATGAAGAGAAAAGGCTAAAGAGTCTCTTCTGTAAGATCTTAAATACATTTACAGGCTAGATGAGCCACCCTGATCAAAACTTTGTATTTTGCAGCACACTATTCCAGTTCACACGCTTACAGACGGGCAAGATTCAGCCTTGACTCCCTGCCAGGCACAATAAAAATTTTATAATTATCAGTCTAGTGTTGGCATTTAAAAGCAAATGCATTCTCATGCATATAAATCATCTCATGTCCCCGACAGCGAGATCCACAACAAGGACTGTCACTTTATCTCACTATAACTCTGATTTTATTACATTTAAATCTCCTCCATCAACATCCTCCCACATCAATAGATGTATTTTGTTCATCAACTAGCATGTAGTCCGGAGTGACTGCCAACATATCCAAAGGTCATATAATGTCAGAGTCATTATTTTCAAATCACCTCCACTCATGAGCCCTACTTTGCAAAACTTGGATATCAAAACAATAATAAATGCTGACCATGTGTGGTAGTGCATGAACATTTGTACCCTATCCTTTAAAGAGAGCGGGAAATAAGAGGAAGAGAAGCAGAGAAATTCTTTCCCAGTCTTTCTTCTATTGTTATTGTACAATGTTGCAGGGCAAGTACACCCCATCTCCCTTTGGGGCAGGGAAAAGGGCATTATAGCCCCGTGGCTGAGTCCACCTGACCACCCTCAGGGCAGTCTGGCCCAGCGATCAGAGTCAATAGAGTTGCCCTCCCTTGTAGGGCTACGTGGCCTAGTGGCCAGAGTCAGAATGGCTGCCCTCTCTTGCAGGGCTATGTGGCTTGATGGCCAGAGTCAATAAGGCTGCCCTCCTTAGCCAGGCTGCGTGGCCAGGGGGAATGTGTGGTACTGCATGAACATGTTCAACCAGGGGTGGTGGTGGTAGTGGCCAAAGTAGGCCCTTCCTATTCCACCAGGTCCCAGCCCAGGGCCCTGTCAGCAGTGAGTATACTATGGGCCAGCGGGAATATGACTGAAACACGCTGACTTAGTTCCCAGTCCTACAACTGGATCAATGGCTAGTTCCCCTGGGCTACTTCCTACCCTGTCCTCCAGTGACATGGTCCACGGATCTCCTGGGTCCCAGGGTTTTTTGGCCTGTGGAGCTCCTGACGGTTCCAACGTTTCCTGGGTGTCCTCAGATAGCTGAGTATCCGCCTGGGTCTCAGCGGGCTTGGCCTCCACAATCTCAGGCTCCAGTAGCTCCCAGGCAGGAGCCTGCAATGGACATCCTCTTTCCTCAGTGGTCAGCCCTGACTGAGCTGGGCTGCTCCCTTTTATACTGGCGCTCCAGTTGGAGCATGCCCAGCAGGGATGAGGGGGCATGGCTTCCTCTGCCCAGAGTATGGGGTTAGCGCCTCCTTGTCCAATGTGGGCAAGTACACCCCATCACACACAAGCCCTGTATTCTGTAAAGCAGTATGAAGCATTATTAATTTCATTAAATAGCATGAATCCCTTTTTGCTGATAGCAGTACTTCCTTTTGACTCACTGTATAACCCAGGACTATGCACTTGCAAGCCAGTTTACCCATTACAGAACTGCCTGCTCTGTCACATCCTGATATTTTACCCTGTCATGCATCAAGAAGATTAAAAACAATTTTCAAATGCACATGTTAGGATATTGAGTCCACTAACTCCATCCTATCTGCCTCAGCACAAACTTATAAATTGAGGCCAACATAAATACCCTGAATGGAGCCTAAACCAAATATTCTTTCAACTAGAAATTTTTCAGTTTTCATAATCCAGGTAGGTTTCAGTCGCTGTTTGCATTGTCATGAGGACTGGGCTGAAACTGCAGTGTGGTGCACTTTTATATTTGGTGTTTCCAAGCTCAGTAAAGCTGGGTGCCAGAGTTCATTCATTCAACAGATTAATGTGCCCAACAAGGATCTAAGTAACTCAAAGGTCAATTACATTTCCTCAGTGGCCTGGGTCTTTCTGTAGATTAAGGACTTATGTAAGCGGGGGAATGGTCCCGCTATTGTGGGGAAACTTTCTTGGCTTCTGCACTACCCCGGTGAAGTGGGCTAACGAAAGGATCTGAGTCCTCGCTCCCACTTCCTTTACCCAGAGGCCTCCCTGCCCTTGAGGGCTCCCCTTCCACTCTCCTGTCTGGCAGAGTCCTCGTAAACCCCAACAAGGCTGGACCCAGGATTCCTGGGGGGCTTGACCCCCAACCCTGCTGTGGTCACCCAGGACAGGGGCTAGGGTGTCCCCACTCCGGGGTACTCTCTCTGCACTGGGCACCTCCCTGACCCACTGATCATTTCATACAAGTTAAAGCAAATACAAGTTGTTTAATTAACACTTAATTTAAAAAAAGAATAAGGAAAAATGGGAAAGGTTAAAGGAAACACATCACCCCACTCTGTGGCAGGGAACATCACAAACAGCGTCTCTGGAATGTCAGGGCAGTTCATAGTCTGTTCCTTGTAGGTCCCAGG
>NW_020664377.1:2889793-2923617 GCF_002925995.2 Terrapene triunguis
TGATGTGAGGATAATTGTGTCATTTGTTAGAGTGCAATATTGATGTACTCAGAACTGTCTCTGATACAGCAAGACCATGCTTGGGATCCTGGGACTTTGTTTATAAAGGGCTTTTGCAGAGATGAGCCTAAGTGACAAACATCCAGATTTTTAATTCCCTCCTGCAAAGTTTGGAGTGTTTTGGAGCTGAGGTCTTGGCCAAGTGCCCTGGTTCCACACAACCACACAGGGAAATAAGCCCCTCTTCCCCAACTCCCCTGAGCAGCTGTGTACAGACTGTTTAGATCATATTTCCAGTTCAGGGCACAGAGCAGATGCTGCACACATGAGACTCTGCCCCATGAACAAGTTGACAGGAAGGGCAGAGAGCGAGTGGAGCTGTGGCTCTTTCCCTCCCTCCATCTCTCACACACACCGGTTAGCAGGGGCAGAATGTCATAAATTACTCCCTCAGAACTAAAAAGGGAGCCAAGGCCGGACATGTGGCTCTGAAGTACAGTTCCTCCCTGCACCTCCTTCTGGGGCAGCACATCTAAAGACTCAATCTTGCCCTACAGACATAGGGGCCGGCCATACAACTTAAATCTGGTGCTAGGTTTGGATTCTGAATCTGCACTCCCAGCCTCCAGAGTTCCAGGGTTTGCAGATCTGTGTCTGGGTCATCTCTAATTGTAAATACTAAAGAATGAATTTCAAAACCGTAGGCAGTTCCATCAGGGTGGAGTGAGGGCCAGGCTAGGTTTACCTGAACCCGTGTCCATTCCTAGTTCTAAGCTCAGTTTACTGTACAAGCAGAATTTGATTTTAATTTTAACGTCCTTTGCAATAACATCCGCCTTATATTGCAGTTGATGTCTGTGCTGATTGTAATGTGAGCATCTGTTGAATCTCACCTTCATTTCTAAGCAAGACATCTTTTCGATCCACCTCTGTCACTCCCTGGGTTTCATTTTACTGCCTAAGTCAGAAGGAAGTTAAGTAAAATGACTGTTACTAATGTTACTGCCAAGGATTCTGCCTCAGTGAATTATTAAATGGACAGAGCATCCATAAATCTCTGGCTGGATGAAAACATATTTGGACAAGTCGGCAGAAAGGTTGGCTGTAAGATTACCACAGGCAATCCTGAAAGTAAGGGTACCATCCAAGACACAAAACAGAGCAGGCAGATAGTCCGTGCTATATGGCCAATGATGCCTTGGAATGCAGGGTTGTGCACAACCTTCTGTACACTGGACTGGAGATAGGGATTTAACGAGTTGGGGCCACCATATGTGCCAACAACCGCTCTGATGGAAGCAGAGAGAAAGTTTTGTGACAAACTTTCTAAAGTTGTTTTGTTCATCTTAGTGCAATAAGGTGCTCTCTGAAGACGGAGCCTGATGCAAAAAACAGGATAAACAAGTGTAACTCTTGTCCTTCATCTGTCAGATATTCCTTCAATTATTGTAATGCTCTCTTTATGGGAAAGGCTTCCGTACATGCTTATCATATCACTCAACTGCACAGAGCTTCTTCTGTGATCATTCCTTAACAAAAGGTTTTCCCAGCTGAAGAAGAGGAGGTGGAAACAAATCATCCAAGAAGCAGAAAAATATGAGGAAGGGCAGGGAGGATAAATTTAGAAGAGTCAAGAAACCAAATCCATAAATTTAAAAATAGGAGGACAAAGATGGCGGCTTCTGTGATATCCCACTGGAGCTACTGAGAACCATTGATGCTAAGGAAACTCCCAGGCCCTCATTTCCAAGCACAAAAGCAAATCCCCAAGACAAATCAGAACAGGGAAGCCAAACGCGAGCAGCAAAACTTTGAAAAAGTGAGAAAAAGGCTGAGCAAAAAGGCTCCCTTACATAGAGGACAGAAGAGAAACTGCTGCCCTAATCAGAGGAGATAGTGGACTTGCATTCACACAGTCATTTGTAAACATGTGTTCATAGGTGACCTGGAATTGAATGTTAAAAAGAGGTAGCTTGAAAATGCCTGTGAGGATCAACGGGGAAGGCAAGATAGTCTGATAGTCATGGCTGGAGCTCTGGATGCCACGTATGAGGAAAAATTAATACAATATGGTTTTTGAGGTGTGACAACTAGCATGAGAAATGTCTGTCCATAAAGGGTTTTCTGATCTATAGGGTAGATTTCGTTGAATAAGACTCCATTTGTGCAGGGCAGGAGGACTTTTACTGCATTTAGAAAGGACTGTAGTTCTACAAAGAATGTCAGTGTGAACCATTTTGTAAAAAACGGGGTTGGGAATTTAAAAGCAAGGGTGCAATATGTACATGTTTAATTATTACTGTGCAAACCAATGCATAAAAATATATACTCTTTGTACTTGCAAATTGAGAAGAACATATAATTCTTACGTCAAAGAGTTTAAATAACATGCTGTTAGTCGATGGGGGGCGGGAGGGGAGAGACATGTTTACTGTACGTCCTCATTCAGCTCCGGGTTCAACTTAAAGTTCAAAATCCTCTTGACAGGCAGATTCATCCATACTGCTCAGGTGTTTGGAGATCGCTGTGTATTAAGTGACAAGGGCATCATCTCATTTTAGTTACTGAGACCTGAAGCTAGGCTCCTAACTCCATAAGGAGGCACCTAAATAAATGGCCTGATTTTCAAAACTGCTGAGCACCCACCAACTCTCAGTAAAGTCATTGAGAGCTGATGGGTGCTTCTGAAAGCCAGCCTACTTACTTAGGTGCCTAAAAATGGATTTAGGAGTATCACTTTAGATTTCTGCTTTTGGCATTTTTATTAAAGATGAGCACGTTATTTTATTTCATAAGCAGTAAAAGAGAGGTTGTCAGATACACATAATGAGGGAATACCGCAAGTCAGGGCAATGTAAGGTTTTAGTAAGTATACTTACTGTCATCATAAAATTATATCAGTCATTTACTTTTAACTAGTTCATCCCACACGGTTCATTTTCCCTCAGATGGATCAGTTATTATTCTAATATAGACAGTAAGTTGTTCAATTTCCCTTGATTCTTTTATTCTTTTCAGCCACATCTCTGTAGTGGTGATTTGGTTTTGCAGCCAGAGTGATATTTTCACACACCAATTTTACAAAGCAAATAATGAAACCATTTTTCTCCAAACATTTTTTTTATTGATGAGGGTTTTCTAGATTCTTTACATCCTTCCAGGTGCTTGGACTGCTAACTGCCTCCTCCACTGAGGGAGATGTAAAGCCCAGCACTGGGCACAGTTATCGACATTTGAAAAACATTTTCAAGTGTCAATTCTCTATCTAAGACACCAGTTTAGGGGGCTGCTAAGCCGCCCTTCACCTGAGATTTGAGCATATTCTGGTGAATTTTAGGTCTGTTGTGTCTTTTGCTCTTTACACAGCAAACGTAATATGAATGAACCACATGGGCACACTGGGATCCAAATAACTATGTTTACTAACTATATACAACATGCAAGGCCTACACATAGATACACTATTGCTCCACTAGCGTTTAGGTGACTTCTGAAACAAAGAAGACATTGAGGGCTGCTACAGGGCTCACAACTATTTAAAGTGATACTACCTAATTCCTATTTGCAACAGAGTTATTTTCTGTCTTTTTTCTCCAATGATTTAACTGTAAAACCCAGAATGCCTGATTCTTATATAGACGAGGGCTCCTATTCACTTTGGCGATGAAAAGGGGCCTTAAAGTGAGTGCAACTACAATTTATGTCCTCTTTAAATGTCCCAGCACACTGTCAGAGAGGGGGAAAGGGTCATTAGTGTAAATGAGAATCAGGCCCAATGTGTCCAGCATTAGGCCCAATGTGTACCCCAAATCCTACTCCTTTGTCCTAGACATACAGAGATAGCACATCTGCCAGGGAAGCACAATTAAATAAAGGAAGACAAAGAAATTACATTTGATCCTCTAACCTAAATGTTGTGTCTTTTCTTGCTTATTCCTTCCTTTCGTTTCTTTGCCCTTTTCCGTCTTCTTCCATTCTCTAACTCATTCTATCCCCCTCCAAACCATTTCCTTTATCTTCTCGTTGCTGTGCACTGTTTTAGCCAATTTTATTTTCTCTCCTTCCTCTCCTTTCTTTGAAAAGCAGTGTTTCCTTCAGTCTCATTCTCTCTTTCTTATTCATGCCCGTTCTTCGTTATCGCTCTCCCACAACATGCTGTGTCTTTCCCCTCATGCGCCTTCCTCTGTTCTCAGTCTCTCTTGCTTCCGTCATATTGGGTTCTATCTGTCATATTGGGTTCCATATTACCTCTGTCATACTGGGTTCCATCTGTATTCCACAGGCTAACTGAAGTCCTCCACCCATCTATCTCTTTCTAGTACTGGGTATTTATAGAGCGTTCTACAGACATTAACTAATTAATAGTTACATTACCACTGTGATGTAGATAAATATCTCTATCCCCATTTTTCAGATGGACACGCTGAAACAGAGGGGTTTGATTGATCCAACAATCCAGAGGGAGTCATTGTTAGACCTGGGATTCGAATGCAGTAGTCCCTCATTCACTAGATAGGTTGGGTTGGGGCTACTAAAAGTTTTCCTTGTGCCTTCTTCTGGATATTCAGTGAGTAAGTTAGACCAGCTTAGACTCTTTTGCACATGGGCAGATTTGCGGTTATTCAGTCCAGGGAAGGCTACGTGAATGTGTGGGAGTTTGACTTTAAGGAGATATAAGTTAGCATAAGGGGATAAGATCTAAGTTACCCAATCTTATGCATCACCTCTGAATTTGGGCCATTGTCTCTGAAGCCTTTTCATAGGCCAGGATCAAGCAGCTGGTGGGTCATTGGCAGCTTTATGCTCCTTTTCATGACCCACGGAAGACTGGAAACTATTTTCTCTACACTAACTTGCCAAGGAGTTCCAATGGAGTCTAATGCTCCAAGGATTTCAAAGGTAGAAGCAATAATTGACATTCTGCAGAAAATGATCACACTATGAATGCTGTTCAGGGAGGATTTTCAAATGAGATAATATCAACCACGACTGTAATAAAAAGCTTACTAAAAAGAAACTGTGCCCTTATCAAGAACATTATCGTCTCTGGGGAATCAAACCAAAGCCTGAAATCAATGAATCTTGGGACTGAAAGAAGATTTTAGTCAATGGGTTTGTACCAGTGTAAATGAAGAACAAATGTGGCCTCCAGAGTGTAATGAGGGCACCTCTAAGGTTGTAGAGTTATAATTATATCCTAACTATGTTTCTCCATTGTATAATGAAAACGCTTTTAGAATTTCTAGCCTCCCTTCTGGTGCTTCCATTAGTTCTGGGAGATTTGGTGAAGGTACTGAAGGGTAAGATAGATATTGTATGTTAATTATTTTATACTCTCTTGATATAGAGCAGATTCTAACAAAATAATTAAAATCAAAGGGCTGCACAGAATATAAACCAAGACAGATTTTGTCCCAAAATGAAAACTCCCATTTTACACCATCCAGCTAACCAAAGGCTTATGGAGTAGTGTGTCGGGGAGAGATTACATTTAATGCACAACAGCTAATTAAAAAACAAGTTGCTGCCACTTTGTCTGCCTCTCATTTGCTAGAGTGCTGCTATTCTCACTCCCCAAAGGAAAAAAATCAACCAAAGAGAAAATAGTGAAAATAGAGAAAATGTGATGTCAGGTGTGAGTGAAGGAGAGAAAGAGAAAAGAAAAGAAAATCTTGTGATTAATATACTGGACTGAGAGTCAGGAGATCTGGAATTAATGCCCTGCACTTCCACAGATTTCCCGTTTGACTTTGGGCGTGACACTTATGGCTTGATTTCAAAGGTGCTAAGCACCTTCAGCGGGACTTGTGGGTGCCAGTCATTTTGAATAGTAGGCAATTAATGTCTCTCTGCCTTAGTTCCTTATCTGTAAAACAGGGACAATAGTAATTCTTCGCTCACACATAGGACAATTGTGAGGCTAAATCTATTAATGTTTGTGAGATACTTTTAGAGTGATAGGGACAATGTAAAGTACCTGGGGGGACAGGGGAACAAAAAAAACAAGAGGGATGGAACTCAGACTTTATGGCACTTCCTCAGTTCTCCCAGAAAATGATGGCAGAGCTTGGTGACAAAGAGTAGGTGAACAGGAAGCATCATCAGTCAAGTGTTTCTTTTCTAACAAGGTTTTGCAGAACTACGGCCTACATATAAACATTGTATTGTTTATATGTATGATCCATGATCATAGCATTAACACTTTGTGTTTGCATGACCTGCAACAACTGATTTTAATCATACAGTGCTGGAGTGACTGATGCTTTTAAACAGACTTAACCAGTCACAACATCTTTCACGAGAACTACATTCACTTGAATTTATGTTTACATCACTAAAATAAATAATAATAGTAATAATTATAATAATAAAAAGCCCATAGAAAAGTTATTGGATGAAGCCTTTGTTGCCACATGATATTTATAATGAAGATATAGGTGGGGATGGTGGCACTGCCTATTATTAATGTTGTCTGATACTTTCCATTATAAGGTGTGGTTTTCAGTTGCTTATAACTTTGCCAAACCTTATGTGTTTGGGCTGACATTGCACATGTGGGGCATCTGCATCAGGCTGAATATTTTTGGAAAATTTCAGACAAAATGGTTCAGCCATTTTCAAGAATGAGATTAGAGGAAAATATGTTATTTTGTCCCTGTTAAAAAATGTGGGTGCCCTTTTCTTTGAAAAGTTCTAGTGCCCACATGCTGTGTCAGGGATATGCCTTTTGCCATCCTCACGGAAATCTGCCCAAATACAGTCGAGTTATAAGCCTTTGAAAAATCACAGTTCATACATAATAAGTAGAGACTTGCTAGAGCTTTGCAGCTAAAAACTCAAAAGGTTCCATCCACGCTGAGCAGGACTTCCATGCAATTGCAGCTCTGATTGCTGTAGTCCAGGCTGGGACCACCAGAGCTGAGAGCAGGGGCAGGTAGCCTGTCTCTCCTGTGCTCCTGATGCTTCCCTCTGTTGATGCCCAAGCAGTGGAGTGCCTGATTCTAATGCAGATGGGACAAAAGCCAGAGCTGGGGAAAGGCAGGGTCATGAGGAAAGAAGATTAGGATGGAGGCCTGAGGTGGGGGTAAGGCTGGGACTGTTGGGGGAATAGGTTGGAGGGGACAGGGCAGGAGGGGTCAAGCTTGGGGGGAATGGGCAGAAGAATCTGTGTCCAATAGATGACACTCCCCTCCAGAGGCTGGAACGGAATACCTGATTTCTGACTTTCACCTTTTCTCTGCTGTCAGCAAATATCTGTGAAACCCATTGGCAAAGTGTCCCATTCCCTTCTAGTAGTGGTCCACATAGAGGATGACAACCTACTAGTGCTATAAGTTACTCCGTTAGTTCAAGTAGCAGAGATCTATGCAATGGGTCTAAAAGTTCCAACCCTGCTGATGGCCCATGTGGGTGGCCACATGACGGAATTGCTTTTTTAAAAACGTAGGAAATTATATGCACAAAAACTATGTTATAAAAACTTTATTAAGGTTGCAAAGTGAAACATGGAAAAATTAGGAAATACCACATCGTTTTTGCCTATGTAAAATGTGTGTGTGTGTGGGGGGGGGGGTGCACACACGCACGTTGCTGATGTGGAGCTGGATCTGGACAGGTGGCATTCCATTGATTTCAGTGGTACTGAATCTTTAGGAGTTGCAGGTGTTAGTTATCAAATAAGATTTGCCCCCCTGCAGAACATGTAAAAATTATGAGGCAGATCCTGCAATCTTGATTTCAGGTCCTAAACTTGTATAGATTAATTGGAACATCCTTAAAAAATTGTAGTTTATAATGAAAAAAACAAACAAACAAAGAAGGTTATGCAAATGCATAAGTGTGGTTGTGCAAATGCTCTATCACTGTATTTTCAAGTGACCTCATGGCACAAGACATCCTTTATTGTCTGCTTGCAAAAGAAAACATATGCACCTAAATCTTCAGCTGCACTGTGGGTACAAAGAGGCTGTAAAGTTGATGCAGTCAGCCATGGGGAGACTACCCTGGAAATCATGTCAAAAGTTCACATCTAATATTAATCTATTCTAACAGATGTTTCCAGGAAATAATCAGCCAAAAATGACTGTTTGTTATTGTATTTCTTTAAGTATAAATGAAATAACATGTCAGCCTAGCTAGTTCAGACAAGGGAGATGGGCAATAATAATTCTGTTGAGAGGAGATGGATAAGGGCATAATTCCTGTTCAACAAGGAATCAAGATATTCATATCACTGGGAAACAAAGTGACCTATTCATTTCACATGGCACGACCTGCCAGTGTAAAATTGTCAGAGGCACTAAACCATATAGAAACATACAAATCAGGGATGAGAAAGACCTATTAAATCACCGAATCCATACTTCTGCCAGTGCAGAATTGTTCCTTGCAGCACATTTCTTAGAGTTTTGTCCAGTCTAGACTTACATTTGTGTTTATTTTGATGTATATCTCTATTTAGATTGACACCAAATAGATAAAAAGGAATCTGTCCCAATCTCTAGTTTTTTGAGAATTGTCTAAAAGCACAAGTAAACATGAGCAAAATCAACATCAACTGCAGCCATCAATCAGGCCATTTAGTAAAAGATAAATGAGCAAAAACATCAAACTGACTGAAAAATTGTCCCTCCAAAATAGGGTGACCAGATGTCCTGATTTTATAGGGACAGTCCTGATATTTGGGGCTTTTTTTTATATGGGCTCCTACTATCCCCCACCCCCTGTCCTGATTTTTCACACTTGCTATCTCGTCACCGTACTCCAAAACATGTCCACCCCCCCCCAAAACCTCCCTAAAATGATTAGTCTGTCAGCACATTCTGAAGGTCAACAATTTGGGTCATTGGGTTAAGGGAGGGAAGGACTTCAAAAACCAAGGAGTTGTCATGGAGAAGGCCCTTATCAGCAATCGCCTCTTTTATACCAAGCTCGAGAATTTCCACTGAGCTACATCCTGGCAATATGGCCCCTGGGTGGGTTCTACCACTTCCCTTTGGAGAAAGCATTTAATAGCGCTACAGTCTTACACTTCTCTGGCTCAGAAAGCCTTGACCAGTCTAAGTTTTCTTTGCTTTGTTTCATGGCATTAATCACAGATATAATTTAACTATGCCAGTGCTACAGATGGTCAGTCAGAGGCCCTGCCTATGCCCACACAGTAAGTCAGTGACAGAGCTGAGAATAATACCCAGAAATCCTAACTCCCAGTCTAAATACTAAGCAACAGTGCCGCCCCCTAAAATAAGAAGGATTATGCTTTGCCATATATTGAGTCTCTGGCATGCTATATCCAACCTCATAGAATTTACCTATAATTTTGCTAACTACTAAGTAGCGATTTTTCTGTGATTGGTATTTGTCCATTATTCCTGGCAGGAAATCATCAGTGTTGCCCTTGAGTCTCATTCTCACAGAACAGGAATTACGCAGACCATTCACAATGTCATGTCATCATTTGGTTCTCTACAACCATCCTCAAGTAATGTATCAGAAGAGCCCAGGATCTTTATAACTGTTCACTGCACAGTCCCCAGCTTACAACTTGTTGTGACACTTTTGATGTATTGCTCGTGAACAGATTGGTGATAAAGATGGATTGTAGAAGGTAGTAAAAGAGAAGCCCAAAGGGCCTCACTGCTTAGTTAATACTGAAGACAAAGGTCATTCACAACAAGTTCTCTTTGCACTGTTTCACAGAGTCTGGCTAGCAGTAGCATGATGCCAAATGATACAGCAGTGCCATATGAATGGGAATCTGAGTCTCTCTGAGTATGATCTTTGGTAAATCTTAATCAAAAATGCATGGCGAGGCTCCTCCTTTGCCAGGGTATATAATATATTATATTCTTAAAAAAGTATAAAAAGTTAATTACTTTCCAGATGCATTATGAGAATGGCTATGAGTGCTTTCCAGTTCATCATTTATTCAGTATATATTACCTGTTTAAAAATTTAGTGTTGTGATGCATATAATTGAGAAGGTTACAACAAACCATGCTCACTGTATGTTTCATTTCTCAAAGGCTTTGCCCTGTATATTGCACAATAGGAAATTGGCAGTCTGCATGCCATTGCACAACCAAGAAAAATGCTTCCACTCTGCCCAACCCAACATTTATGGCTGAATGAATTCCTTGAGAAAACTTCATTTATGTATTACCATGTTATGAGCTTTTGGATGAAACACTTAAGGGGCCTGATTGCAGAGCCAGAGGAATCAATATTTTCCTGTAAACAGGCAAACCGTTACATAAACAAACTTACTAAAGACCTGCATTTAGCAGTTCAGCCAAATACAAGCTAGGAAAATGTACTTAAGCGGAGGTACTTTACTATACTTCAACCTGTTAAAATGCACAAATTAAAATGTATCCTGGATCCTATTCAATTTTTTCAAAGTTTATAGTTCACCTAATGTTACGTGCTTCTAAGGCCAGATTATGCCACTCCTAGGTATGTCTACACTGCACACTCACATAGGGTTGCCAACATTGTATTTTAGAAACAAGGGACTGTTTTCTTAGCACCCCCACCCCACATTATTATAATCATTATTAATAATAATAATAAGCAGTACTCACCTACATTCACCAGGGGTATTTCTTGCTGCTTTTTGCAGCACTCACCAACTCCCAATTTTCTTGTACAGAGATGAATAAATGAGGGACGTCTCTTGTAATAAGGGACTGTTGGACGGCAGAATGTAGAGTACTTACACTGCATGCCCCTCTAGCACAGGTATAAATAGTGTAAACAATGAAGCACTGCTTAGGTGAGTAAAAAACTGCCAGAACATTAGGGTATGTACCCTACATGGTGCTCCCCAAGCAGTGCTTCTCCTGTCTATGATGCTATTTTTAGCAGTGTAGTGTAGGGTGACCAGATAGCAAGTGTGAAAAATTGGGACAGGGAGTGGGGGGTAATAGGCACTTATATAAGACAAAGACCCAAATATTGGGACTGCCCCAATAAAATCGGGACATCTGGTCACCCGAGTGTAGTGTCCCACTGCCTCCCCACTGCCAGAGTCTTTCCCCACCACAGTGGAAGATTCTGGCAGTGGGGAAAGGCTCCGGAAGGGGCAATGCAGCAGGGAAGGCTCTGGCAGCTCCCCTCTGCTGGCTCCCCCTGCCAGAACCTTTCACTGCCACAGGAAACTATACACCGTGTGGACACAGCCTGCTTTTCACTGTGGCATATAGCTACACTTACCCCACATGCCGCCACCAGCGCAGACAAGGAAATCAGTGGGAGTTGGCACCTAAATGCTTTTGAGGATCTGTGCCTTAGTTTCATGTCTGAGTGAAAGGGTGGCAGAATCCACCTAATATATATATTTACTCTATTTTTTTTTAAACCTAACCTAATTCCTATTTTTATTGTTCGTGAAAGCTTTTTTCGGATCTCAGTTTGGTCCCATTTGCTGCTCTGCCTTACTCTTTTGTACTTCTGCTTTTCTCTCTCTTCATTTTAATTCCTTCTTAAAGCATGCCCCTTCTGCAAAGCCCAGAAACATCAAATGGAGAAAAAAATCTTTAAAATAAAATCTGCAGTTTCATCTAACCATCATCTTGTCATCTGGTGCATGATTGAGTATTTCTATTCATTCCTGAACTATACTGGTTGTTTTTTAAGCTCCAAGACAGAGTGTATCTTCGTCCATGCTTTGTACAGCACTGTGCACGCTGATTATTATTAATTTATTATAGTCCCCAGAGGTCCCAACTGAGATGAGGGCCCCATCATGCTAGGTGCTGTACAGACATAGTAAGAGACAATTCCTGTTCTAGACAGTTTACAAACTAAATAGAGAAGACAGGCAAAGGGTGGAGGCAAAAACAGAGAGGTGAAATGACCTGCCCGAGTTCACAAAACAGCTTGGAAATAGAACCCAGGGGAACGCTAAATTCCAGTCTAGTGCCTTGTCCACTAGATGACAACACTACCTTAGACAGAGCTCAATAAATTTATCAATAGTAATGATGATGAATATTAACAGTGTTTCTGATACTCTGCGATTACTTCTGGCCTTCCCAGGTTGTTGTTCTTGAATTTTTGCCCTAATTCTAAAAGTAAAAGGATTTAAAAAAACATTGTTAATATAGGTATATTTATTCATATTTTTTCTTGGAGTGTGACGCAGTTATACAACAAGGAGTCTAATGCAGTTATACAAGTAATTTAGGATGCCTTCGAGAGCTCTCATATGTTTTCCAGGAAGATCTTGTAATGGGTTGTAGTACCAAAATGCATTCTTTCCATTGGATGTTATTACCAACGTGATACATGTTAACTCATGGTAACGAAAGCCACATTAATATTTCACTTTTCCCCCTTATTCTTAAAATAAGAAATAATTGTGTTAATGTTCTAATGGTGACTGCTGCAGAACTATATTTCAGTTGATTCCTATGTGTGAATAAGGAGAAATCAAGCCAGAGGAGTAAAGCAGAGTTGTGTCAAGATTTCTTTTATTATAACAGAAAGATTACCAAAATAAATAAATAAAAAAAGACAATCTGGTTTTTAGCAATTTCTTTTCTTTAGGTCGTGGTAAAATTTCTCAGAATGTCTGTTGTATTGTGATCTACATGCACGATACTGAAAATAAATCCCAGTTCCAAGCTCTTTGTTCTCTACTTCAAATTATTTCTCCCTCGTCCCCCCACATATAGTAAGCATGCCTTTGTGAGGTGGTTGTGAAGCAAAGGGTTATGTCTAACCACCTTTCCATTAAGTGAAGTAATGATGGATTTCTTAGGGTCTGTTACTATTTTAAGCTGTGTCCCAAGGTTTATAGTGGAAGGCGTAGTGTATGTTTGAAAAGATTATGGTTGCAACAAGCTGAAATGATAGGTGTGTCAAGAACGCAGTGGTTTCTTAGCTGATTTTTCATCATATCAACAGACAACCCCTCACTTAAGCGGCATAAAATAGTTGTACTTCTGAGAGTGACTAGACTTGAAAAACTTGTGACTTCCCATCTTCAACTGAGATTCCAAACTGGAAGAGGAAGAAATGTAGACAGCTGTCTAGTACGCTCTGCGCAGAGTCATGGCAGCCCTGGCTGATGGCTTTATTTCAATGAGAGAAAAATTATTCTTGAAGGGCATTGGGTGTAAAATGATGCAGGGCAAGTCTGGGAAGAACTCAACTGAACTTCTATGTCAGCTAGTGAATCAGAGTAAGTTTTCCATCCTGCAAGAGAGCAAGGCAAAGGGATTATTTTTCTAAGTAATTCCTCTCTGGCAGGGCCGGCTCCAGGCACCAGCTTGGCAAGCAGGTGCTTGGGGCGGCCACTCTGGAGAGGGGCGGCAGGTCCAGCTATTCAGCAGCAATTTGGCGGATGGTCCCTCACTCCCACTCGGAGCGAAGGACCTTCCGCCGAATTGCTGCCGCAGATCGCGATCGCGGATTTTTTTTTTTTTTTTTTTGGCTGCTTGGGGCGGCAAAAACCCTGGAGCCGGCCCTGCTCTCTGGATGGGAAGGAATGGGAATTATGGTCATTTGTTGCATTTAGAAAACTTAAATCACTGGACTGGTGAGTCAGAGAGGCACTAGCAGGCTTCTGCTGGGTCTTTAGTTGAGTTTCACAGCCAAAAGATGCCAGGCAGAAAGAAGGAAACAAGGGCATTAAACAAATACCTGCAATTCATGAATTAACACAATGTACTGTGTCTCCTCTGACATCTGAATACATCTTCCATATGTCTTAGAAATAAATTATTCTGCTGAGCTGTGTTTTTTTGATAGCTCATTGTAATGCCTTCCCAAAGCACTTCTTTTCTTCTTCGTATGGCTGATGTAGAGCAAAAACTTTACTTTTACATTGAGGGGGTTAAGCCAGATAATTGTGTCAGGAGTAGCGGAGTGCATCGCTGTGATGCCTCCTTCGTATTTGTGAATTGGGCTGTGTCAAGGCTGCTTCCCCACTTTGAACTTTAGGGTACAAATGTGGGGGCCTGCATGAAAACTTCTAAGCTTAACTACCAGCTTAGATCTGGTCCGCTGCCACCATCCCAAAGCTGATTCCCTTCCCTGGGTAGCCTTGAGAGACCTTCACCAATTCTCTGGTGAATACAGATCCAAACCCCTTGGATCTTAAAACAAGGAAAAATCAATCCGGTTCTTAAAAAGAAGGCTTTTAATTAAAGAAAAAGGTAAAAATCATCTCTGTAAAATCAGTATGGAAAATAACTTTACAGGGTAATCAAACTTAAAGAGCTCAGAGGACCCCCCTCTAGTCTCAGGTTCAAAGTACAGCAAACAGAGATAAACACTCTAGTAAAAGGTACATTTACAAATTGAGAAAACAAAGATAAAAACTAACACGCCTTGCCTGGCTGTTTACTTACAAGTTGGAAATATGGCAGACTTGTTCAGAAAGATTTGGAGAACCTGGATTGATGTCTGGTCCCTCTCAGTCCCAAGAGCGAACAACCCCCAAAACAAAGAGCACAAACAAAAGCCTTCCCTCGCCCCCCCCCCCGATTTGAAAGTATCTTGTCTCCTTATTGGTCCTTTGGGTCAGGTGTCAGCCAGGTTACCTGAGCTTCTTAACCCTTTACAGGTCAAAGGATTTTGGAGTCTCTGGCCAGGAGGGATTTTATAGTACTGTACACAGGAGAGCTGTTACCCTTCCCTTTATAGTTATGACAGGCTGTAACGGGGTGCATGCCATACCCCTCTGGATTCAGCCCTTCTCCCCCTCTTCTCAGAGACTCAGGGACACTTCAGGGGTGCAACACCCTTGCTCTTTATTTGTGATCAAGTCCCCACCACCAGTTTCCAACTATATACAGGCTTTTTATAATGGCTTGGCCTACCATAGGCCTGGCCAGCAACAGACTAGGAGACTCCCACCTCCGTCTGAGCCTGACCTCCTCTCCTGGTCTCCACCCCTCTTTCCTCTCACTTCCTCCCAACCTTATAGCTCCTGCTAACGAGGCTGGCAGGTGGTCAGTTACCAGGCAAGCATCAGGCTACCTACCCAGCCCCAACCCAATCCCCCTGATTGGGGCTGGAGTGGCAGGAGCTGATTAAGGCCTCTCTAGCAGCACCCTGCCACACGTCTTTGCCCTTAAGCCACTGCCAGGGGGTCCTGGTCCGGCCCCTTCTCCCCCTGCCTGGGAGGCTGCTCCTGGGAGGCCTGCTGCCGCCCACGGGGTGGTCCCCAGGGTCCTCTGTGCGGGGTTGGTCCATCCCCTAGTTACAAAAGGCACACTGGGTCGGGGGCGGACCGCTCCACAGGTCTACTGCTACCCACAGGTCCTCAGACCAGTCACAGCCTCGCTGTTGCCCTCCTGGCTGCTCCCCCTTTTTGGTTGGCAGGGGAGCCGGGTGGGTCTGTACCTCGCCCTGGCTGCCCAGGAAAACAGGTGCAGTTACCCTGCCCAGGGGATCAGGCTCTCCCTGCCTGGAGGCTCCACTTTCAGGCATTCTTTGGGGCCCTCCATCCTCTCGGCCTTGGGAACCTTCCCTTGGGGTTCTGTAACGGGACACTCCTTCAGTCCCTCACCCCCTACTTCTCTCCAGTCTTCACTCTGGCTCTGTTGTCTAGGGTCTTTCCCTCCTGTCCTCTGGGGACCTGGGTCCTCCCCCTCCCTAGGGCCGCTAGGCATAGGGGTCTCCTCTCCCGTCATTGGGGTCTCCCCTCCCTTCTTGCCGGGGTGTCCCCTCCCACGACCTCCTTTCCCCTTTGGGATGGGGCCCCAATCTATCCCCAGTACTATGGGGTATGGCAACCCCTCTACCACCCCTACCCGTTGCCAGGCAAACCGGCCCCCAACCTCCAGGCCTAATGAAAACTGTGCTTCCCAAATAAAAGTGGTAGTAAGCAGTGAAAGAACTGAATCTAATTAAACATGAATATCAAGTTATAAAGAAAGAATATAAAAATAAACAAATAGAGATCAGATTTAGTTGCATTGAATGCAAAGGTATCCAACACAAACTGTGCAGTGTAAGGCCTGCAATAAAAGCAACTGGTTTGTGAAAAAAGTGTTGCTCTCAGCAGAAATGACAAAGGAATACAAAAATGAAATTCATTCATGAGCACAGAGTTCATTGGTGGTTCCGTGAATACATTTCCAAAGCTGATCATTACAACAGATTGGCTTGTGACAGCATCCAGAGTACTTTCACAGAACCCTTTACTAGAACCACCTTCCTGTTGCCTAGAAGTAAGGAATGGTAATGCTGTCACGGGAAGATAGTAGTCCTACAGTCCCAGTGCAATAAACAATGAAATAATACAATACGCAATCAATATCATTTAATTGAAGGTCTCATTAATACAGCTTGAGGGACTTTCACAGGCCAATTTATAATTGTGCATTTTGGTATATACTAAGGGTTCTCTCTAAATATGAAACAAACTTTATAAGATTTTGGTTATAAAAGAATGGAGCTGTTAATAAATAAAATTAAAAGGAAAATAATATTAAATGGATAGGAAACAAGGCCTACCTATACAATATTGGGAAAAGCTAGGAGAATGGAGTAGAGCTTCACTTATTGACAGGAGGGATATGTTGGTCCAGAAAAGGGAGGTGGTGAGGGAGTGTCACTCCTGAAACCCTGCAATCCCATAGGAGCCACTGAAGCAGGAGTGAAAGTCAGGGCAACACTAAGGGCTGCCATAGGGGCTATGCCAATGTCTCAGTGGCCTCCAAGATGCTGAATGGGGAGACACAAGCTGCCTCCCATCTGTTCCTGTGCTGGTCTCAGAGCTAGCACAGAAGTGGCTGTATAACAATCTATGAATTCTCAAGGGATGTTATCAAGAGGACAAGAGCCAATTATTCTCATTTGCTATTGAGGACACAATAAAAAGCAATGGATTTAAACTGCAGCTGGAAAATTCAGGTTAAATAACAGAAAAAGCTGTAAAAAAAGAACATTTAGTTGGGATGACAGAGAATTGCCTTCATTGGAGATATTTAAAATGCAGTTTTGAGATGTAAAATGATTCTTTAAAATGGCATCAAGAGGGTTCCATGTTTATGGTGTTACTTCACTTTCATGTTAGTTTTGCTTGGTTTAGAATTGCTTCCTCTAATTTGCAACACTGCAAACTCAGCCTTCTGTTCCTTCCTGCATCCTCCTTCCTGTATGATCCCCAAGAAAAGATTCTGCAGGCCCAGATCATCCCAGGTTTCACTGGTGTAATTCTGGGCAGAATTGGAAGTCAATGTCACACAGCTGTGAATGAAGACAGGATTTGGCTTGTAGAATCACTATTACTAGTTATCATACCAGCGTGGTTTTCAGATTCCTGACTGAGTGGGCAGGTCTGGCAGTTAGAAAAAACACCTTTTCACTTGTCAGCTGAACAAATTTGACATGGAACCATTGAAACACAATAAATGTGGAACTTCCATGAGGATCTCACAAACTTGACAGAGATCATCATCTGGAAGAAGCTGAGCATTGTGGGTAAGGTTAGCATTCCATCCTGCCAGAATAGTCTCCAGCATAGCAAAGCAATTTAAGGAGAGATTAGACTACAGTAATTGGGGAGATTTTAAAAATAATAAAATCAGTCCTGACTCCTGTTCAGGGCCAGCTTTAGGAAGTGCGGGGCCCGATTCGAACAGTTTTGACGGGGCCCCGGCAGGGATGACTAAAAAAAAAACACGTAAAAAAAAACACGTGGGGCTTGTACTCACCGGGCCGCGCTCCTAGTCTTTGGCGGCGGGTCCTTCACTCGCTCCAGGTCTTCGGCAGCACTGAAGGACCCACCGCCAAAGTGCCGCCAAAGACCCGGAGCGAATGAAGGACCCGCCGCCAAAGTGCCGCCAAAGACCCGGAGCACCGCCGGGTGAGTAAAAATTAAAAAGGCGCCTCTAGCCAGGGAAGGGATTCTCTGCCACTTGCCCCCCACTCTGGGCGGCCCTGCCACTGAGCACGGGGCCCTCTTAGGCACGGGGCCTGATTCGGGGGAATTGGTGGAATTGGCCTAAAGCCGGCCCTGCCTGTCATCATACAGGATGTGATGGGTTTTCTCTAGTTTGTTGCCCCATCTCCACTGTGATATCTTTTCTTGTAGACTGTACAATCTTTCGGGCATGTTTGCACCTAACAGAGCAGGGCCTTGGCCTGGTAGGCCTCTATGTGCCACTGCAGTATAAATATTAAATAACAACCTTTTATTTGGATGTATTTATTGGAAAATACATGTAAGAATACAAAAAAGGGAAGGGGATTGGAAGATATCAATGAGGAAAAAATACCCATGAAATAATTCAAGCCCTGCTCCAGAACTACCTATCTTCTTTCACTCAGCAGCGCTTTAAGTGTGACACCTGTACATGATGTATTAGACCAGTGGTCCTCACACTTTTTACCTCATGCCCCACCTTTCCCTGCCCACCCACTCCTCCAGCTGCGGTTGGGAGCTGGGGCTGGGATCGGGACAGCGGTCAGGGCTGCGGCTACTAGACCCTCTTCTCCAAAGGACAACTGCAGCCTATTGGAATCTTATACTCTTTCCTCATCTAATTCTGCAGGAAAATAATTGTGTGGGGGAAAAGTTAAACTTTGTTGATCCCCCTGAGAATGGTTCATGTTTAGTTTGAATTTGGGGAAAGAAGTTGGCTGGTTGGCTATTTTGTCCAAACTTGTGCACATATTCCTAGCAAACTTTTGTCAATTTAGTTTTAAAAATTAATTGAAATGGAAATGTTTAAAGAGGAAGTGAATGATACCAGGAAGGAAGAGTAATGAAGAGAAGGGATCTAAAATGATAAGAGGAGTAGAGCGTTGAGAAGAATTTTTCTTTCTATTTCCTTCAAAGAAACCTTCTCCCTATCTTGGCTTCACATGTTCCAAGGTTGACATGAACAGTGTAAAAGTAATTATAATACTTGGTGCTCTTATAGCCCCTTTCATCTGGGGATCTCAAAGCACTTTATAAAGCAGATGTATATTATTAGCCTTACTCCATAATATAACACTGTAGCTATTTGAGGAACTAAAAATGATCATAGCCTGCTCGTAAATTTTAACAGTCTCACAGCATCACTTTTTCTTAAACTCTGCCTTAAGGCAATATTGAACTATCTGCCTCTCTTCTCAATGAAGAGTGTTGGCCTGCCTACACATTACTGCATATTTTATATACTTCGCTTATAAATACATTTGGTATCCTGAAAGTATTCTTATTTGTACTATAGGATATCTCAGTTCTGGTTCCAGGCCACATAATTATAAAGGTATAATGATGAGAATTAATCTGGGAGGCAACTAGATGGCACTAGAACTTGTTTATGTGTTACTTTACTAATGACTTTGCAGTACAAGCCTCATTGTTGATTAGAAGTTCCTGGAATAAAGATGACTGACAGTTGTATAATGCTGTTGGCCTCTCCAAATTACAATATATAAAAAAGAAAGATGAATAATTCTGCATGGGATACACTGATACAACACCATTGTCTGTAATATAAATAGAGGTTTTCACCATATTTTACAACAAGGCACTGGAATAAAAATAATAAAATAATAAAGTTTATTAACTTAATATAACATATTCTCTTTCTTGTCCAATAGTTAAAATTATCTATGTAGAAAAAAGGGTTCTCCACATCAAGAGCTGCTGGTTAGATGCAAAATTATCTATGGGTAGGAATTTCCCAAGTCAAACAATCTGAACAGGTAGACATTCCTAAAGGCTTTATACCAGGGGAAAGCTAAAATGCAGCAGCCACATTAATATATTAATCTACTTTAATGCAGTGTCTGACAGAGGAGAACAAATGACTTCCCTGGGCTTGAAAACATGTACATGTGTAATGGACAGAGGGGAGCAAAAGAAAGGCAAAATCACTTAAACAGGAAGGAAGGTGTCACATATTGTATAATCAGAATCAGGAGGTATAATTTCTTAGGACAAAATGCTCCCTTCCACTTATGCAAGAGGAAGGAAGCCTAAATCCATCCCAGCCCAGGTAGAAGAGAGAAATACCAGCTCTGTGATATATTACTCCATGATTATTACTAAGTGCTCCTACGAAGCAGTCCCAGTGTGCTAAACACTGTACATACCCAGAATAAAAGACAGTCCCTCTCCCAAAGAGCTTACAATCTGGGGACAGGCAAAGGGAGGGAGGAAGGAAATATTAACCTCATTTTCTAGGTGGGAAGATGAGCATAGAGATGCTAAGTGTCTCACCCAACATCACATAGGAAGTCTATGGCAGAACCAATAGCTGAACTCAAACTTTCTGAGTCTGAGTACTTAGATGTTAAATCCAGTGCCTTACTCACAAGACTATCCTTCCTCTCTCACCCACTAGAAGCTGCTCTTCAAGGCTCAGGTGCTGGGTGAATGGAGCTGGGGACATGACAGAGTGAGAGCACTGGCTGTATTACATTCTCCTCCTCAAACTTTCTACCTGTGGGACAGGTTAGCACATGTTAGTCATCAATAAATTGTGTGGGTTCCCCTATGAGTGGTGAACCTAAGGCAAAACTTTAGGGAAAATATTAACGTGTGCTTCTTTAAGCTTTTCACTTCAGACCAGGGGGAGTCACACTCAAGTGTAGGAGGGAAAATCCTATATCTGGAATGTGTCAGTCTCCCTCTTGTGCCCTTACAATCTAGCTACCCCCTTGGGAAGGATGGGTAAGTCTTGGGTTTGAACTGAAATGAAAAAGAAGTGATGTCAGAGGCAATTTTCAGAAGACTGGAGGCTTCAACAATTAAAGCAATTACTGTATTTATATTTTGAACACATTTTGGTAACAAACTCCAGATGGCTGAAGGAAGGTCTTGTACACCTCTACCTCGATATAACGCTGTCCTTGGGAGCCAAAAAATCTTACCGCGTTATAGGTGAAACCGCGTTATATCGAACTTGCTTTAATCCGCCAGAGTGCGCAGCCCCACCCCCCCGGAGCGCTGCTTTACCGTGTTATATCCGAATTCGTGTTATATCGGGTCGTGTTATATCGAGGTAGAGGTGTAGTTAAAGGACAGCAGACCCAGATTCTATTCTTGACTTTGTCATAAGCTGGCTGTGAAACCCTGAACTAGACACAATCTCTCTATGCCTCAAGTTCCTCATACATAAGGAAAAGATAATAACTCCTACCTCTCAGGCATATAGTGAGCCCCAGTTAAAGCATGCAAAGCACACTGAAATCTTTGTCTGAAAGGTACTATATAGTGTAAAGTATCCTTCTGATATGGGAATATAGTGTTTTAGAAACAGTCCTCTAGATGGGTTCAGATCTCTTCTGGTTTAATTCAAAGTTGTGAGATCAGGTTATTATTATGACCTCATATATCACTAATTGAGAGTTGTTTTATGACACTCATTAACAGGGTTGCATGCACATTACAACCTAGAAGCTCTGGGTTATCACTAATGCTTGCAGTTGCTATGACAACAGAGTTTGTATGCATCTCTCAAAGAGCCTTTTTTTTTAAAGGGCTCCTTGAAAGAGTGAGTTATTTAGCATCCAGCATGCACAGGCAGGTTTAGCCATCAAAATGTTCTGCCTACAAAATGACAGGCAATGTCTTCCTTTAGTTTTCCCATAGCTAATATATTATAGTCCTGCATCCATGCCACTGTATTTAAGAATCTGTCAGGGTATTTATTAAGCCCCCTTATTTTTCAGGGAGATATAACTGGACTGGATTTCAGTGTGCTGGACTTTAGCTATGTGATTTTCACTGACATTAGTGGGAGTTGCCCAGATCAACTTTCTTTTAAGACTTTTAAACATTCATACTATAACATCATTGGCCAGGAACAACAATGACAATAAAATGTTTAGCTAAATGGGAAAAAACATCACTTTTGCCATTTTCAAATGAAAGCAAAATGACTAGGAGTCTATATATGTTGGGGGCTTAGAACCAGCCATGTTATTATATTTTGGTACTACACTTTTCTGGGTATTCCCACTAGTTACCTCTGTAATAACTACTACATTTCTTAACCTTTTCCAAGTAATCATACTTCTAGGGATACATTTACAGAGCAGACTTTAGGAGCTGCTTTGAATTTAAGTAGATATAATAATTAAGAAGAAGAACAATAAATATTGTGCTTTGTACTTCTCTAGCACTTTCCATCTGAGACTATCAAATGGATTAAGCCACTCAGCACTCATGAGATAATTAAGTATTATTATCCCCATTTTATTGATATGGGAACTGAAGCACAGAGAGCTTAAATGACTTGTTGGAAATCACATAGAAAATCTGTGACAGAATTGGAAATTGAATTAAGATCACCTAACTCCCATTCCTTGGGATTTAATCACTACATTATCCCTCTTTCCTTCCTAGATATGCATGTAAAGGGCCAGATCTACACCAGCTGATGATCTGGCTCAATTTTTAAAAAATACTGTATATTTGCTTTAATATAAAAAAGACTTAAGAAGAATACATTTATTATTATTTACTTGAGTTGTGGTAGTGCCACAAGGCCCCATCCAGTACTGGCTCCCCACTGTGCTAGGTGAGGCACAAACACAGGAAGAAATGGTTCCTGCCCTGAAAAGTTTACAGACTAGTTTCAAACTTAGCTTCAGTTTGGTTTGCAATTTCTTGTAGGTGGAGAAGCAGAAGTGAAACTAGAGGAGGGTGCTGAAGGGTGAGAGGCTAGTGGCTTTGTTGATCACTTACAGAGACTATTGTGGGTGAAGAAGCTAAATGGATGCTCAAGGCAGGCATCATTTATGGGGAAATAGAGGTGGGAAGTCATGTTTCTGCAGAAACTTCAGATGGTGTTAAACCCACATCCATTTGGGGTGAGTGGTAGCTCTGAAAGTCAGTGGAGTACATGGGGACAGAAGGGAGGTTTAATGGCTGCATTGCTTTAGCAGTGGTGGAGGGAAGCATTATGCTGGTGTACATCAGAATATCTGCAGAGACACTTATACCAGGAGTATAGCACTGGGTGGTACCCCGGGGGCCTGTAGCCTTGGTCATGCCACCAATTCATCCCCAAACATTCCGTCTGAGCGGTATAACACTGACAGCTGAGCTAGTGGCCAGCCTTTGTGGCACCCTCTCTCCTCAATGCACCCTCGGAATGACAACCATCATGTGGCTCATGTGCCCAGCCTTACATTTAAAGGGATGATTTTTACATAAAAATATTATTTTGAGCTTCCTGTGGGCAGACAGCATCATACTGAAAGGAAAAGTATCATTTGTGGATGCTGCATCCAGTGTCAGAAATGATAAACCAGTTTCTGTACTACTTTGAAAGGTAATAATCTAACATTTACCTAGCGCCTTTCATCCTGAGGGATCCCCCAGCAACGTGCAGGGACCACTTCACTGATTACTGACATACCACCACCTCTGAGATAAAAGACAGTTCTTCCAATAATGCAAAACAACATATGTGAACAGGAAATGAAGAATAGCACACCCAGTTGGACCTAGAGGATGGTGGGGTTGATAGGTCATTTTTAAAATAGAAATACTGCCCTGTCTCAAAAACCCATTCATAGGAAAAATCCAGACAATTAGAAGCAAATGACTACCAACTGCCTGCAACATGTGACATCTTCCACCATCCTCGCTGCTTTGCAATGGGGGTGCAGCACAGAGACAGTTCCAGTGGCTCTAAAAAATGCCCTCCTGATGGCAATGGATAGAGGCCATATCTCAATATTCATACCACTTGCATTTTTAGTAGCTATTAGTAAGGTGATACTAACTCACCTACATAATATATATGGAGTAGATGATACAGCACTAAAATGGCTACAGTCATTCCACAGATCCAACAAACACCATAAAAAAGGATGTCACAATGCCTAGATGCCTAGAACAGCTATCTCAAACTGACCTCAAGTAAGATCAAGATACATTACTCCTGTGATCTGATCCTTCCACTGTCTTCCAGTCCAGTTCTGTCATCAATTCAAAGCCTTGGTCCTGATCTTCAAAGTCAGTAACAGGTCAGGACCCAGCTAAATCAGTGACTGTGTTCTGCATTCGAGATTGATCGCCTCAACAATTCTGCATGTCTGGGACTGTACAGATCACAAAGCCCAAGATAAAACATGTGAGAGCTGTAGACAAAGTATTTCCAGTCAAGAAGGTTCAATGAGGAAACCAGCTTTTAGAGGAGATCAGACCAATCTGGAGTCGGACAATGTTTAGGACACACTGCAAGACCTTCCTTTTTCACAAAGCTTTTCTATCACCATGATAATAGAAGAAAAAATTATTCCCCTAGAAGAGCCTTGTGTGACCAGGAAGGAGAGAAGAACAGAAAACCCCTTAACATCCATTGGAGATCTCACCACCATGTAGGGCGGCGTTCCCTATATATGTTTATTCATGCTTACTTATGCTTGTTTCACAGTTCACATTTGAATTTATTGTATTTGTATTAAAATAATTAGTTATAAGGCATTTTGGATAATGGAATCCATCTTTTAAAATGGAGTCCAGTTTTGGTTGTTTACAACTCACTTTCACACCTTTTCGTTTGGCGGGAAACAGGGTTTGCCGCAGAAACTGCCTCTGAGGAGACTGGATCAAACTGGTCTGGACTAGAACTTTCGCGATGGCATAAAAGGGCTGCACACCCTGTCAGCGGGGCTGTCTGTCTGAAAGGCAGCCAGCGACTGTCACGTTTGCGCAGGCATCGAGGACTTCCTTCACCATCTTACCTGGTCTATCCCACCGATCCGGGTATCTTTCACCTGAATCCACTTATCTGGTTCCTGATTCCAGTGATTGCCAACACCAGCAGTCTCCTGGTTCCAACACAGTGAAAGTCCTGAGCTCCTCCTGTCCCCAGTAACCACTGGGTGCACAGTTACAGGTCCAGGTCCCTACGAACCTAAGCAACGGAGAGACTGTCACTTAACACCTGCAGCTAATCCCACTTGAGATCCATCCTTCGAGATACAGTACAGTTCTGGGGTACCTTGGTTTAGTTTGTTTTGTTAGAAGTGTAAATTGCCAAGGGTTGTCTTGGGGACCGGGCTTCAGGCCCATCTTTGGGCAACCACATTGCTGTTTTATGGTTTTAATCTGTTTTATTCTCCCCACCTTCTCCCTGACATTGTTACTAACACTTTTAATAAATTTCCTGTTTGTTTTTGAAGAATTTTCCTCTCTAGTCTTCTAGAGAGGCCTTCTGGTGGGTGGTGGGAAGATTTTAGTTAACCTACTCCCCAGGTGATTAGATACTGGTATTGCCAGTCAAAGAACCTGGCCCTGTTACCCGAGACCCTGTAACAATTATGTAGGGGAGTGTTTAGATACAACAGTGATGGATGCTAAAACTTAAGATAGATAGAGGATGTAATTACCCAACATCTGTATTTTTGAAATCAGTCCATTAGATTTTCAGTGATCATGAATGGTCAATCTCAGTTTTACATTGCATCTGAAAATGGCACCTCCACAAGAGCAAAGCCCCACTGGGGCACTGATTTATTACTGACTCAGAGGTGAGCATGCCACATACTGAACTGACCACACCACATCTGTGTCTTTTCTGGAAGTCTCGCATCCATGGACTGCCACAGGATGACTCTGCTTGGCTTCTGAGAGATGATGGGATCACAGCACAAAGTAATATGGCTGCAGGCTATGCTTTGAAACTAGTTTAACTGTCTGGAGAAGAATGCAGTTGTTTAAACATTTTGTTTAAATATTAAACAATAAAGTCCTTTCCCAAACTGCTAAAACAATGTCACCAGGTTAGAAAGCAGCTTAGCCTCCCAGACACTGGAGTCTCACACTGGAAGTATCCCAAATGTACTCTGGAGATAACCACTAATACCAGACAGCTCAGACATGCTGACGTTCATTACAATCTATGGGCTGGATTCTCAGCTGGTGGGAAATTGGCTTAGCTCCATTGACTTCAAAGAGGCTTCACTGATCTACAACTGGTGAGGAATTAAACTTTCATCTTCACATCATACTTTCTTTATAGTGACTTGTTTTTTTCACACTGTTAAATTTCATAATGCTGCCCTAAGAAAACAGATATTTTTGTCTAACCTGCCCTTAAAAATCTCCAGTGATGGAGATTCTACAAGCTCCCTAGGCAATTTATTCTAGTGCTTAACCACCCTGACAGGAAGTTTTTCCTAATATCCAATCTAAACTGCCCTTGCTGCAATTTAACCCCACTGCTTCTTGTCCTATCCTCAGAGGTTAAGAAGAACATTTTTTCTCCCTCCTCCTTGTAAAAACCTTTTATGTACTTGAAAACTGTTATCATGTCCCCTCTCAGTCTTCTCTTCTCCAGACTAAACAACCAATTTTTTCAATCTTCCTTCATAGGTCTTGTTTTCTAGACCTTTAATCATTTTTGTTGCTCTTCTCTGGACTTTCTCCAATTTCTCCTCATCTTTCCTAAAATGTGGTGCCCAGAACTGGACATAATACTCCAATTGAGGCCTAATCAGCGTGGAGGAGAGCAGAAGAATTACTTCTCATGTCTTGCTTACAACATTCCTGCTAATACATCCCAGAATGATGTTTGCTTTTTTTGCAACAGTATTACACTGTTGACTCATATTTAGCTTGTGGTCCACTATGACCCCCAGATCCCTTTCCACAGTACTCCTTCCTAGGCAGTCATTTCCCATTTTGTATGTGTGCAACTGATTATTCCTTCTTAAGTGGAGTACTTTGTATTTGTCCTTATTGAATTTCATCCTATTTACTTCAGACCATTTCTCTAGTTTGTCCAGATCCTTTTGAATTATAATCCTATCCTCCAAAGCACTTGCAACCCCTCCCAGTTTGCTATCATCCGCAAACTTTATAAGTAGGGCTGTCAAGCAATTAAAAAATTAATCGCGATTAAAAAAATTAATTGCGATTAATTGCGCTATTAAACAATAATAGAATGACATTTATTTAAATATTTTGGGATGTTTTCTACATTTTCAAATATATTGATTTCAGTTACAACACAGAATACAAAGTGTACAGTGCTCACTTTATATTTATTTTTTATTACAAATATTTGCACTGTAAAAAACAAAAGAAATAGTATTTTTCAATTCACCTAATACAAGTACTGTAGTGCAATCTCACTATCATGAAAGTTGAACTTACAAATGTAGAATTATGTACAAAAAATACCTGCATTCAAAAATAAAACTTTGGAAAGCTTTAGCACCTACAAGTCCACTCAGTCCTACTTCTTGTTCAGCCAATCTCTCAGACAAACAAATTTGTTTACATTTGCAGGAGATAATGCTGCCTGCTTCTTGTTTACAATGTCACCTGAAAGTGAGAACAGGCATTTGAATGGCACCATTGTAGCCAGCATCGCAAGATATTTACGTGCCACATGTGCTAAAGATTCATATGTCCCTTCATGATTCAACCACCATTCCAGAGGACATGCGTCCATGCTGATGATGGGTTCTGCTCGATAACAATCCAAAGCAGTGCGCACCAACCCATGTTCATTTTTATCATCTGAATCAGATGCCACCAGCAGAAGGTTGATTTTCTTTTTTGGTGATTTGGGTTCTGTAGTTTCTGCATCAGAATGTTGCTCTTTTAGGACTCTGAAAGCATGCTCCACACCTCATCCCTCTCAGATTTTGGAAGGCACTTCAGATTCTTAAACCTTGGGTTGAGTGCTGTAGCTATCTTTAGAAATTTCACATTGGTATCTTCTTTGCATTTTGTCAAATTTGCAGTGAAAGTGTTCTTAAAACGAACAACATGTGCTGCGTCATCATCTGAGACAGCTATAACATGAAATATATGGCAGAATGCGGGTAAAACAGAGCAGGAGACATACAATTCTCCCCCAAGGAGTTCAGTCACAAATTTAATTAATGCATTATTTTTTTAACAAGCGTCATCAGCATGGAAGCATGTCCTCTGGATCGATGGCCAAAGCATGAAGAGACATATGAATCTTTAGCGCATCTGGCATGTAAATATCTTGCGATGCTGGCTACAGCAGTGCCATGCGAATGCCTGTTCTCACTT
Source organism: Terrapene triunguis (assembly GCF_002925995.2). NCBI lineage: Eukaryota > Metazoa > Chordata > Testudines > Emydidae > Terrapene > Terrapene triunguis. Next base: position 2,917,761 of record NW_020664377.1, read on the forward strand.
TCAGGTGACATTGTAAATAAGAAGCAGGCAGCAGTATCTCCTGTAAATATAAACAAACTTTCCAGGTACAGAAGTTAAGCTGACTGGTCTGTAATTTCCCAGGTTGTTCTTTTCCCCCTTTTTATAGGTTGGCACTATATTTGCCCTTTTCCCGTCTTCTGGAATCTCTCCCGTCTTCCATGACATTTCAAAGATAATCACTAATGGCTCAGATATCTCCTCAGTCAGCTCTTTGAGTATTCTAGGATGCATTTAATCAGATCCTGGTGACTTGAAGACATCTAACTTGTCTAAGTAATTTTTAACTTGTTCTTTCCCTATTTTAGCCTCTGATCCTATCTCATTTTCACTGTCATTCACTATGCTAGACATCCAATCACTACCAACCTTCTTGGTGAAAACCAAAACAAAGAAGTCATTAAGCACCTCTGCTAGTTCCACATTTTATGTTATTGTTTCACCCCCTTTACTCCCCCCTGCCCACACTGAGTAACAGGCCTACCCTGTCCTTGGTCTTCCTCTTGCTTCTAATGTATTTGTAGAATGTTTTCTTGTTACCCTTTATGTCTCTAGCAAGTTTGATCTTGTTTTGTGCCTTGGCCTTTCTAATTTTGTCCCTACATCTGCATGGTGGGATAGTTTAAAATGTTCCCTCCAGCCCTATCCCCTCTTCTGAGGAATCCCATAAGACAAGGAAAAAAATATTACTTGTATAATACAGAGTTTGAAGTGAGTGAGTTCTCAATGATCCCTCCATTATCTGCCTCTATTGCCCATTCCCTAAAGCCTTGCATCTGGCCTGTTTGCCTTCCAGCCAAAGATGTCTGGACACCTCTAAAGTTGTGGTTCTCAAACTAGGGTCTGTGGAGCATTAGTAGTTGGTGGAGCCATTTGTGGTGTACTGCAAGGCGTCCAAAACAGAGAATGCAGAGAGAAGGAGAGAGAGTTATTGGTCTAGGAGCTGATTTCTCTCTTATGAAATGGTACACAGAATACAAAGTGAGAGACTCGCTGTGTCTAGAGCCCATCAGTGTTGCTTTATGGTAACAACAGAATGGGTCATTGCAGAGTCCCTCCAGATATTTCCTCCCACAGAGGTGCTTTCTATCCCATAGACAGCTTTAATACCCAAACTGTACCTGCTTTCTTAAGAACTAAAAGTGAAAAGTGGAACAGCTGCAGGTAGTGAAGCTATTAAAAGTCACAGCTCTGCCATTTTCAAACTCATTCAATTGAGTTCAGCTGATTATAAACAGTCTACCCTTTTACCATATCATGACATGGCAAAACTGGTAGTCTCCACTTCCGGGAGGCCAAGGACTGGAATTGCTGCTGTCTACAGAAGAGGACTAAAGTGAATTTGCAGAAGTGTGAGGGGAAACTTGCTTTGTGCCTTCCCCACACTAAGTCCCCGATCCTGATGTAAACTCCATGTGAACAGGCCCCTATACCTGTGAAGATCCCCACTGAAATCAATGGGGTCTGCCCACATGGAGCATGTTGAGGACCAGAGCCTGTAATACAAGCCAATACAAGCAGCTCCACATTTTTCAAAGACAACAAATTCATCTCAAAAGATTCTAAAAAGCTCAAACTCTCCTTTTTCCTTTCTTTGCTGGTGTCTCTGAGATTTGGTGCTCAGCCACATGCGTCAGTCCTCACTCCATGCCAGTGTTTATTTAGAAAGCAGGGGTATTAGCAATCTCTGAGATATAGCTTCCTAAAACACGATAAAGTCAGCAAATAAATGTTATAAAGGACCTGTTTTCAGCTAAAGTGCTACTGGAGGCACAAGCTCTGCCTCTATGAAGAACCTGTGCAGTATTACTGCTTTACACTTATACCAAGCATTTCATCCAGAGATTTCAACTGGCTTTACAAAAGTGGGTACAACATTATCCCATTTTGCAGATGGAGTAACTGAGAGATTGAGTGACTTGCCTACGATAAAGTAAGTGTCCGAGCTGGGAGCAGAATGCAGAGCTCCCTATTTCTTGTCCTGTGTTCAGTCCAGTTGAGCATAGGTGTCAGTTTCCAGTTCCTAGCTGGGATGTCACACCTATTATATCCAAGGCTAATTGCAATATAAAAGGTTGGGTTTTGTAAAATTTTAACATGGGACATCGCAGAGATGAAGCAAACCCAAGCCTTGTTTACTGAACATAGTGTTTATGCTTATATTGCATTGTATGTGTGTGTGTGTGTGTGTGTGTGTGTGTGTAGTGGTGGTGGGGGTGTTTTGTACCTACACAAAAGCAAAATGCCAATGCAATGAAACTTCTGTTTCCCTTCATAAAATGACATTCTGTTTACAGTTAAATATATACGTTTCTTTCTTATGCCTGTCATTCAGGGTGATAAATGTGTGGCTTCTTTTTTTTTACACAGAAATTCCTTTTGTTATGTTGTTTTAAAGGGGCGGTGTGGATATTTCAGTAATGAAAGGTTTTAACTACAGCACTTGAAGCGTTGTTTATATCCTGGAACATCAGTTTTTAAATGTCTAAAACACTGACAATAAAGTATAACTCTGTTTTGTACAGCATCTTCCATGAGAACTATATCCCATAACTCTTCACTGAGGTGAATAACACAGACATTGAATTAAACAGCACCGCGACAGAAACATTGAGAGCTATAAGTAAATGTGAAAATAATCTAGATCCTCATCTGTGGTTTCAGTGCAGCTGTACTTGGTGCTGACCTTGAAGGTGGGAGTGAGAAGGGGTGTCATGGTAGTTTTATATCATTGCTCTGTCCTTTCCCCAATCCTCGGGCCAGCCAAGGTCTGGTTTGGACCCTGGCACAAGTTAGAGCGGCCTCAGAACTTTAATTTTCTCTGGGTATTAATGGCCCCACAAGAAGCTAGGGATCATCAGAGAGCAGCAGTTCTCTAGCACACCCCTTCCCCCTGGCCATGCCACCTACCACAGAGGCTGCAAAGTTGAGTGGGGAGAGATATAGAGTTGGCATAGCTGGTTATATGATGCCTAGGGATTCCCTCCTGCTAGTAGTATCTTCAGCCAGTTGGTCAAGTCAGTTGTGTGGTCACTTTGCATAAAGGAGTCCATACTCTGGGATTTAAAGAGGGATTAATTAGCTTGTTGATTTTCTTCCTTCTGTGAAGCTGAGAGAGAGGGATAGATCTGGAGATCCAAGAATGGCCAAGTCAGCATTATGAAGCTTGAAAAAACAATCAGCCCTGCACTTACCCCACAAAAATTCCTAAAGTTGTAATACATGGATTGTGAACATCCTAATGAAGCAGCACTGATGTGTTGCTTGGGGGAAGGGAAGGAGGGAGGAAGAAGCTGTCATAATTTCCCATCTTGTGATTTACAGTGTCTTTGACTGTCACATGTGACGAGTGTCAGCTAGTGAATTATTCCAGCTGGCTTAACTGACAGAAGGAGTTTTCTTCCTCTCCGCCACTACCTTTCACCCAAGCCAGTCACAGGTAAATCCAGGACTGGAGTTATATGCCTCTCCACTGACAGGACATTTCTAATGCTCCTGATCACACATGCTGCCCATTTGTAGCAGACATTGCAACACTCACCAGTGTCTCAGGCATTGGTTCATCTCAGTCTCTATTATTCTCTGACAGTGGCACACAGTAGTTTAGTCTTCTGAGGGGGGTATACTTTAGTCTAATCCAGATTATTAGGTCAATATAGGGTAAATGGGTGTCATTTAGTGTCCTGTGATGTGTAGGAGGTCAGATACAATTGATCTGGTGATCCATTCTGGCCTTAGACTCTATGACTCTGTTTCGAATTATGAGTGACTGAAAATACAGAGCCAAATTCTCTGCTCTACTGAAGTCAATAGAACTGCAGCAATTTACACACACAAAGAATTTGGCCCAAGAACTATTCCTAGGGGTTCTTTGCATGGCAGCTGTGTGTGAGGTCTTGGTGAACAACAGGGGTAGTGATAGTGAAGGTGCACCATAGAGACTTATGAACATAGGAATGGCCATACCACATCTGACCAGCGGTTTATCTAGTCCAGTATCTTGTCTCCATCAATGACCTGTACTAGATGCTTCAGAGGAAGATACACAAATCCTTGTAATGGACAATTATAGAATAACCTGCCCACAGGGGAAATTTCATCAATGTTTTATGCATTGAAATATGAGGGTTTGTAGCCCTTATGTTTTTCTTACTGGCTAGTGTAGCTGATGCATATAAATACCTAATTTAAGAAATAAAATTCTGCTATGTTTTTGGACTCAAAGATATCTTGTGGCAATGAGTTCTATAGGTTAATTATGTGTTGTGCAAACCAGTATAAGTGATGCAACAAACACTATGGGCAAGCAATGGAGAAGAGCAGCATGACACTGACAAATATGTTACCCTCTGTACTCATTTCCTCCAGAAAGAAGCTTGTACTTGATAAAAATGTAGTTGACAGGAAACAAACATTTGAAAATACATTTTCAAAAGCAATACGTCACTTCCCTTCAGTAAATGGGACTTTGGCTTCTAAGTGTCTTAGGTGCATCTGAAAATTTTATCTGTAAACTTCTACAACCATTAGTCATTAGGAGAAACCAAGGAAGCAAAACTGGATGAATCAGAAAGGTAGTTACTATCAAAGACATTGTAAGTTTAAACAATGATTAAAGATTTGAGAAGCAAAGATTTGAGAGGGGTAGGACTGGTTTAGTTCGTTTTCTGTGCTTGCCAACACCTCTGATTGGGTGAAAATACAACATAGAGGAAGAAAAGTTGTCATGTGCATAGTAAACATAAAATGACACTAAGAAACAGCTAAAAACCACCAGCCTCCCAGGAAGACAGCACCACTAGGAGAGGCGAGGAAAACAGTTATTGAAACACTAGCTTAACTTCTAAACTTCAGCATAATGGTAAAAAGTCTGCTTAGTTTCTTTTGCTCAGAGATGTTGTCCTGTATAATACGTGTGTATGGTGGTGCTGTCTGAGTGGTTAGTGGGTAAAACTCACTGTGGCTGTAGTATGTAGTATCTGGCTGAGTTGTTTGATGGCTGTACACAGAGATTTCCCTCAGGGTGGAATCCTGCATATACTGTGGGGAGAAGTAGGGCAGGAAAGGAAAGGAGGAGAAAGGAGCAGTGCCAGCAGTACCAGAGCTATCCTGTCAGTGCATAGCAGTTGCCTTAGGTCAGGCAGCTACAAACACATGATTTGACACTCAGTGCTATACCTTTGCAAAGGAGCAGCATGCATCCGCAACTATCATGTGCTGCAGATGGTCAGCTACTCACCAGACAGCTGGCATGGCTGGCCACACTCTCTGCTCAATACATCAGACATCTTCTCCCACCACTCTCCAAAATGGCCAGGGTGCAACAGCAGGCATAGTTTCTTGTCTCCCTCCCTATTAGTCTTGAATGTTAGCTTGGAATCATGCCCACCTGCTGCACAGGAAGGAAAATCAAGATAGCATTTGGGCCCTCTAAACCAGGGGTCTCAAACTCAAATGACCACGAGGACCACATGAGGACTAGTACATTGGCCCAAGGGCCGCATTTACTGACACCTCCCCCCCGCCGCCCTCGGCCCCCCCCCACTCCACCCCTGCCATGAGGCCCGACCCCAGCCCCGCCTCTTCCCACCCCTTCCCTGCCCCCATTCCAACCCCTTCCCTGAAATCCCCACCCCAACTCTGCCCCCTCCCTGCCCCCAAGGGTGTGGTGGAGGCTCAGGGCAGGGAGTTGGGGTGTGGGGTGCAGGAGGGGTGAGGGGTGTGGCAGGGGGTCAGGGTGCAGGGTACGGCAGGGGGCTCAGGGCAGGGGGTCGGGGTGCAGGAGGGGTGCAGCAGGGGGCTCAGGGCAGTGGGTTGGGGTGCAGGAGGGGTATGGGGT
>NW_020664377.1:2923717-2946271 GCF_002925995.2 Terrapene triunguis
GTGGCTGTTGCTTCAGGCACCGCCCCCAGCAGCTCCCATTGGCTGTGAATGGGGATCCGCAGCCAATGGGAGCTGCTGGGGGCAGTGTCTGAAGCAACAGCCCACACCCCCCCCCGTGCCCCTCCTTCCCCAGGTTCCGTCGGCTTCCCGGAGCGGCGCGGGGGCAGGGCAGACGGGCAGGCAGGCAGGGAGCCTGCCCTGCCCCCGGTGCATGTCGGGCCAGAGCCCACCCCCCCAACCCCCCCTGCAGCCGGGCCCCCCGCGCCGCGCGGCCCTCGCGGGCCACAGAAAATAACCCTGCGGGCCGCATGCGGCCCCTGGGCTGCGTGTTTGAGACCCCTGCTCTAAACCCTCAGTCATGGGACCTCTGGTTTAGGGGAAACTAGAAATATAAAGGAGAGTTTCAGCTTTCTTCAGAGAAACACCTCTATTTTCTAGCCCTTTTTCTTGCAAGGAGAGCCTTGGAAATCTAAACCAATGTGAATCAGCGATTAGGTCTGAAAGCCACAGCCACTGGCCTCCACATCTTCATCAGGGGAATGGGCTGGGGAGTTAGTGGGGCTAAAGATTCCTCCCCCCCCCACAGCTTTTAATGTAAAGTGTATTTCAAAGAAATGCTACTCCTCAGGCTACTCCTGTGCCCAGGGATGTGATTATAGTGGATAGGATATGGAGGTGCCGGGAGAGGAGCAGAGTTGGAACATGGTGGCAAAATATTGGTTCATCTGTCAGCCCCCAAACACTAAGGCTGGCTCTGAGGAACAGGCTACTTACAGCCTCTTCCCCCACCAGCCCAGGGCCTGCCCCTTCAAACCTTCTCTTTGCCTAATTTTAACATTATGAGGAACACATTACTAGGAAATTGTCCAGTCCCCTCATCTTATCAAGGAGTCTATTCCCAAGGAAATAGAACTAACATATAATTAGGCTTGGAAGAATTGGATTTTTATCAGTAAATGTCAGTAACCATCAATTTCACTGCACACACACACAAACCAATGAAAAAATGTTTCCATCAATGATAATAAAAATTTATCGATAGGCAAAGTAAGAAAAATGCCACTTGAGAACTTCAAATTAGAGTTTGATTTAAGGATATTAACTCTGTATATTTTGATGTGATGTTGACAATTTGTATTTTTTACAGTTTATAAACTTTTAACTTTTTGAATCTAAACATCTACAGTCATTAAAGAATTGCCCAACAGCCCTCCAATTTTTTTTCCACAACAGTAAAAATATAAATTGATAAAAATAAATAAAAAATACTTTAAGCCCATAATTTCAGGCAAATCTGAAAATTTTAATTGATAAAAATCTAAAAATTGCTTACAAATAAACATTAATTATTGGAGCATTAAGGATATATGTTAATGTTTTGTTGTAACTTTCCCGTCATAAATATTTTTTGAAAATAAACATGTTATCTATTGAAATTATTTAAAAAATCAAATTCTACCATGCCTACATATAATATGAGTACCTTTTTTTTCTTTTAAAGAACTACAAACATCAGTTAGCAGACATTATAGGTGAACCTATCAGTTGCTAAGGTTTACTCTTTTGTAAAGTGCTTTGATATCTACTGATGAAAAGCTCTATATAAGAGCTAGGTATTTATTATTGTTATTATCCTTAGACACACGTAAAACACCATGCAGTCACCATGCTCCGTAAATCTAAAGAATATACTTTTATTCATCAAACATCTTACTACTCAGTCAGCACATCACTTTATCAGAAAAAATATGGAGCTCTGCTATAGGATAATACACCCTGTGCTAATACAGTTGTGGGTTTAGAAACAGGCAGAATGTATATGAGTGGGGGGAGAAGTTAACAGATAAAGGGATCAGGGTCATATATTTACATGGGGATATTAAGGAAAACACATTTTCTTTGCTCCATCCACGAGTGAATGGGCAGTGAGTGAGAGGGGAGGGATATAGAATAGGCAGACTCTGCTTCCTTTTTCTGATGTGCCTGGGGGGATATGCTGGAAGTATACTTTCCCCAGCATAGCCACAGAGCCCTGGGAGACTCTGTGCCCCTCGGAGGTGAAATGGCTCTGGCGCTCCTCCTGGGGTGGCACAGGCATCGCCCCTCCGTTTGGACTGTGCATAGTGCACAGTTTAGCCCCATGTGATCACTTCTGATGTTACAGAAATAAATACTACTACACTTAAATAAAATAATAATAGGAATAAATCACCAGGTAAAAGAAGTAGTATTAAGCAGCCCTGATTGTCTACTGCTGGCCATGTCTCTTTTAGAACTCTCCTCATGAATTGTAAGCAGCATGAGCAAGTAGGGTGGGGATCAGATGTCTAGTAAAATCCAAATACTAGAGATATCAAGGATTCCATGGAAAGAACAAAATAAATAAAATAGAGGAAGGAGAGAATTATACATGAAACAGCAGGAATAATTGAGCCAAAAATGCCACAATAGGAAATGCTGAAGTGTTTGTATGTGCAAAGAAAGGGAGATCAATTTTACTCATGTAAATGCGAACTCTCCAGAAAGAGTAATTCACGTAAAGAGCAAGATCAAAGAAAACAGTGGAATTAGAAGGCTGAATTTTAATACGCTGCTGAGTGAAGACTAAGGAAACTCTTAGAGATGAACGTATTTTGGAGATCAAAGTTTAGCCAGAGATGAAAGACAGAACAACAAACTAACATTTTGTATCTGCCCCCTCTCCCATAAGGAATTCTAGCTTTATTTATGAGACCACCAGACCTATTTTACTAAGGAGAACATGTTGGATGCATCAGTGATTCTTAACTTTCCTATTTTGGCCCATCCTGCTTCTACTGGCAGGATTGGGCCTCTGGTAAATTTAAGAAAGAAAATAAACTAGACACTTTAAGTTGTTTGTTTTAGGTATCCTGATTATCTTATAAAATCCAAATACATCCTTAATCACTAAGGATTAACAGGGCTGTCAGTATGCTAAGCAGGATACTAAATGTGAACCAAAGTGAGTTCTGGGTAGTAAAATGAATGAATGTGGCAATATAGTATTAAGGAAGTACTGTCTGGAAACATGAAAAGACAAAAGTGGATGTCAAAGTAATGTTAAGGGGCTGGTTTACTATAGAACTGGCCTTGGGAGAAGGTGACTGGCTTGGGTGCTACACCTATCACACTGGTGCCACGGTATTGTATCTTAGTGGCATCTAATGGCGCTCTTAAGGGAAAGTCCTGGGCTTGGTGCTCAGTGTGAGTGTTTGGGTTAGATGCTGTGTGGATGGTCAGAAGCTGAGTTGAGGAATCTTCTTCCACAGACCACAAAGTGGAGTAGCATCTGCAAAGCCCAGGGAAAGTTATGAAGATCCAATTTCTAATTCTGCCTTGGGCCTCCCCCTATGCTGACTACTTCATCCCCTGTCTCCTTATGGAACTGCACAAGGAGCACCTGCAGAGCTAGGCAGCGTGTCCACCCTCTGTGTGCCCCTCCTGTATCCTGCCTTCCCCTGAGACTGATGAGGGTGGAAAAAAAATAGACCTATACTGAAAATATGTGAATAGAAATAGCAAATCCCTCCTTCCTGGGCTAGCCTTGATTTCCTCCCAAAACCAGGAAATTCAGTTAACATGGAAGATTCTGAGCCCTTTGCTACTTCAGAATGTGTGACTAAACAGCAGCTTTAATAGACATATACATGTATATAGCTTTTAATAATCAAACTATTTAACCTATCGGTCATAATGATCCTTAGGTCTCTGTTCCAGTACTTCAAATTCATTTAATATTTATCTGGACACTATCTCACAGGTGGTGGATCAATGTAAGAAGGCTAATACACTCAACAATATCACGGAGGGGACATTTACCCTCAAATTCGTTGATAAAGTGAATGTGGAGACAAATCTGGTTATGATTAGCATGTCCTTGCTAACCAGCAGTAGCCAAGAAAGTGAGCATCAAGCCGAGAGCATTGCAGAAAAGACCTTCACCCTAAGGAGGGGCTGTGTATAGCTGACATGGATTGATTTAACAAATATTCTATTAAAACCCTTTCTGAATCACTGCAGGCTATTGTATAGCTCCATACTTAAGTACTTTTTAAATGCATATTATTTAATTGACAGACCATTACCGCTCCTTTATAACCATTACTGTCCATCATATTGTGGTAACCCGAGTATGTAGCTGTCATTAAGTTAATACCGCTATAGGTACTAGGAAAGGATCTGAGGAAAAGTTACTGCACATGGATTTATAATGGAAACTGCAACTCAACCTTAACTATAGCAGTGCAAATGTGCTACTGTAACACATGGCATTTTAATGCATAATTTAGTGATTTCAGGGATGCCTCTTCCTAGAATAATGTTAATAGCTGTTCTTATTACTTTCCAAAAATGCATTAGTCCCACAGTACTGCATATTTCAAAGCAATGGTTTCAGAGTCTTGTGTTATACTTCCCACCCATTTTCTACAGTCTTTTAAGCTGAATCTCTGCACCAGCTGTAAAAGTAAAGGACATCAGAGGGCATACTGCTACATTATGATCCAGTGAAGAGAAGAAGGTACTGCTATATCTAAATCAATGTTCCATAGCGTGTATTCTGAGTTGGCAAATAAGTTCTTATACATTTACCTGTCATAAGATTGCCATATATTGCAGTGGTAATGGTGATACATTTCAGCAATTTCTTCTTCCTTTGCTGATCAGATACTCCTAATTCCTTTTTACCCCAACTATCCTTAGTGTGCAAATACTAATTTGCAAGTTTAAATAGAAATGCTGTTTGGGAAGATAAGATTTTGTAAATAAATACAGTATCTTCCCTGGAAGAGGAGGAAATTATTTCACATTATATTAAACAATTATTTAGATAATATTAAATCTGCTCCAGCTTACAATTTTTAGATATAAACACATTTTAACACCCACATTTCTTACAAGAGTTATAGTCTAATATTTTATGCTATTTTATTTATTTTAGCAGTTGATATGGTTAAATAATACTGACAGTGACAGACATTGTCACATATTGTACCTTCAAAATCAGTACCATTTACTGGATCACAATAAAAAATGAAGTAAAATCAAAGTTAATCAACTCTTGTAACTATATGGCCATCCTATTAAATGGTACCGACAAAGTATATTTTATAAAAACCATATTTTGGACTAGTCAGCTCCTTGCACCCATATAATCTAAGAAATTTACTACACTAAAGACTTAAGCCTCACAATACTGGGAGGTAAGTACTATTATTCCCTTTACCAGGAAGCTGAGGCAGAGAGGTTAAGTGATTTCCACAAGGTCACACAGAAAGTCAGTGGCAGAGCTAGAAGTAGAACTCAGAGGCTTTGTGGCCCAATGCCAGTGCTTCTGCTGCTAGTTAATGCTGCCTTTTAATGAGGCTGTAGAGGCCAAAAGTGAGTTAACACACAATGATACTAAGGCAATGTGTACACTACCACTTATATCAGCAAAACATACGTTGCTCAGGGGTGTGAAAAAAACACACCCCATAGCGACATAAGTTTTGCCGGCATAAGTGGAAGTGTGCACAGCGCTATGTGAGAGGGAGAGCGTCTCCAGCTGACATAACTACTGCTGCTCGTTGAGGTGGTTTTATGTCAATGGGCGAGCTCTCCCCCGTCGGCACAGAGCGGCTACACAAGTGATCTTACAGTGGGGCAGATGCATCGGTACAGTTATGCCCCTGTAAGCTTGCTAGTGTAGACATTGCCTTAGTGTCATCATTGTGATGCGGCAAAGGAGAGGAAGAGTATTATCTTTGGCCCAACAAGCTCTTTCCTGCTCCTTCTTTTTAGGGACAAACAAGTGATACAGCAGGAAGATGTTTTTGTCTTCAGAGCTTGTGATTCCTTTAGAAACCTTCAATGACTGGCCAAGCACCAGTCACCCAAATCTAGATCATAACCCTTAGCTCTGTGCATGGAAGGTCACCTGTAAGTTTGGATAGGTCCCTAGTTATGTGATGGTGTCCCCATTTTTGGATCTCTGTGGCTTGGGACTCCATAAGTCAAGGGGGGACGACGACAGTATTGTTTTACCTACAATACCCCATTGGGAATACACAGGAAAGTTACTGCTGCCTGAGGGTGTATTAGTTTTCTTGTAGAGTCCCTCTGGGATTCCCCTAAAGAAGGATCTACTAGAGGAAACCTTGGCAACACTACTCCAATGTAGTAATTGCCCCTTTTAGACCTGGGCCATTAGTCAAAGTTCAGATGTTCCAGCTGGAAGTACAAACTGATGCTGGAGTCTGGTGTGCTTTTTGATACAATCGGGTTTATTTACATGGAAAGTACAAAGTCCTGCTTCTCTGAACAAAGGAAGAACCAGGAACAAAGGGAGCAGTTTCTTAGCTTACGGCTCCATGCCTTTTTAGCCAAGACACCCAGAAGTGCACTCTCTGGCTTTTTCCAGGATCACACTGTGCTCCCAGGCTACTACTTGGCTTTCTTGCTTTTTGTTTCTGGCTCACTTTCTGTTCTGTATGTTCTCAGTCCTTGTGTGTTCTGCCTTCACACACACACACACACACACACACACACACACACCCGCCTCACCCCAGTAAAACCCTACACTAACATGGTGCTAGTTTCTGGGCAGCCTCTATTAGGCCTTGTTGTAGGTGTGGCCCCCTTAACTGTCTCTTATAACTACCTTCAATGAAGGGTGTGTTTTTAACTCAACCCGTAAAAAGTTTCATCCAGCTCATAATATAGTGATGCTGCAAGACACCTGAAGGGTGACCATGAGGCCTCAGAGCCAGTGTGGAGCATAGAACCCCACTGCAGGTAGCCTTATGCCTCCAGCTGATTACAGGGGAATCCATAAGATATGGAGGCTGGATCGCCTATATCTATTTTTGGCGAAGGGGGCAAACCTTTCCTCTCCAACCCCCTGCTGAAGAATTCAGAGACACTCAGAAGTGTGTGTGGGTGAAGGGGGGTGGGGCGGAGAGTTTGAACAAATACACAGTATTAACTAGCTTGGTTAAAAACACATTGGGCCAGAGCCTCCACAGCTGTAAATCAGTGTAATTCCAATCTCCATTGATTTCAGTGGATCTGTGGTGAGCTCTACTGGCTGGGGATCTGACCCATAATCAGCAAACTAAACATGCTGGTGCTCTTGACACAACAGCCCATAAAGGCTGCTGCAGGAGGAGCTGTGATGTATCTTGTCAAGAGACATAAAAATAATTTTTAGTCCATCCAGAAAATCCATCACCTTTAGTGTGGCTGCTATGGCGATGCTCTAGGCCTGTGTGCTACCAATCCTTCAGAACCTTTTGCTGAAAGCTAACTATACATGTGCAGTAAGCTGAGGTTTTAAAATGGTAGAAAGCAGTGGTTCCCAAACTGTGGGTCCTGGCCCAAAATGGGGCTACACCATCAGGAGATGGGGTCTCAATGATCCCTACTGTGCGGAGGACGCCATTTTGCTCAGTGCAGTGTGACCTCGCATGTATGGTGCATGTGAGGTCATGATACATGGAGCATGCCATTTTGCTTTACAAAATGACATCCTCCTCACAGCATGACTTCACATGCACCATACATATGAGGTCACGTTGTACAGAGGATGCCATTTTGTAGAGCAAAAATGGCATCCTCTGTGCAGCATGATCTCATATGTATGGTGTGTGTGAGGTCACGCTGTGCAGAGGTCGCCATTTTGTGCTTCAAAATGGCATCCTCCATGCTGTCTGGGGTCCTGGCAGGAAATATGTCATTAAAATGGGCTTGTGCCTGTTTGGGACCCTGGTATAAAATAATAAAGGCAACTAGTAAGCATTATGAACTAATCATCTGTCAAAAGGCCTTGAATGCCAAGTTTAACGCAGGCTGAATTTTTATGGCCATGTTATTATAAACCTTGAAAACAGAGGTTTATATACTGGAAACGCTGACAAGCCCTGAGCTACAGTGCTATGAACAGCTAATTGAATCCCATATTCCCCAGTGTTCAGGGAATCAATAGCTATTAGAAACAAAGGGCACTGCCTTAAAAGCCCAATATGCATCTCATATGTATGGGGATTTTCTTAAGGCAAAAGCCCAGCTATGAGACTCTACTATGGGAATATGCACCAGATGTCAGAAGGAGAACTGAGCTCTGAATATTTAGTTTGAAGCCTCACGCTAAAGCAAAATTCATGGACTAGCCCTAAGCAAACACCATCATTCTTTCTTTCCTTCTGAGGTAGTAGGATACAAGGTCTTGCATGCCAGTGTCAAAAATTGCCAGCCCCATGGAATCTTGAGCAGGGCAAAGGCACTCATAGGAAAGGCAAAGTTTCAATCAGGTTATGAACATACCAGAAAGAAAGGAAGAAAATCTATTTATAGAAGCAAAGTGCTGCAGCTACACCATGGTCTCACAAGACTGACTAGTGACATTTACTTACTCATGCATAAAAATGACACCTTATGGTACACAGACTGCTGCTCAGCAATAACCTGGGGCTAAAAGGGCTGGTGGCAAAGGAACCCCAGCACCTCCTTGTGGCAGCAATACCTACCCAAAAATCGTGCGGAGACATACGTGGTGGCTGCTCCAGCCTGTGAAACAGCACGCAGCTCCTTCATTGGCATGCAGGTGCCCTTCACTAGAGCAGTCTGCAGTGAGACAGAGCGAGATGTTCTGTCGGAGAAGACTGTGCTTGAACACAGCTAAACAGTTATTTGCTCTTCTGAAAGGAAGCTGTTCTCCTTCTTAACAGAAAACCCACCGAGGCTGTTTTTGGATGGCTTTCGCTTTTCTCATAGCTAAGCTGTATCCCATATTGCTTCGAATAGACACTTGATAGCAGGGTCAGATCAGGACAGCGTTAGAGCCTTTGTACGCGTGTGTGTGAATTTTTCATGCTGGCAGGGGGAGGGAGGGGAAGAGAGAAATAAGAGAACCATCAGTTAAATATTGTGCATTCTCCAGGAATCCAATGGAAAGGATTTTGTATCCACTGCTCATCTTCATTTTTTTTTGCAGTTGCTTGCTTTTAAGATACTGCAGTATTGTTTCCTAAAGCATGTTCAAAATTAGTCCCTGATTCAGCAAAGCACTTAAACACAAGCACATGAGTGGTCCCACTGAAATCTATTGAACTAGTCACATATTTAAATTAACCATGTGCTTACTTTCTTTGCTGGATTGTGGGCTTTCTATGGGAAGCTTTAAACACTTGAAGTCAGGTACTATAGTTGCTCAAACTATTCCTTTCAAATAATATCTGCAGTGAATTTAGCTTTTTTATTTTTGTTAGCCCCTTGTTTGTGAGCCATCCTGATTTCTGTGATTATCCATTATTCGTGACTGTTCGTTGAATAGCCTAATTGAATAATTTTCAGGCTATGGGTTGTTTGTTTTGATTATTTGTTTGCTTTGAGTATACATTATTTGTTTTATGTTATTGGAAAGCTAAGTCACATGGTATTTTTTGTGCTCCATGACTGGAGAATCGAAACTGGAGACTAATGAAAAACAAACTGTCAGCCATGAATTTTCAAATGAATAAACCTTCATGATTTAAACCATGTAACTTTTGGGATTCACAAACATTTTTGCTAGTACATGGTAGTTCAGGAAATGTTTGGGAATGAGAAATATACTGACCCCACAAATCAAGGAGCTAAATTTGGTGTTTTTTTAGTGAAAATATGCACAAATTAGGTAGTTTATTTTATAGTATTTGAACACCTCTACGGGATACTAAGAAGGGAAAGCCATCAAAAGGTGAGCCTGAATAAAGAATGATCAGAGTGGCCAATTTAATAACAAGGCTTTTACTTCCATTAAAACAATCAGGGGCATAATATGATCCCCAAGTGGCAATCACAACCAGGCCTAACATTTCCTAGAAAGCAGGAAGTGATATTTGCCATAGCCAGGAAAAGATGACAGGACAGTGAACTGAAGGCTGGATCCTGAATCCATATTAACATTAGGCAGCTATGGTACCAAACTATCTCCTTTACACCCCCACTACCAATGGTCATTGCTGTTTCCTGCTTCTTTCCCCTACCGGATAACTTTTGCTAATTTCTAACCACATTAACATATTTTGGGACAGATTCTGAGTTGTGACGTACTCATTGTACACCAGTTTCATATAAAAAAGTTAGTGTAAAAAGTTCCCCCACAGGCGCTGTGGAGCACCATTTAAAGTGGGGGGGCATAGATTTAACCCCTGCAATCTGACCCGTCTCTTCCTATCTCAGCCCACCCCAGCAGTTTGATCCCCCCATGCCCATGAGCTCCTACACCCACCCTCTCCAAACCTGAGTGAGTGACACTGTGACCAGGCACAAGTTCCAACCTGAGTATTGTTGCGACTCTACGTGCCAGGTCGCACAGCCCTCACTCAAATTGGGCCCAGCCGCCCCTCCATTATGACAGAGGGGCATCCACACCAAATTTGAGTGAGTGGTGTTGCGACCTGGTGCACAGGGTCACAGTGGCACTCAGGTTTGACCTGGCCAAAATGTAGGTGGGCCATGGCCCAGGTACCCGCTGCCAACTCTGCAGCCTATGCCCCCAACAAGTTTGTATCAAAAGTAGGCAACAGCCAAATCAGATAGCTGTGGGGTTACAATGGAGGGGCATGGACCCCACAGCACAGGGAAGGAAACAGCAAAAGAGACACGTCCAGCAAGAAAAAGAGGGTGTGTACAGCCTAGTGCTGTGCTACATCTGTTCTAAACCATGCAGAAGTGGATTAGGCTCCCGATGTAACTTAAAGAAGCCCTGTTGTAGTTCTAATATGTGCCAGAAAGGAGCCACCATGCTATCCCTGGCTTCTTAACCCAACAGCTAGGCAACAGGTCACATGCACCTCCTATATTCAGTGCTATTTCACTAGTTTGGTGGGGCTACTCCTACCATGCAGCAATTATAGAGTTATTCCTGAGATAAGGTGATCATGAGTGAAATAGTCACAATCACTATTATACTGCATTCCTTAGCATTTGTGTTTGACCTCTATGTAATTCTATTCTATATAGGTTTTTACACATTTATATAATGACTGCGGTGAGGAACATAAATGTAGGCCCGAGAGTACTGGGGAGACATATGAGTGACAGGGAGCCAAATGGCTGCAGCAGGTGGGATCTGGCTATTTGAAAAGTCTGAACCATGGGAGGAGTGGCTGTGACTATAAGCACTGGCTATGTAGGAGATGTGTTGGGGGAGAAGTCTGCGCACCACGCAGATGAACACCCATTTTGTCCTAGAGTAACTAGGGCTTTCCATACTGCAGAATCCCTGCAGTTTAAGGGGAGATTTTATGTTGTCTTTAGAGAGCCATTATGCCCATCACTGGCTCTACTGTGGACTTTATCTACACTCGGGTCCTTTGATTTTGGAAACCTTGTATTTCTTGTATCTATGGCTGGTCCTTGCTGGCCTATCTTGGCAGAAAAAGGATCAGCTTGGGAGTAGGGATCCCTACTCCTAATACGAAATTGGGAGTAGATCCATATGGAAAACCTCACTGTAGTGAATGTTTTCACCAACATTTCCTCAGGCAGAGGGGAAAGAGCTGGGCCTAAGGGAGTGAAAGGAGGCAGAGGAAAGGAGAGTTCATCCATGCTATTTTGCCAAAACGTGCAGTACAGATGGAGGGTTTTTACTGATAGATCAAGTAATCAAACATGCACACAGTAACCCAGAGTTGCAGCAGCTTCTTGTACCCCTGTCTCACTAGACACTGTAGCAGCAGCGCTTAAAGAAACATGTCATGCCACCTGTTATGCGTTGAGACTCTGCACACTCTAACACAGTCACTCAAAACATCCACCACAGTAACCTCTCGCCTGGCACACTGAGCAGAGACACTTTGCTTCAGCTATCATTATGATTATAAGTGCAGGCCCATCCCGGAGCACATTAAACCTTGCTCTTTAACGTAGTGAGCTAAACTATCCTGTACCACTGTTACAAACAAAAGATATATTAAACTAGATCAATCTTCCTCCTGTCAGCTGCAGCAGCAGTTTGAACAATAGAAGAAATATTGCATATAATATTGAGATTGCCACACTAGAGGCCAATAGGAAGGGGACCCAGTGACATGCCATAAAAATCAAAGGTCCTGTATGTTAACTCTTCTCTCCTCAGGAGTACTGAATTATTTGAGCAGCCCTGGCAGCACCACTGCTGTGAAGTCCTGTCAAGGTTTCCAGTATAAACATAGAAGTGGTAGAAGGAGACCTTAATACATCCTCTGCATATGACTGCAGAGGGGACCCTCTATAATCAGATATCCCTTGCCCATGTGAAAGCGGGGACCCATGGATTCCATTCCTCCAAGGTTCTATGGGATCAGTGACCACACAGTTTTGGGTTTGGGGCTGGAGACAGAAGGGATTGGAACAAAGGACTGGCTGTGCTCCATGACTATATCCCTTGCTTTCCCACTAGGTGCCTGGGTGGACATTCTAGAGGGAATTAATGCTGCTTCAGATAGTTTTGTCTATACTGCAACTGAGCAAAGGGACCCAGCTAATGGCAAAAGAGCTCCTCCTGCAGGAACCCCAAACCACACCCCCCCAAGTGGATGCTTAACAGGAATCTATGGAAGGTGAGACTTATGGAAATTGTCCTGTACTTTTTTTTTTTTTTCCTGTGGGAGAGTGTGATCTGGCTCAAGACTATTAAAATCTTCTTAGGTTAAGCTTGTCACACAAGTTCTACCTATATGTCTGTCTGTCCACCTGTGATATTTATAGATCACCTGTCACCATGGTATTTAACCAACGAAAAGACTTTTTAAAACAAAGTTTTCTCAATTAAGCTCTTAGATTTTGAGAGACAACACTGGCATTTTCCCAGGTTTCAGATGATGATTTTTTGTCATGCTGTAGCAAGAAAATGAATATTTTAGAAGGCAGATAATGGCTTATTTAGAACAGTAAGACACAGAGAGACAGATTATTAGGATGAACACTTGTGAGCCTGGAACTTCTGTATTCTAAATTCTGGTTCTGCCACTGACTTCCCCTGTGACAAGTCCCTTCCACTCTCTGTGGAATCCAATTTCCCCCTTTGTAAAATGAGGAAGTATAATACTTACCTACCCATCTTACAGGATTAATCACTTAATATTTATAACATGCTTTGAAGAGGAAATGTGCTAATAAATATAATAGTACCTAGCTTATATATAGCACTTGTCATCAGTAGATCTGAAAGGGCTTTGTCATCTTTCATGTATTATTATCCTCACAATGCCCCTGTGAGGTAGGAAAGTATTATTATCCCCATTTTACAGACGGGGAACTGAGAAACACAGCGGCTAAGTGACTTGCCCAAGGTCACAATGGAAGTCTGTGGCAGAGCAGGTCCCCACAAGGCCTATGCTAGTGCTATAACCACTGGCATTCCTTTCGCCAATTTAAAATATGTTTTTTTAGTTGAAACTCAACTTTGCAGGTGAGAGTATTTTAAAAACCCTGTTATTTACAGTACTGTATCATAAATCCAACGGTAATGTTCTAGAAGGCACATTAGTTTGACACTTGGTGGCTCATCAGCATAATTAATTAGTGATCCCGTATTAAGATATTACTAACGTTGTCTCTCGGTGGGGTTACTGAGATGGAAGGGCTTCCAATGATCCTTAGCTTCTTCAAACAACGTTCTTTGGTCATATCTGGGAGTATCTGAAATTGAGATGTACGAGTAGCAGATATTTAAAAAAAAAAAAAAAACCACCAAAAGAATATTTCTCGTCAAACCAAAATTGAAATTTTTCAAAATTTTCAGTGAATCAAAAAGTTGAAAAAAATTATTTCAAGTCAAAACAAAATGTTTTGTTTAGACAAAATTGAAATGTCCCATTTTGGCTTTGACCCCTTTAACTGTTTTTGGTTGTTTTATTACTAAAATTAATGGAAATTTTGAATAAAAAAGTCATCTCGAATAGAAAAAAATCAAAATGTTTTGTTAATGTCAAAATAAAATGTTTTCATTTGTTGGATTCTTTGTGAGGGGAAATTGGGGGGTTTGACTGAATCAAAATTCAGCAACACTGACCTGAATTCACAGAATGTTTTAGTGTTGCCTAATTTGCATTTTCTGCCATAAAAAAGCTTCAGCCAAAATTTTTCACTTAGTTCTAATCTGAAAACCTGGATCTTCATGGCCTTTTAGATTTTCTTTTGCATGTAGAAAGTCAATTGATCCTTATTTTTGCAATGCAAAGCAGTTGTGAAGGGGAATGTGAATCAGAAAATCTTATGCTGATAAGAGGTTCCTTTCCTCTTCTCAATAAATTGCTTCCAAGTAGGCTTTTCTATAGTTGTCAAGCACAGGAAAAACTCTCTCCAAAAAAACCCCAAAGGCTCAAAACATCAATTATCACTTTACAGTCGCAGCTGCAGTCCCTTATCAGATGTATCTCCATGTGAGATTAATCTATAAAAATCAAACTGGAAGTATGACCCACCATTTTGATTTTCAAGTGGGTTATATAGAATTTCCTGCTCAAAATAGAGAGGCCTGGTGACCAGATGAATGCAGTTAATCTCCATACAGAAAAAAGGCATTCAATCAAATGCAATGAAGATAAAATACTTATGGATATTATTATCATTTGAGACCACTTACAACAAACCCTGGGAGGTGGTGATTCTTGGCCTTATTTCAAGCAAAAATTCTGAGGGACACTGAGTGACCACAGTGCTAACATAAACACTTCCTTTTTTATCTTAAATACTGTTAGAAGTTGGTATTTATGAAAGCGAGAGACTGACAGCGTAGCTAGAGCCAGACATAGCCTGGGCAGGCACTGGGTAAGCTGCCCCATCCCGCTCTTCCAGTGCACCTTGTTTTTTACCTTCTTTCTCCTATTTCAGTCTGCAGCCTGTCCTGAACAAAGACAGCTAATCATGCCAGATGTTGACAGACTGTGTGGCAGTTTTCTGATAGGCTGAGCCTTCTAAAATTCTGCTTCCCTTGTGACCCAAGGACTCTTTGGACCCCGAGTGAAAGGCTACTCATTAAGCCAGTGCAAACATAGCAGGGAAAATGGAAAATAAATTCTGCTTCTTCACTATTCCCAGCTCTTACTGAATTATCATTTTGGGTCAGTTGGTTGCATTTCCCAAGGCCTCCATTGTCAGGACAGGATGGGAAGCAGATGCTCACAGGTTAGTGTTACGGGGTGCTGGGCTGAGGACTGTGTCAGATGCACCAGACTTTAGATGAGATGTTGAACCTTCATATGTCTTTTGCTGACTGTCTGGGTAGAAGATGGAGATCCTATGTCACTTACTGAAAAGAGTCAGAGATACCCCATGTTCTTGTAAATATTACCTCTCTTGTTAAAACAGGTACTAATGTTCAAGTCTACATGAGACAGACTATGAAGTACCTCACTTGTATAGCCATATGGGTTAGTACGTGTTTGACATAGTTTTAGGGGGCAAGAGAAATCACAGGACCAGGGATTAATCTCCCTCTTCCATGTTGTGGACTGCTGTTCAGTTCATTAACACACTTGCCCTCCTGGCAGAGTTATGATATCACCCCACAAAGAAAGGCTGATTGATCAAGGACATCAGGGATGAGGATATTGGTTGCTTCAGAAGCAAGGCCCATGGTCCTTGCCACGTGGCATGGTGCTAGGTAGAATGATGGTAGAGGTGGACCCTAGCAGTAATTGTGCCAAGAGGGTGGCAGAGAACTGGGTAAATGCTCTCAGGCCAGAAGAGACCATTATGACAATCTAGATAGACTTATCTCCTGCATAACACAGACCCATAGAATTTTGCCAACTGATTCCTGTATCCAGCCCATCATTTATCCTTGTACATCTAGAATCCGATCATGGGTGGAAACAATGACAAAGCAATTGAGATCAGCTGACATCTGAAGGGAGAGGTGCTGCACTGAGATATTATAAATTCCTGCTTCAAATCACAGTCCAAAGTCACAGTGACAAAAGGGGCATTCTTGAGTGAGATTTCACTCTAGGTGTTCATTTGCAATCTGGTCAGGTTATATGTATGCATGTCTAGGAAAAATTGTTACCAGCTTACCTTCTGAACCACAGAGTGATGAGAATGGGTAGAGTGCTGCAGGGTTTTGTCCATGGTTTGAGTCATGCCTATTATAATTTTTATAAGATGTTGAGGAGTCATTTATATGTAATGCTGTAGTAGAGAATTACTTGTTTTGACTAATTAGCTGGTGCTGTGATCACTGACATGTTCATCATTTTAAATTCTCTGTTTCAGATTCTGCTTTCCAAACTATCATAACACAGCTAAACAGATAAGTGACAGATATCTATAACAAGCATGAAAGTGAATAAAATAGGAGAAACCAGATAAATTAGGAGTCTAGGGATATGAACAGCAGCTCTTCAGGAAGGTTTCCTATGCAAGTAGTTTGCTTTATTGCAGTTTATTTCTGTTTTGTCTCTCACACCATTCATTATCTATTAGCTGCTATTAGCCTTTTCTGTGGTGGGTCAGTAAGCATGATAGGCCAAGATATACTGAAGACAGCTTCTCTTCTGCGCTGTTGCACTCTTCGTAGGAGCAGCCAATGTAGACCCTTAGGGATGAAATCCTCAGACACTTCTTTAAACTTGGGTTTCACTATATACTGGTATTGTACCATCACTAGCCCATGGGCCTGACTATTAGTTGTAAAGGCCTTATTTTAAGTAATTTGATATGTAGACCTGATAGTGCAGGAATAGCATATAGTAGTTACTTAATGCACTTCTAGAAAGTGGTAAGGATGGTATAAGAACATGAACAGAATAGAATAGAATAGAACCTTGACTTCTAGGGCAACCTTCCCAATATCCAGTTGTGTAAGTTGTCAAATATATGAAGAGCAGCTGTTAAAAACAGTCAGGAAAATTAGCCCAGGCACAAAACCTATTTGCTTGCCCTTCCTGTAGGTGCTTTGGCAAGTAGATTATTTCATGGTTACATACTGTACAGCAGAGCAACACAAAAACATATTAAGACTAACCACATCTTGGGGTTCTGTGAGGATCACAGATCCCTCAGCTTTTGCTCCTATGGTAACCCTAATACTATCAGAACCATCTAGGGAAAGAATGGTTTTGTGGTTAAGGCAATCTGGACTATGGCCTTTAGTTACATTTTCAAACTATTACTAAAATAATACATCATATAATATTTTCCCAATTTGAGATATAATTGTACAGCATCCTGCAGTATTGTGTACCGCTGCGTGTGTTCTAGGGAGAGATAGAATCCATTAAAGCCACTGATATGAAAACTACCTAGTGAGAATACACAACACACTCCAGAAGATGAGTGCCTTATAGAATAACGGTGAACATTAGCTGGTACTCATAGGTCGCCTGGGAGTGCAACAAAGTTACCCTCATAATTAACTGCCTCATCTGAGTTACAGCTAAGGATGTACAGTATGTGTATGTGCGTGCATGGTATATTAGCTTCATAGAGTTAACTGTCTCATCCCCTTACATTACACTTAAGGAAAGCTGTGCTGTTGGTTGAAAAAAATGTAGAAACTAAACTGATAATGTTGTAAGCTCTGTTAAATCTTGTTGAAACTGGTGAGTGTAACCAGCCCTCTTCATTCAGGTTCAATGTAAGAAACAAAAGAGGGCCTCAAAGCCAGGGCTGCCCAGAGGATTCAGGGGGCCTGGGGCAAAGCAATTTTGGGGACCCCTTTATAAAAAAACATTGCAATTCTATATTCTCTTGGGGGCCCCTGTGGGTCCCAGCGGAAATTGCTCCCCACTCCCCCCCCCCCATCCCGGGCGGCCCTGGGAAAAATAAACATTTAAAAACCTTCCGCATCTCGGCACAAACCCAGTTTTGAGAAAACTTCTTTTCAAGTCACCTTTACAAGGTATCACTGGTTCTCAGCATCAGCTACTGCTAAAAGGCACTAAAGCTCATTAAAAGGGTTGGACAGATATTTTCCATCAAAACTTTTTTTGGATTGAAAACTAGGGGTTTTTAAAAAGCAGAAAAAATCACGGACAATGTCTGCTTTCCTTCAAAATTTGTTGTGTTTTTTTTAATTGAAAAACTGAAATTAGTCTGCCAAAACCTGAACATGGTTTGGGATTTCAGAAGTGTGTGGCCAAATATTTGCTGCTTGCTGT
The DNA here is from genome assembly GCF_002925995.2 of Terrapene triunguis. Taxonomy (NCBI): domain Eukaryota; kingdom Metazoa; phylum Chordata; order Testudines; family Emydidae; genus Terrapene; species Terrapene triunguis. The sequence goes on from NW_020664377.1 coordinate 2,941,846, forward strand.
GTTTGATTGTTTAAAGAAACAATAAAAAAATTCTGCTTAAAAAAAATCCAAAATTTTTGAACCACCTCAGCTTGTGACCAAACACGTGAGCCCATCCAGTCAGAGATTTTTCCAGGTTTCTGATAATCTGCTGGTTTCCTTGACTCATATCTGTCTCCATAACTTTGGGTTCATTTAGGTTAGAACATAATGGCCATACTGGATCAGACCAAAGGTCCATCCAGCCCAGTATCCTGTCTACCGACAGTGGCCAATGCCAAGTGCCCCAGAGGGAGTGAACCTAACAGGTAATGATCAAGTGATCTCTCTCCTGCCATCCATCTCCACCCTCTGACAAACAGAGGCTAGGGACACCATTCCTTACCCATCCTGGCTAATAGCCATTAATGGACTTACCCTCCATGAATTTATCTGTTTCCTAGAGACTGGCTCCATGGGGTCCCTCACAAACTGGAGACGGTTACTGTGGGTTTGTCTTTAGTATAGCTTATGTACATATTCCACGAACTGAGCATTTGAGCTTGTTCCAGAATTTGGGATGAGCCTATGTTGTGAAAACTGAAATGCTCAAAATAGCACATGCATGTGAATGGACACAGAGTGCTAAAATTAAATTAACCCAGGAGTTCTCAAACTGGGGTCGGGACCCCTCAGGGGGTCACGAGGTTATTACCGGGGGTCGTGAGCTGTCAGCCTCCACCTCAAACCCCGCTTTGCCTCCAGCATTTATAATAGTGTTAAATATATAAAAAAGTGTTTTTAATTTATAAGGGGGGGGTGTCGCACTCAGAGGTTTGCTATGTGAAAGGGGTCACCAATATAAAAGTTTGAGAACCACTGAATTAACCCCTCTGGAGCCTTGGGGAATGCAGGGGAGGGAGGTCTCCCTTGGTAGGGTTGGGAAGGAGGAAGGTGGTGTAGGATATTGCTCTTCTCATATGATCCCTCCTCCATGGCTCTCTTGGCTCTATCACTGTTAATCTAAAGTGGCTAATTTTAAATGAAGCTACCCTCCCCTGACATGAATCTCCCTATGGCACTGAAATTAAATGTAGACTATAATTTGGCATTTGAGAAGTGAAAGGGATGGTAGCCCTAAGGGAAAAGATAACAGCTTGGCTCTTTGTGTTAAATAGCTGTCTGCAAGGCTCAAACTGCTGAATGAGCTTTATGGTAGGGAAGGCTGTGCCTCCCCAAACAGCCTGGCCCTGCCCCCTATCTGACTCCCACCCACTTCCTGCCCCCCGACTGCCCCCCTCAGAAGCCCCGACCCATCCTGCTCCTTGTCCCCTCACTGTCCCCCTGAGCCCCCCCCCACCCCCCCCCGCGGGCCCCCCCCCCCACCAAGCCCCCCGGCTCCCTGTCCCCTGACTGCCCCAACCCCTATCCACCCCCCCGCCAAGTCCTGACAGACCCCCTGAACGCCCATGATCCAAACCCCCGTCCCCTGACCGCCCCCCGCAGCAGCGCTGTCCAGGGCCGCTTATGGGTTACCACCGCCTCTCCCCTCTCTCAGAGCCTCAGCGTGCCGCATCCAGGAGTGGCCCTGGCCCCTGGATAGAGCTGCAGCGGCGTGGCTCCGGCAGGACCGGAGCTCGCAGCCCCGCCCCCTTACTATGCGGCTCTAACTCAGCGGGAGGAGCTCAGGCCCTGCTGGAGCCACGCCGCTGCAGCGCGGCGCTCCTGACGCAGCGCGCTGAGGCGCCGGGGAATGGGGAAAGCGGGGGTGGGGCCGGGGGAGCCTCAGACATTCTCGTGGGGCCGAGGGCCCCTGCGGGGCCCAGGGCCTGGGGCAAATTGCCCCACTTGCCTCCCCCCTCTCTGGGCGGCCCTGCTCAAAGCAAAACACAGGCACATGTCACTCCTCCAAAAATATGCAAGTCCATTCAGGAATTAGCACTATGTGAGTGGAGGGCTTAGCTGGTCATAGGGTGACCAGATGTCCTGATTTTATAGGGACAGTCCCGATTTTTGGGTCTTTTTCTTATATAGGCTCCTATTACCCTCCCCCCCCCGTCCCAGTTTTTCACATTTGCTGTCTGGTCACCCTAGCTGGGCACTGTTTTGGGAAGGGGGTGAGTGTGTCCGTGTGTGTGTGACTGCACAGCAACAGAGACACAGAAGGAGCAGGAAGCCAGACATAGCAACAGAAGCACTGGCTGCATGACCCTGAGAAAATGCCTAGATAGAGAAAGCTCTTGGATAGAATGCTGGCTGAAAGAGGCTTGGAGCAAAGAAAATATCTTCTGTTGTTTGATTCCTCCTCTGTTCAGGGAAACAGGATTTTGTAAATTCTTGTAAATAAACAGGATTGCACCAAAGATTCTTAGATCCATAATCAATTTCTCCTCCTAACCAGAACAACATGCAAAAGCCCACATTTTTTGCTAGCTACTTAGGTCAAAAGAGGTAACAATATAAAAACCTAGGCCAATAGAGATACTGGACATATATATATGGAACTCAGATATATATGGAACTCAATGTGTACTTACACACACACACAAGCTATTCTGACACCCCATGCAATCCTATTCATATAAATGGGATATGTGTGTATTGTAAGTATGACTATGTAGAGTACACTGTATATTATCTACCCACAGAGCACACATCCCCATATATCTAGGGTGACCAGATAGCAAGGGTGAAAAATCGGGACAGGGGGTGGGGGGTAATTGGCACCTATATAAGACAAAGCCCCAAATATCAGGACTGTCCCTATAAAAACAGGACATCTGGTCACCTTACCATATATCTGCTTATGCTAAATTAATTCTTCCACAACACTTTAAGAAACTATCTTCGCTGCCCTTCATACAGCAAAAATACCAAACAACCCCATTGCATTTTGCAACTGTATGATATCTTAGGAGAGCAGGGAGATTGTATGAAAATTCAGAGAGTAATTAAAAACATGGCTACTATTCATAGCCCTTTCATAATGTTATACCATGGATTTATAATTTTCCCTAAGGAAACTAAATTAATTTTCAGAGATTTGTTTTTCTTTTTTTTTTAAACTGAGTGAAACAAATGTAATAAATAACCCTTTCTCGTACCTTTGGAGATAATTGGCTGGAAAACTATAGGGTGATAATTGTTAACCAACTTGAGGTCACCTCAGCTGTACATTAGCATCGTTGAGACATGCTGCTGAGTAACAAGAACATGACCTTCAGACAAACATTAATTAAATGAAAAAGTTAAAAGAGGAGTTGACTTCACAGCCCAGTATACCTTGCCACACGTTTTAATGGCTGAGCTGGTTTCTCAGATTTTTCTCAGACTTTATAGAGCTTTCCTCTCTTACATGCATATTTTGTAGCCAAAAGATTTGTTTGATAGTGGAAGTTTTCAATGAAAGAAAGCCTGGTTACATGGTCTAGCTTCCCGAAAACTGAAAAGAAACAGTTGCTTGTAAGGAAAGTTCTTTCACCAACCTGCATTTACATCTATTCCAACCTGAAGTGTCAGCTGGATAATACTCCATATTATTCAAGTAATTCAATTTTTCCTCATCTCCTTCTACTTAGGAACAGACATGGCTTTGGAGTGTGCTAGTGTGGATGTAAAATTCCAGCATATACTGCCGCCATTGAACGGAACAGGACTATCACTACTGCTTCAATAAGAACAGGATTGTGCCTTCTGTCAGTGTGCTCTTAAAAAGTAGATATTTAATGTATTGTGGTGCTTGCCAAACAAGATATTGTATGTAGTTCATTATAATGGCCATGCTGGTAGTTGCCAACCAGATTTAGTCTTATAAATCTCTTATAGTAGAGCTACACTCTGCAGTTCCTTATCCTTACAAGTCCTGGTTGGTCTCTTCAGATTCTGATTAAGGCCATCCAGGGGCACTTTCAGTATAGTGCTGTGCACTGTGCAAAAGGACTATACCAGGGGTCGGCAACCTTTCAGCAGTGGTGTGCCGAATCTTCATTTATACACTCTAATTTAAGGCTTCGCGTGCCGGTAATACATTTTAACGCTTTTTAGAAGGTCTCTCTATAAGTCTATAATATATAACCAAACTACTGTTATATGTAAAGGGTGGCCTGTTGGGACTCCAGGCCCAAAAGCAGGATGAGCAAGGGCTGGAAACCAAGATTGGCAGCTGAGGTGAGTGGAGTAGGTGGCTGGTAGGCCTGAGCAGGGCTGGAGGCCTGGACCTTGTCTGCAAGAGAGCCTCCAACCGGAAGCAATGTGAGTGGAGCTGCGCAGTAGAGACCCCTGCTGGCGAGGGGCCAGCAGCCAGAACCCCAGAGCAGCGACTGGCTCGGCCTGCCGCCACTCTGGGGTTTCTGCCCCCAGCTCCTGCCAGCTGAGGTCTCAGCCCGCTGCCAGCCTGGGGTTCCTTCACCCAGGCCAGCAGCGGGTGCTGAGTTGGACCCGCGGGGACCCGGCTGGCAGGAGCCAGCAG
>NW_020664377.1:2946371-2947427 GCF_002925995.2 Terrapene triunguis
AGGAGCCAGCAGTGGGAACTCCAGAGCGGGGCGGGCTGAGCAGCTCAGCCCGCTGCGGCTCTGGGGTTTTCACCGGTGGCTCCTGCCAGCCGGGGTCTCAGCCCGCTGCCAGCCTGGGATTCCTTCCCCCCAGGCCAGCAGCAGGTGCTGAGTTGGACCCGCGGCGGGTCCCACAGGAGCCGGCAGCTGGCAGCGGGAACTCCAGAGTGGCAGCGGGGCTGAGCGGCTCAGCCCACGCCGCGTGCCAGGAAAAATCTGCTTGCGTGCCAACTTTGGCACGCGTGCCGTAGGTTGCCAACCCCTGCATTAATTTGTCAAGAACTGGTCTGGTGTTGCAAAAACACAAGCACTATGCACTAAGTATTCATGTAAACACATCCCAGAAGGGTAGTATCAGAACACCCTGATATAAGATTATCATGTAAACACACTCCCTGAAGAGGATACAAGAACACACTGACCCCTCTTAAAGAAAAGGTGAGGCTAACAGGGTAATGAATCACAATGTTTTGAGCAAGCCAACATGCACAAGGTAAAGAGTGGTAACTAACTACATCAAAGGGCAATATGTTATTTGTTTGTATCAGGGTCACAGAGGAGGTGTCTTTGGCCCGGGGGAGGAGGGGAGGGGAGGTCCTGCCATTCACTAAGCCGAGTCCATTGTGATGGGTGTATATGTGCTAGTGTAACTGCAGATATTGATCCAGGGAGCTAGGACTGTGCTTTGTTAACAATTAACCTAGCTGAGAGACTTCACCACTGAACCAAGCCTGTGGTCTTCTTAGGCAGTTCAATCAAAGTCTGCTGTATGGGCTGTCTGGCCAGAGCCAGTGTGGCACACAGAGAGAACACACACCCAGCCGACAACCATTCCTATCATGACTATGCGGTGAGATAGTTTACTCTTGTGCACTTAATCATGTTTCTTTGAAAAACTGCCAACTCTCTCAAACTGTTTTTCCCCAGTTAGACTTGCTTCCCATGGGATCTTACCTGCCAACTCCCTGAGTTTGCTAAATTCTGCCTTCTTGAAATCCATTATCTTTATTCTGCTGT
>NW_020664377.1:2947827-2971199 GCF_002925995.2 Terrapene triunguis
AGCTGGCAGCGGGAACTCCAGAGTGGCGGTGGGGCTGAGCGGCTCAGCCCACGCCGCGTGCCAGGAAAAATCGGCTCACGTGCCAACTTTGGCACGCGTGCCGTAGGTTGCCGACCCCTGGACTATACTCAAAGAAAGCCATTAGTGATTTTTGTAATCCAGAACAAAAGAAATGACTCTTTCCTTTAAATTCACACTGTAGTCAATAATTTAAAAAATAGTAAAATTCACTCATCCCAAGGAGGTTACTGACATTTTGAGAAGCTCTTTCCTATTACTACAAATAAAAAAGGATGAAAGCACTCTGGTTTTAGCTGATTTTAAGAAAGTTTCAACACTTATGTATGTTTTTGGGTATCTATTGTTTTCCTTTAACTTGTTTTGGGTTACTTTAAAGTCAGATAGGATTCAGGATTTGTAGGCAAAGAGAGAGAAATGACACCCTTTGCTCTCCCTAAAAAGATATTTTCTCTTTAATTGCATTCTCTTCCTTCAGCTCTTAAGAGAGGGGCGATTAGGGGAGGAGAAGCACTTCCAGACCAGTCAGCTCAATCCTCTCTGCTCTCTTCATTTTGATCCAGAAGTCTCATTGGACCAAATTCCCAATGCTGTTCTTCATAGGATGAAAATGGATTAATATTCATAGGGCAGGATAATCTGAGAGAAACTCCCCTCAGATATTAGTTTTCGGTAAAAGAGTGTGGTCTGGATGTCAGTCATTATTCTCTGTCACTGCTGAATGCATGTACTCATATTCTACACAGGAGAACTGGGTTGTTTGGAGGAAGAGAATAAGGCAGTATCCAAACTGCCCCTTAGGTAAAAGAAACTTCAGCACTCCCTTCAAAAATAAATAAATCTTAGATTAAAAAAACACACCACTATATTATTTTCTTTTAATTTGAACCTTCTTCCTTGTCTTGCATAAAATCTACCTGTTGTTTTAAGAGACTCTGCCCTTGAATTATGGAGCTGATCACGGGCCAACACAAATCCATTTCCAGAAGAAAAAGGCAACAGAATAGAGCCAACATTAAAACATAAATTTAAAATCAAAAGACCAAAATTAGTCTTGAATTCAATGTGAGCGTCATATGTCAAAATGTGAAATAAATGAGTAAAGCCTGACACCCATATTTTAAAAATGTCGGTGTGTGGTAAGACCTCCCAGATGTGGATTTGATTAGGGCCAAAGTTAGGCTGGTTACAACCTGCAGGTAGGAAGATTTTTTTTCTCCTCAACAAGCTGTCATGATTGAAATATTGCAAGGAGAGGGGGAGAGGGAATGAGTTGAACTTCCCCAAATTGAAATTGTACCCCTGCTAATGATGTGTAGTTATGCTGAGAACCAACTGAATACAGAAAAGGTTGCTGTTATTGTTGATTTGTTTATTTCTTACTTAGGTTGGTAGAATTTCTCACAAAAGGGATAGGGCCCAAAAGGTGGCTGGTTACAACCCTCCTAATTATATCTCGAGCGAGCTGCTGTTTACAAGCAAAGTGCACTCTGGAGGCATTCAATGGGCATACACATTTCCACCAGACAAACTATGGCTGAATCATTCTAGCCAACCAAATACAGTAGTAGTTTTCATCAAACTCTGGCTTGAGCATCTAGGAGATGATCCAGAGTGAAATTCTGGAATCCTGGATAAAGACCAAATAATCAGGCTTTTATGTGGCTGCCATTTGTGGGAGAGACCTAAGTCTACCCTCTCCTAGCCCAGGGATAAGCAGAGAGGCTGCAGCATAGCACCTCCACAGCCTTCTTGGCTGCTGTACCTGTTTATGAGGGGCCACTGTCCTGCTATGTAAGGGTACTGAGCAGATCCAGTGGCCCTTTTCTAGACAACCCTCAACATTCCCCATTGCACAGGCCTATTTGGAGTCCAGGTCAGAAGAATGTAGGGGGAGTGCAGGCCCCACTGCATAAGCACTCCATCCACACATCACCCCTCTGCAGGAGCTTATGACTCATGTTACTGAGAGCTCCTTAAATCAAAACACTAATCAAGGTTTTTTTGGATACACAGCCCTGCACCGTGCGTGTATTCATACAGAACTGACTAAACTCCCAAAGTCTTGTCCCAGTGTGCATGGGGCACATTTTAAAACTGGGATTGGATTGTCCAATGGCAGACTATTCCTTGGTTGTTCCAAAGTCCTTGTCAAGAATCTGGAGAGGACATCCTCTGGCTATTTCACAGAGCTCCTGCAGTGCTGAGAGCCTGCTGCATACCGTCTACAAAGGGGGCAATTTTAGCCCTAGTGACTATTATTGTCCTTAAGGTGGACAAAAAGGTAATTCAGACTCCACACTTAGTGCTGGATACTTGGAATTTCTTGAACATCTGTTTGAATTAAAATGAGACATTAGCCACTAGAAACTGTGCTGAAACAAGCAAACTCACCCGTTTACACAAACCCCTCTGTTAAAGGTCATGCCAGCTACAATCCACTACAGCTGCATAGAATTTTTAGGCACAGAAGTATGTTTCTGAATATTCAGTAGCGGCTTAGGAAAGTTACCTATATTTGGAATACTTAATGTGGCATCCTTTCAATATCGCTGTGCAAAACAAATGGATGCATTACCATTCACTCTGACCATATTTTGAATGCAAATAAAGTCTTCCTTACTAAAGATTAAAATGCTAACTGATTTGAAAGGCTGCGTGGCACCTTCCTGAGACAGCAGATTTTTAATAGAAATGAATTTTAGAAATGCATTTATCACAGCAAAGGATCTGATGACATTGGCAGCTAGTAAACAGTCAGAGGCATATAGCTTTCTATTGAATGCTTTACCAAAGGACCAGCTTGCTCTTTTAGGGTTCTCTAGGCTAACAGGGTTTGAAATTTTTCAGCAAATCTTTAGCATCTCTAGAACACTCAGGAATTTAGATAGATTGCAGGGGCAGATCATCAGCTGTTTTAATGAGGTGCAGCCACATTAGCTTTAAATATAATTGTGCCCACTTACATCATCTGAGGACCTGGGCCTATATTTGTGATTTTGTTTTTCTATTAGCCCTTGGGATTTAGCTTAGAGACTCAAATACAAGTAGCTAAATAAACAAACTGGAATTAAATCAAGAACTTCAGTAAACTGTGACCAGTCAAGCACAGAGGGAACAATATTGTCTGTCTAATACACAGCTTATTTTTATGAGGAGATAGAAGCTTTATGTTAGATTTGTATCTCTTAGGATCTTTCCCACTAAACTGGATTCAATCACTAGTTGCTTCTTGCACTGCAAAAACAATTGAGATTGAACAGAATGGCAAATGATTTGGAGTCGGAAAAGCCAATCTGAGAGAGGTGCCTTTCTGGGCTTCTGTCTAGAGCTGAAGAAATCCCAGAAGCCACTTAACTTCCCTGTCCTCCCAGCTCAGGCCAGCAGCAGAGAAACTGCAGCAGTGGAGAAAAAGAGTAAGGTCTGAATAGTGTAGAAGGAAAAAAAGAGGGACAAGGTGAATAACCATTGCACTATGGCTAGTGAAATACTACAGTGTGAATGCATCCACAGTGTAGAAAGAGGGGGATTGTAGATGGGAACTGCCAGGCTGAATTCTGGAGTTTGAAGATTCCAAGGCATTTGGGAGGGGTGGTTTGGCCATTCAGCTGAGACAGGAGGAAGCAGGTGCAGAAGCAGCATCTCACATCCTGCTTTCCTCTCCCAGGTTTCCTGGGGCCCCATAGCCTCCAAGGGCCAGAAAAAGTAGTGTTAAAAAAACCTGAAGTTCTCAAACTGTGCTCCACAGAGCAATGGCTGGTGATCTGTGGAGCCAAATCACAATTGGAGTTGCAGCTAGCAAGGGATGTTAAGAGTAACAAGAAGGGTTTCTACAGGTATGTTAGCAACAAGAAGAAGGTCAGGGAAAGTGTGGGCCCCTTACTGAATGGGGGAGGCAACCTAGTGACAGAGGATGTGGAAAAAGCTAATGTACTCAATGCTTTCTTTGCCTCTGTCTTCACGAACAAGGTCAGTTCCCAGACTACTGCACTGGGCAGCACAGTATGGGGAGGAGGTGACCAGCCCTCCGTGGAGAAAGAAGTGGTTCAGGACTATTTAGAAAAGATGAATGAGCACAAGTCCATGGGGCTGGATGCACTTCATCCGAGGGTGCTAAAGGAGTTGGCTGATGTGATTGCAGAGCCATTGGCCATTATCTTTGAAAACTCATGGCGATCGGGGGAGGTCCCGGATGACTGGAAAAGGCTAATGTAGTGCCCATCTTTAAAAAAGGGAAGAAGGAGGATTCGGGAAACTACACGCCAGTCAGCCTCACCTCAGTCCCTGGAAAAATCATGGAGCAGGTCCTCAAGGAATCAATTCTGAAGCACTTTGAGGAGAGGAAAGTGATCAGGAACAGTCAGCATGGATTCACCAAGGGCAAGTCATGCCTGACTAACTTAATTGCCTTTTATGATGAGATAACTGTCTCTGTGGATGAGAGCAGGGCCGACGAGGGGCGGGGGAAGCCGGTACAAATTACCGGGGCCCGGCAGTCCGGAAGGGGGCCTGGCTTCCCCAGCTTCCCCCCCCCCCTCGTCGGCCCTGTTTAGCCGGTCCGCCCTTGCTGGGTGGCCCAAAAAAATTATGGAAGGGGGCCCAGGGCCCGGCTTCCCTGGCTTCCCCCCCTCTCGTCGGCCCTGTTTAGCCGGTCTGCCCTTGCTGGGGGGCCCAAAAAAATTCCGGAAGGGGGCCTGGGCCCCGGCTTCCTCCCGCCTCTCGTCGGCCCTGTTTAGCCGGTCCGCCCTTGCTGGGGGGCCTGAAAAAATTCCAGAAGGGGGCCCGGGGCCTGGCTTCCCCAGGCTTCCCCCCCTCTTGTCGGCCCTGTTTAGCCAGTCCGCCCTTGCTGGGGGGCCCGAAAAAATTCTGGAAGGGGGCCCGGGGCCTGGCTTCCCCCTCCCCCCCTCATCAGCCCTGTTTAGCCAGTCCGCCCTTGCTGGAGGGCCCGAAAAATTTTTTTCACTGGGGCCCGAACCCGCTCTCAGCGGCCCTGGGTGAGGGGAGAGCAGTGGACATGTTATTCCTTGACTTTAGCAAAGCTTTTGATACGGTCTCCCACAGTATTCTTGCCAGCAAGTTAAAGAAGTATGGGCTGGATGAATGGACTATAAGGTGGATAGGAAGCTGGCTAGATCATCGGGCTCAACGGGTAGTGATCAATGGCTCCATGTCTATTTGGCAGTCAGTATCAAGCGGAGTGCCCCAGGTGTCGGTCCTGGGGCCGTTTTTGTTCAATATCTTCATTAATGATCTGGAGGATGGCGTGGATTGCACCCTCAGCAAGTTTGCACATGACACTAAACTGGGAGTGGTAGATATGCTGGAGGGTAGGGATAGGCTACAGAGGGACCTAGACAAAATAGAGTATTGGGCCAAAAGAAATCTGATGAGGTTCAACAAGGACAAGTGCAGAGTCTTGCACTTAGGATGGAAGAATCCCGTGCACTGCTACAGACTAGGGACCGAGTGGCTAGGCAGCAGTTCTGCAGAAAAGGACCTAGGGGTTACAGTGGACGAGAAGCTGGATATGAGTCAAGAGTGTGCCCTTGTTGCCAAGAAGGCTAACAGCATTTGGGGCTGTATAAGTAGGAGCATTGCCAGCAGATCGAGGGACGTGATTATTTCCCCCTATTTGGCATTGGTGAGGCCTCATCTGGAGTACTGTGTCCAGTTTTGGGCCCCACACTACAAGAAGGATGTGGAAAAATTGGAAAGAGTCCAGCGGACGGCAACAAGAATGATTAGGGGGCTGGAGCACATGACTTATGAGGAGACGCTGAGGGAACTGGGATTATTTAGTCGGCAGAAGAGAAGAATGAGGCGGGATTTGATAGCTGCTTTCAACTACCAGAAAGGAGGTTCCAAAGAGGATGGAACTAGACTGTTCTTAGTGGTAGCAGATGACAGAACAAGAAGTAATGGTCTCAAGTTGCAGTGGGGGAGGTTTAGGTTGGATATTAGGAAAAACTTTTTCACTAGGAGGGTGGTGAAGCACTGGAATGTGAGCAGCGGCACAGGAGCCGGCAAACAGGGCTGCTAACAGGGGAGTTTGAATGGGAGTCTCATTGGAGGAGAAGGTATCTGTACTTGCGTCTGTCTTTGTAGTGCTTGTGTGTGTAGAGGCCTGTAGGGGCAGTGTGCTGGGAGGGCAGCCGAGCCCTGATTAGGGGGCGGAGCTTGGCTGATTAGGGGGCCTATAAAAGCGGCCACCCAGCCAGGCAGTGGCACAGAAGCCGGCAAACAGGGCTGCTAACAGGGGAGTTTGAGTGGGAGTTTACAGGGGGAGGTGGAAGGGGAGGCAGGAGGGCGCGGTGTCCCGTGTGCTGTGTTTCCCCAGGTGCAGTGGGCAGAGACTACAGCAGCCATGAGCCAAGCAGCAGGGGACACAATGCAGATGATTGTATGTGGCAGCTGAGGTATGTACATGGTCCTAGCAGGGGTGCCTGACCAGAGGTATGTCTGCATGAAGTGCCGCCTAATAGAGCTGCTGGAAGAAAAGATCCGAGGTTTGGAGATGCAGGTAGATACCCTGGTAGAGTTTAGAAGGGGGTTCGAGCACCTAATGGAGCAAAGGCAAGGAGTGGCTGAAGGGGAATGCTCAGGGGTACAGGTGGAAGCAGGGGCTAAGGCCTGTGAGGGGGGAATGCTGGGGGGAGAACAAGGGCAGTGGAAGCATGTGACTGTGAGAAGCAGGCCAAGGAAAAGGAGGGCCAGTGAAGGAGAAATAGAGCTCAGGAACAGGTTTGGGTGTTTGGATAATGAGGAAGGGGTGCAGCAGGTGGTAACTGAAGGTGGGAGGGTGAGGAAGAAGAGAAGAGCAGCTAGTCCCATAGAAAGAGAGGAGGAGTTGATGGAGACAGCACCAAATCTGGGCCCCGGGAGGACACAGGATGGCATAAGAGGGATTATAAGGGAAAATAGGAACGGACGGGGGTTGCAACTAGAGGGAACAGGGGATAGATTAGTAGATCGCACTGTCACCAGGCAAAGCCAGGTTTATGTGATTGGGGACTCCTTACTGAGGAGGTTAGACAGGCCTGTGACCAGGGCAGACCCAGAGAACAGAAGGGTGTGCTGTCTACCGGGCGCTAAGATACGGGATGTGGACCTGTGGTTGAAAAGGATCCTAAAAGGAGCAGGTAAGAACCCCTTGATCATCCTTCACGTAGGAACGAATGACACTGCTAGGTTCTCGCTAGAGAGAATCAAGGGAGATTATGCCAGGCTGGGGAGGACGCTTAAGGAAATCGAGGCTCAGATCATCTTCAGTGGGATTCTGCCTGTTCCTAGAGAAGGGCAGCAAAGAGCTGACAGGATTGTGATGATAAATAGTTGGCTAAGGGAGTGGTGCTATAAGGAGGGCTTTGGGATGTATGGCCACTGGGAGGCTTTCAGGGACAGACAACTGTTCTCACGGGATGGACTTCACCTAAGTAGGGAAGGAAATAGACTTCTGGGAGGGAGGCTGGCTCATCTCATCAAAAGAGCTTTAAACTAGGAATTTGGGGGAGACGGTTGGGAGATGTCCAGTTAATCTCCACGCCAGATTACAGTATTGAGAAGGAAGGTGACGAGATAAGAACAGATATAGCCAGGGGGAAGAGATTGGACATAAGGGGTGGGGGGGAATGGATACTAGACTAATAGGTCATACTGGCGGTACGGTGTCCGTACCAAATTGGATAACGAATGTGAGAGAGGCTAAACGGCATAAATTAAGATGTTTATACACCAATGTGAGAAGCCTAGGTAACAAAATGGAGGAATTGGAGCTCCTGGTCCAAGAAATGAAACCAGATATTGTAGGAATAACCGAAACGTGGTGGAACAGTAGTCATGACTGGAGTACAGGTATGGAAGGGTATGTGCTGTTTAGGAACGACCGGAACAAAGGTAAAGGTGAGGGAGTAGCATTGTATGTCAATAATGAGGTAAACTGTAAAGAAATAATAAGTGATGGAATGGATAAGACGGAGTCTGTCTGGGCAATGCTCACATTGGGTAAAAAAACTACTAGAGCCTCCCCTGGGATAGTGCTTGGGGTGTGCTATAGACCGCCGGGATCTACCCTGGATATGGACAGAGAACTATTTAATGTTTTTAGGGAAGTAAATACTAATAGGAATCATGTAATCATGGGAGACTTTAACTTCCCGGATATAGATTGGGGAACAAATGCTAGTAACAATAATAGGGCTCAGATTTTCCTAGACGTGCTAGCTGATGAATTCCTTCATCAAGTAGTTGCTGAACCGACAAGGGGGGATGCCATTTTAGATTTGGTTTTGGTGAGTAGTGAGGACCTCGTTGAGGAAATGGTTGTAGGGGACAACCTTGGCTCGAGTGATCATGAGCTAATTCGGTTTAAACTAAATGGAAGGATTAACAGAATTAAATCAGAGACTAGGGTTTACGATTTCAAAAGGGCTAACTTTAATAAATTAAGGCAACTAGTTAGGGAAGTGGATTGGACTAACATATTTACGGCTCTAAAGGCGGAAGGTGCCTGGGATTATTTCAAGTTGAAGTTGCAGGAGCTTTCGAAGGCCTGTATCCCGAGAAAGGGAAAACGGTTCGTAGGCAGGAGATTTAGACCGAGCTGGATGAGCGAGCGTCTCAGAGGGGTGATTAAGAAAAAACAGAAAGCGTACAAAGAGTGGAAGAGGGGAGGGATCGGTAAAGAAACCTACCTTATTGAAGTCAGAGCATGTAGAGATGGAGTGAGAAAGGCCAAAAGCCGTGTAGAGTTGGACCTTGCGAGGGGAATTAAAACCAATAGCAAGAGGTTTTATAGCCATATAAATAGGAAGAAAACAAAGAAAGAAGAAGTGGGACCGCTGAAGACTGTAGATGGAGTGGAGATTAAGAATAATCTAGGCCTGGCACAATATCTAAACGAATATTTTGCATCGGTCTTTAATGAGGCTAATGAAGGGCTTAGGAATAGAGGCAGCATGACAGAGGGGAATAAAGGAGGGGGGGTTGACATTACCGTATCCGAGGTAGAAGCCAAACTCGAACAGCTTAACGGGACTAAATCGGGCGGACTGGATGATCTTCATCCGAGAATATTAAAGGAACTGGCGCGAGAAATTGCAAGCCCGTTAGCTATAATTTTTCATGAATCTGTAAACTCGGGGGTGGTACCGTTGGACTGGAGAATAGCTAATGTGGTTCCTATTTTCAAGAAGGGGAAAAAAAGTGACCCGGGTTACAGGCCTGTTAGTTTAACATCTGTAATATGCAAGGTCTTGGAAAAATTTTTGAAGGAGAAAGTAGTTAAGGACCTTGAGGTCAATGGCAATTGGGACAAATTACAACATGGTTTTACGAAAGGCAGATCGTGCCAAACCAACCTGATCTCCTTCTTTGAGAAAGTAACAGATTTTTTAGATAAAGGAAATGCGGTGGATCTAATATACCTCGATTTTAGTAAAGCGTTTGATACGGTACCGCATGAGGAATTATTGGTTAAATTGGAAAAGATGGGGATCAATATGAAAATCCAGAGGTGGATAAAGAACTGGTTAAAGGGGAGACTGCAGCGGGTCGTACTGAAAGGTGAACTGTCAGGTTGGAGGGAGGTTACCAGTGGAGTTCCTCAAGGTTCGGTTTTGGGTCCGATTTTATTTAATCTATTTATTACTGACCTCGGAACCGAATGTAGAAGTGGGCTGATAAAGTTTGCGGATGACACAAAGTTGGGAGGTATTGCCAATTCGGAGAAGGATCGGGATATCCTGCAGGGAGACTTGGATGACCTTGTAAACTGGAGTATTAGTAATAGGATGAAATTTAATAGTGAGAAGTGTAAGGTGATGCATTTAGGGATGACTAACAAGAATTTTAGTTATAAGCTGGGGAAGCATCGGTTGGAAGTAACGGAGGAGGAGAAGGACCTCGGAGTCCTGGTTGATCGCAGGATGACTATGAGTTGGCAATGTGACGTGGCCGTGAAAAAAGCTAATGCGGTCTTGGGATGCATTAGGCGAGGTATTTCTAGTAGGGATAAGGAGGTGCTGCTTCCGTTATACAAGGCACTGGTGAGACCTCATTTGGAGTACTGTGTGCAGTTCTGGTCTCCCATGTTTAAAAAGGATGAACTCAAACTGGAACGGGTACAGAGAAGGGCCGCTAGGATGATCCGAGGAATGGAAAACCTGTCTTATGAAAGGAGACTCGAGGAGCTCGGTTTGTTTACCCTAACCAAAAGAAGGCTGAGGGGGGATATGATTGCTCTCTTTAAATATATCAGAGGGATAAATACCAGGGAGGGAGAGGAATTATTTCAGCTCAGTACTAATGTGGACACGAGAACAAATGGATATAAACTGGCCGTCGGGAAGTTTAGGCTTGAAATTAGATGACGGTTTCTAACCGTCAGAGGGGTGAAGTTCTGGAACAGCCTTCCGAGGGAAACAGTGGGGGCGAAAGACCTCTCTGGCTTTAAGATTAAGCTTGATAAGTTTATGGAGGGGATGGTTTGATGGGATAACGTGATTTTAGTCAATAGGTCAATAACGTGCCATCGCAGGTAATTAGTATCAATGGTCAATGCGGGTCTGGCTGGAGAATCTTGCCCACATGCTCGGGGTTCTGCTGATCGCCATATTTGGGGTCGGGAAGGAATTTTCCTCCAGGGTAGATTGGCAGAGGCCCTGGAGGTTTTTCGCCTTCCTCCGCAGCATGGGGCAGGGGTCGCTTGCTGGAGGATTCTCTGCGACTTGAAGTCTTTAAATCATGATTTGGGGACTTCAACAGCTGAGTCAAGGGAGAGAATTATTCCAGGAGTGGGTGGGTCAGCTTTTGTGGCCTGCATCATGCGGGAGGTCAGACTAGATGATCATAATGGTCCCTTCTGACCTTAAAGTCTATGAGTCTATGAGTCTACCTAGGGAGGTGGTGCAATCTCCTTCCTTAGAGGTTTTTAAGGTCAGGCTTGACAAAGCCCTGGCTGGGATGATTTAATTGGGGATTGGTCCTGCTTTGAGCAGGGGGTTGGACTAGATGACCTCCTGAGGTCCCTTCCAACCCTGATATTCTATGATTCTATGGTGTTAAAAGGTAATGACAGTTTCCAGCAATTGGGGATGAGCAAAGTGAATAAATTTAGGTGTGAAATGAGGGAAACTAAGACGTCTTTTGTGCCCCCCTGGGTAGCTGTTACTGATATGGAAAATTTTGAGCTGATCTATTCTGTTTCCTAGGGACCACACTGAAAACATTGCATGTGCAATCATTAACTGAAAATAGGGGAAGAACTGAAATGAAATTAACTAAATTGGTAAGAAATAGGGTGGCAACAGCAGAAGTTAACATTAAGATGCATAAATTAACAATTGAATACATACTAAAAGAGATGAGGTAACTGTGTACAGTTTAATAGTTTTGGTAATCTAGTATCTGTAAAATGTTGGCACGAGCCAAGATGAATGCGTTAGTAGTTTCAGTTTTAGCCTATGGCTAGTATGCTGGTAGGCAGAGAAGTGTGGACTGATGTCAGGAAAAGGTCACTCCAACACTGCAGGGAGGGGTCGGTCAGGCACGCTCAGTGCAAAACTAGGTTAAGGTCACCAGACCAAAATAGTAACAGACTATAATAGTAAGACTTGTTTGATAGTTAAATTTAGCAGTTGTGATTGGTCTATAAGGATGGCCCAGTTAGAGAGAGTTTAAAGATAACTGGAGGATAGAGTATGCTAATATGAGAACTGTGAAACAAGCCAATCAGAACAGGTCAAAAACTGTATAAAAGGACAGAGGGTCAGCAGGTAAAAGTCAGTAGGTCGATGGGATGGTCAGGAGCAGGAGAAGAAGGGTACGTCTACACTACGAGATTAATTCGAATTTAGATAATTCGAATTTGGGAAACAGATTGTATAAATTCGATTGTGCGCGGCCACACTAAGCACATTAATTCGGTTTTTAACCACATTAATTCGGTGGTGTGCGGCCACACTACCCCATTAATTTTAACCACATTAATTCGGTGGTGTGCGGCCACACTACCCCTAATTCGAATTTACAAAATCGATTTTGGTGCTACTCCGCTCGTCGGGGTGGAGTACAGAAATCGATTTTAAGCGCCCTTTAATTCGAAGTAACTGGCTCCGTTGTCTGGACGGGTTAAGGATTAATTCGGATTAACGCAGCTAAATCCGAATTAAAGTCGTAGTGTAGACCAGGCCGAAGACTGAAGGATCAGAAGAAGAGAAGATCAGGGCTAGAACTCTGTGTTGGGTTTTAATGGCGGAACAAGCATGCACCACAAGCAGCAGCTGTAACGGCAATTATAGGATGGCAGCAGCAGTGTTGCTGTGACAGAGCAGAAGGTCCCTGATAGAACAGAGGGCACGAAGCCTACGGAGAGGAAGCATGCCAGCTATAGTATAGAAATAGGGTTAATGAATGTGTATGCTTGGGATAATAAAGAGGGATGTCTGTGTTGTGTATGTCTGTGTTACTATGTATAAAGTTTGAAGTTTATTAAGCTTCCTGTCAGTGTCCTGCATATGACTGATCACCATGTGTAGAACTTAATCACTTAAGCCATTCCAACTGTATGACATTACGGTCTTGGGTACTTTAAATTGTATACCTGTGCTAAGGGATTTGTTTATGTTTTAATTTAGGTTTAGATTAATTGTATTAGGAAAGATTGGTTACACTAAATAAAGAAAATTCTTTTGTTTTGGACAGAGCTATCCCTTGGGTAGGGCAGATCGGGGCGACTGCTCTGGGTCCTGCGCTTTGGGGTCCCCACAGGCCAGTGCGATTGGCTGTCACAGTCAGTCCTGGAAGAGACAAATCCGTCACTTCCACTCTGTGCCCCCCCTGCTCTGGGCCCTGGGCTTTGGGGGGCCCCGCGGGCTGGTGTGATTGGCCGGCGCGTTCGGTCCCAGAAGAGATGAATCCGTCACTTCTGCTCCGGGCCCCGCACCCTCTTAGGGATGGCCCTGATTTTGGAAAAGTACTGCCTGGGTGTCAGTCCTTTGAGCAGACAACTGTATCCGTGTCCTCCCAAGGGTGACAGGTCTAAGCTATACTGGTAAGTTTTTCCTAAATGTGTTTCCTGTAAAACCCTGAAAATTTCTCTGGGGTGGGCCCCCTTTAACCTTGCAAAAACAGATCAATGAGTGAAGTAAAGGGAACCTCTGGTAAGCCCAGGAAGGCGCAATAGATGGGTCTCTTTTTAGGGGTAACATTACAGCTTGTCAAGGAGCTACTCAGGAACATCTGCCTAGAGGATGCAGAAAGTAACAAAATAAATTCAAGGGAGAAGCATCCAACCACACTAACACAGTCCCAGCAGAAACTTCTTGTACAGAACTGTGCCATAATAAGACAACTCCATTTATTATGATTACATTTATTGAACGCTGACAATAAGTGTAGCTCTTAAGAATGTAAGTAATCCCATCCCCATTCAACAAAACGCTTAAGCAATATTACTCATGTGTTTCCATCCATCCAAGTACTTCAGCCCTCATCACCGTAGTATATGATCCCCTCTCACTCCTTAATGGATAAGCACGTGCTTAAGTACCTTGCTGAATCAGAGCATTAGAGAAGAGATGAGCTGTAGCGATCAGCTGACCAAGATCACCTGAACCCTAGTTCTCTAAGAATATTACTACTTTTACATTTGTTGTACTACAGTGCTAAGGAGCAAAATGTTCACAAGGTACATATTTTATATTAAGTGTATGTGTACAAACACACACATCCACACCATAATACACCCATATATATATATATATATACACAAAAACAAATTAACATAGAATAATCATCCTAATGTATCTAAAACATTGATAGGTTGGTGAAGGATAACACTAAAAAGAGTGATTTCTTTTTTGTTTAGGGAAAAAAGAGGAGGGCAGTGCCTGTCACAATTTATCTTGTGAGCCCTGGGTATTTGTGGAGCTTCTTTCAGCAAAATTCAGTTTCATGTGACATGGGACTTTTACTGCTGAACTAGCTGGAATTGAAAAACGACCACATAATTCCACATATTGTTCTTATATCTGTGTAACTGAGGTCCTACAGCAATAGGATGTGCATGTGTGGCTGCAGAATTGCTCTCAATTCATTACAGAGTAATTGAATTTAGAAGTGAGAATGCCAGCTAGTAATTCAATTTGGCAATAATTCAGATTGTGGTAAAGAACCTGAAAAATACAAATAAAATTGCTATTTATATTTTTAAACTACATAATGGATGTTGCATTCAGTGCTACTTATAGTGAATAAGCTACTTATTTAGAATATGTATTGGACTTTGTATTCATTTTAAGGTTGCAGTCTTTTCTCTTTACTATTACTATTTATACCAAAGTCTTTTCAGAATATTTCCCCCCTAAAAATAGGGTATTTTTAGCATGGGTTACAAGTTACAAACAAAAGAAGTTGCTATAGAAACAGAGAAGGCAGTTTTTAGAATGAAAATGCAGGAAGAAATGTTGTTTGCTATTTATCAGTTGCAGTCAGGAAAATAAGATCACTGTGTATGGTGTGCTCTGCTTTTCTTACTGTGGTTGTGGCTTCTTCAATGTTTGTCTTTGTATGCTAACATTTAGGTGAATATTAGGACTTATACAAATGAAGGCTATTAGCATTGGTTAGAGACAGGTAGATGGGTGCTCTGCAAGCTTCCTCATACGGCTCAGCCAAAACAGTGCAACTAAGCCTATGTCTCTACACTAGCAACACTACAGCTGTACAGCTGCAGCGCTGCCGCTGTGGGCTAGTCTACACTGGCAACGCTAAAGCGCTGCCACGACAATGCTTTAACGTGGCTTGTGTGGTCGCGGCAGAGTGCTGGGAGAGCGCTCTAAATAAACCACCTCCAGGAGGGGTGTAGCTACCAGCGCTGGTGCACTGTTTACACTGGCGCTTTACAGCGCTGAAACTTGCTGCGCTGAGGGGTGTGTTTTTTCACACCCCTGAGCGAGACAGTTGCAGCGTTGTAAATTGCCAGTGTAGACAAGCCCAACTACAGCCATAGAAGGGGTTTGCCCATTTCTGTAGTAAATCCACCTCTCTAAGAGGCAGTAGCTAGGCTGATGGAAGAATTCTTCTGTCAACCTAGTGCTGTCTACACTGGGGGTTATGGCTTAACTACATCTGCAAAGGGTGTGAAAAATCCCTGAATAACGTAGCTGGGTCAATCTAACTTTCTAGTGTTGACCTGCCCTAATTATGTCTATACTGCAATCAGAGGTGTGATTATGGAACTATTCTAATTTTTTAAAAAGCACTTAATTTTGTTATCTTCATTATAAAAATAAAATTAGTACTCTACTACATTGAAACCGAATACAGGTAATTACCAGTCATATGGTCCCTGTTTTTTCTGAACTGCGTCTTTTAAATGCTGTGTAAACTATGAGTATTATCTATAGAGTCTAATATGGATAAAGTGTTATATAATTTTAAGCCACTGGAAAGCAGACTCAAGGCCTAATGTAAGAGCATGGATTACAGAAACAGATTCATAGGAAAGAATAATATATAGATAACATTTAATGCAAGCATTAGACGGTATCAAAGACTGATGGGAATTTCATATGCAGGGAATCTGCAAGATCAGGCCTTAAATATGTTTTTTTTTTTAACTTTTTCTGCCCTTGTTCTAAGTTCATTTCCCTTCATATTCACTGTGCAGTTTAGTTTTACACTGACAATACATTCAAACAAACAACAAAACAAAATTGCTCTCTAATTCTAACGGTTGCTCTCATATTTCTAGAGAGTTTCAGCTCTGGTGGAGTTTTTAACTGTTCCATTCTTCCATTCAGAGTGTTGTTTTTGGTTGTTTTACTCCTGGCACCATGTGGTGTTCACTAATCACTCAGTACTTAAGGTGCTGCCAGAGCTCTGCCTTATTCTAAGTCCAGTTCCAACTAGTTACATGTAACAAGAGCTTCACAGTGCCGTGCCCAGACTGTATGGGCAGTGCTGCCCATAGAGGCACAGCTCCTAGTAACACAATGGCGAAGTTTCTCATTCTTTTCACCCACAGTAAAACCTGACAAACTTTCCCCAGGAGTTCAGTATCACAAGGGACTCCTCTGGATTTTTATGTGATTTCAATGGGGTTACTCCCATCAATCTGACCTACATTAAAATTATAGTGGGAGACATCTGACAGGACCATGGGGTCCAATTCAGGACAGCAATTAAACTTGTGGCTAATTTTAAATAAGTGCTTAAGTCCCATGACTTCATTTGGGACTTAAGCACATGCTTAGTGCTGTCCTGCATAGTGATACTTTCATGAACGAGGGCCATATTCTGTCTTGCTGCTGTTCTTGAAACTCTAATTACATGGTCAAATATTTACATTACTATATGCACAAATAGATTTAAAAGAGCTTGTGAAGAACAATAGACCCAGACGGGTCAAGCTAGTTATTTGATCATAGGAAAGTTTGAAGCTGAAATGGAGCAAGATTTACTAGATACTCCTGGCCAAATTCTGCTCTGAGGCGCACTGAGTGCACCACTATCTCACTCAATAGGACTGCGCCACTATAAATGGAAGCAGAATCTGGGTCATAGGCTTTTTAGGAATTGGTTGTATTTTCTGATGACTAGCTACCTTACCTCTGAGGTCACAATTCCAATAGAGAGGAAGGAAGGGCAGTGGGAAGTAAGGAGAAGAGGGAGAAAAAAACAAGAAAGGGATTGGAAAGATTGGCCGACTTTTAGAGAAACAGGTTGGGTGAGGTAATATCTTTTAATGGACCAACTTCTGTTGGTGAGAGAGACAAACTTTCGAGCCACACAGAGCTCTTCTTCAAGTCTGGGAAAAGGTACTAATATTCTGGGACTGACCTGGCTACAACTACATACAACAATGGCTGACTTATAATTGGACAACACAACAAAAGAGGGAGAATGGACCAAGCTCATTCCCCTCATGTTTAACAAATGTAGCATTCACTCTGACACTAAAAGCAACATTTTAAAAAGGATAGCTAGGTGAACTGAAGCAGGTTGTACAAACCCAATGAGGTCTTTGAAGTGGGAAGCCTGCATTGTAGGCTAGGTAGAGAGCAAATGTGTATGAATGAGTTTTACAAGCTGTAAGTGCTGTAGCTTGTAAGCAATGTCAGAGTGGAGCAGTCAAACCCTACTGGACATGTTAGATTTCTTTTTTTTCCCCTCCTTCTTTTCTGTCTTGAAGTATTTCAGTGACAACTATATTAAAAACACTGCAGTTCACCTCTCAGTAGAATAGGCTTTCATGTGGATTTTCTTAAAATGACCCAATATCTGATCTGAAAGACAGCTTCTCTACTAACACGGTGCCTTCTAGCACCATGCTGAAACATTCATTCAAACCTGACTAACAGGGAATAGTGCTAGCTACCGAATCAGCAACACCATTTCCTCCTGCACGTTGGATTTCTTTAAAAAGAGGCCACAGAGCCAAGTATAGACCAGGTTTGTTTGATGCAGCTTCACTCATAAAATCTGATGAGATCACATCATTTGGGGCTATGGCCGCAGGTCCTACTCATAAACAACATGCATTTGTCTCTGTGGTGACGTATTATGCATCCTCTTTGGTGGGAAAATGGTCAGGGCTAATGTACTCAACATTTTATCCATGCTACTCATGTGGGGCAGTGCTAACTGCCTGTTTGTCCGCTTTCTCTGAGCTGGTCTTGCTGATTGGCTATTGTCTGAAAATCAGGCAGCAGTTAGCGTTCTGATTAACACAAAGATTTTTAATTGCCACTTCCCTTGAAATTGTTAGGAGGTAAGAACACAGATGGAGGTTTTACAACAACCTCCTTTTCAGGGGCTAATTGGAATACTAAATGGAGAAAAAACAGATGAATGCATTGGATTTTGACCATTGAAGTACTCGTGGGCCCACACAGGAAGGCAGACCCACTCATAAGTGAGTCCAAGTTCCCACTCTCCTGGATAGACAGGAGCTGAAAAGGGACTTGATGTTGGTCTTTTCTGGTTGCATTAAGAATGAGTCAGCTTGCAATATTTAGGGAGCTTTTCACTCATTTTAACTTGAAGCTGATGTCTGGTGAGATTGTGTTTGTGTTTTTGAGATGGGCAAGAAAGTTGCAATTATTACATGTTCATATAGCCCTATGCCAGATGCTGCTAGAGATCTGTATAACAGTGGATGGGAGGCTAAATCTGTGCTTTCTGTAAAATATCACTACTGCTCTTTCTCTCTCTGTTTTTTCTTTAATGAGGCATGCACATAGCACTGGGCTGCACACTGCACACCGGAGAACAGACTGCAGAGCTTTGAAACATAAATGTAGTTTCTTCCTTCTCTCCCTGGAATTTTCTCATTTCTATTTGTTTTCGTTAGCAGAAATGAAAACAAATGAAGGCATGCAATCCTCAATGGGGAAGAACTGCTGCAAGCCCAATGGTTAATATCTTGAGCATTTTATTACTTCTATAGTATCTAGCGGTCTGAGCAAAGTTTGGCTAGCTCTAGACTTGCAGGGAGCCAGAGGGACATTGTTTTAAATTATGCCACAATGGGAAGCTCCTGGGCAATCAAATCCAGAGAAAATGTCAGATTATTTTCAATCACATGGCTGTATTGCTGAGCGAAAGCTATCACAGCTCTCTTCCCCTTCCATTGCCTTTTTGTCCCAACCAACTCACTACCCAACCTCGTTTTAGAGTCCAGATGTCTGTTTACATGAACTCATTGGGTCAGAAGCTCAGCTGATAAAAAGTGGCATAGCTCCATTGACGTTAATGGCATTATGACAATTGACATCATCTGAGAATCTGGTGCCATATTTTGTATTAGTTCTATTGCACCAAGAACTTGAGTCCCTCCAACAGTCTCTAAATTCATTTATGTTCTTTGTCCAGTCCTGTTGAATACACTAAATTTGATCCCTTCTTCTGTTAACCCAACTGCCTTTTTCAGTGATCCCATTTACCAAATGCCACTTATCCTCCAAATTACAGCAACGTAGAGAAGAGTACCTCAATATGTGGGACATCACTTATTTCACATGCAAAGGGTTCTGATTTTTGTGCATGTCACTGCAATTGTATTTGTATTTCTTACACTTGACTATATTTATTGCTCGTATTTTTCTGGGCCTTTCTAAATGTCTTGGGTGAGCAATTTATGGGGCTGAAATAACAAGAGACTTATTTTTATGCTATTTCAGTTCCTGGTTGGTGAAAACAGCATGAGAAGAGCAGCTCCTGCATTATTTCAGCACCATAAATGACTCTCTGAGGCATTAAAAAGATCCCAGGAAGAACAAATCCAAAGAGTAAGGTAGGTAGGTTTATTGGAGTTTACCCTAATACAGATTTTTCTGAAAGTAAACACAACAAGGATCGCTCTCTCTCTCCCCCTTCCTCCTCCCATCTCCAGTAAGGAAAGCAAAGAAAACAGGCAACTCAATGACTGGGGAGAGGATATGGAATGTAAAGGTCCAGATTGGAGCTGGTCATCCTTTTTCATTCAAACATTTTTTTTTTAAATGGCCTCTTTTCAAAACTGGAAAATTTCACAAAAAGCTTCCAGTTTTTCAAAATCATCTAGTTTTTCCACTGAAAATGGAAATGTCAATGGTTTGAAATTTTGGGGATTTGAAATGTAAAAAAATCTCTTGCAAAAAATGTAAAAAAAAATCAGATTTGAAACAAAGTGATGTTAACATTTCATTTTTTTCCTTCACAAAACCTATTTTCTTTGTTTCCCAACCAACTCCATTGCAGCTCCTCAGCTGCATAAACTGGCATACTTCTCACCCGGCACCAGCTGAAAGCCTGGCACATCATTTTTTGTTCTGAAGCTATACCTTGTAAGGAATAAAACCCTCAGAAAAAATTGTAGCGACTCCTTTACTTTCCCTCAACTCTTGCTCTTTGAGGCATAATTACAAAGGGCAACAGTTCCTTTTCTGCAGAAAAGGTCAGAAATACACTAACAATGATAAGAAGTTGGCATAATATGTTTACAGTAGATCCACAGAAAACCAAGGTGTGGCAGACAACTCCAAGGATGGGTTGGGGAGTAGGTGATGGCTACATTAAACCCATTGTAGAGGATAAAACTTGCTGACCCTGTCAGAGACCATGTAGTTTTACATTTCTTTGCATGTTCCTACAGACTAGGGGCAGGAGTGTACAACAGTAATTAGTGATAGTTTTTCAATACCCTTGCTTCTTGAAATGTAGCTAGGGTGACCAGACAGCAAGTTTGAAAAATCGGGACGGGGGTGGGGAGTAATAGGAGCCTATATTAGAAAAAGACCCCAAAATCGGGACTGTCCCTATAAAATCGGGACATCTGGTCACCCTTAATTTTTACCCCTCCCCCCCACAATTGTTTGCTAATGACCCTTATAAACCTGGAAATCCATTGACATATTTATGTTATGCCATACCCAAGTGCAGATGTTTTTCTGTTGTACATTAAGTTTTGATTCCAGGGCATCAAGATTATCACTTTGTCTCTTCCCTGACTATTCCCACACTTGTACAGACTCCCATTTTTGTATTCTGCAGATCTTCTGTGTGGTACTTTTTCCTCAGTAAACAGTGAGGCATCATGCAAAGATAGAGGTTTTGGCTATTGCTTGAGCTCTGGAGGTTTTGTATTAAGATACCATTTCCTGAACCCCATGGCCCTAAAACTAGATTTGAATCTCTGTGTCCCTGAATCAATTGGGCCAGTATCTTCCTTGAATCATTTCCCTGCTTGTAACACTAGGTTACGTTGCACAAAGAAGATTCACATACAGTGAAGACCTGATTCTGTGCAGACCTGGCTGTGGCTGGTTCCAGCCAGCCAGCTCGAAGTAGTTCCCCTTTCTTTGACCTCTTGTAAAGCAGCAAGCAATTCAGCGCTCCAATTCTAAGAGTTTTTCTTTTGTGGTGGTGGTGTTTTTGCAGCCAGGAGTTAAAAATTACAACACCTACCAGTACATTTTAGCTATCTCCAGGATAACAATAGGTTATCTGAATGACATTTATCTCTGAAAAGAATTTCCATTGATCCAACATGTAAGCTTTAAATAACAGAACACTGAAAAGAACAGGGTTCAGACACAAAATTGTTCCTATTACGGAAAAGGCTGGAGTAGAAAAATGTTAGAAAAAGGGCATGATATTCTAATATTACCAATTTACTTACAATGCCTTGTCAAACAACTATATGCCATTGTCAGAGGGACAGGAATGCAAAAGGAAGAGCTATGTACTGCTGAGTTTGTGGCAGACAGTAGAGTAGAGCTGGGTGGGAACCAGCTTTTTTGTTTCAAAATCTGCATCCATCATGATGTTGAATTGATGGGGAGAAAATAAATTCCTGTTGAATAGATGCAGAAATAGACTTCTCTGTGAAAGAACTAGTCATTTCCCTTTGAGACCTTCTTTGTTTCAAAAGGCAGTTTCATTTAAGTCCTTCGTCAACAACTGGATGATTTCCTACCCAGCAACATCCTTTACAATAAACTGTAAAGCCTTTCATAAAGCTTCATGAGGCTCTTGTGTAAATTCAATGAAAAAAATAAAAATAAACCTATGTTAATTTTTTGACTCTTGAATTTTATGCACGTTAATTCTCCCCCTTAAGTTTCCCAAAACAACCTTCACTGGTCACATTTGCACATACATAGTCATTTTGGATGACTATTTTTGTAGAAGGTTGCAACAGCAGGATTGAGTCTGACCTGATTCTTACTCTAAGAGTATGTCTACACTGTAGTGTAAACCCAGGGTTAGTAGCAATCAAGTTAGCAGACCCTGGGTTTGTTTACCTAGGGCTTGAGCATCTACACTCATTTGTAACCCCAGATTAGGAACTGTTGAATCCTGAGTCCCAACCTGGGGCTCCAGGGTTCCTCCTGCATTATGCAGGCCCAAATCCAACCACCCATATCCCAGACTTCCTAGCACCATTCCAACATGTGGCTGCTCTAGCCCTTTGTTTGTGGTGCAATGTGGAAAAACTTGATTGTCCAAACAACTTGACTGTTCAGAGGACAAAGAAAGTCAGTCTGTGGGATTGCAGGATACTTTTGGTGGACTTCCAGAGCATGAGTCCAGTGGGGCTGGGTCTACACTGCTAAGCAATAGGGTTTAAAGCTTGGGTCCTGGATTGACTCAGGCTTGGACACTTCACCCCTGTGGGGTCCTGGGATCCTGGATCCAAGCCCTGGTTAGAGCAATTTGTCTGTAGACAGAAGAGGGATTAGGTTTGAGCCTGAGCTCAAACTCTGGGCTTCCATTGCAATGTAGATATACCCTAAAGGATCTGGGTATTAATAGGTGAAAAGAGAAAAAGTTCATTCCAGTCTGATTCCAGTTTTAGAGTCCTAATGAGAATCAAAACACTGGGGGGCTCTGAAGAATGTTATGGTACCCAGAAGATTTAGAGGGTTTGGTAATGTCAGAGGCATCTATATAGCATATCAGTGTTGGGGTCATTTTCAAAGGCAACAGGGGCTCTGATCCTAGCTTTGAATGTATTTCTGTTCCTGGTCAACACAAGCTGTATCATGATCTGGTGATCATGGCCTGAAAGGGACTAAAGTATCATACAACACTCTACCCTAGCAATGACATTAATAGAGTATCACTAAAATAAACGGATATAAGTTTTTGCCCAGTTACTTCCTCACTTTATGGCTCTCAAAGTCTCAAGTTGTTTAATGCCTTTTGGGATGAAACAGCTGACTACAACTGATGAACTAAGGAGTTTCATGATCCATTCATTTTCTTTGGAGCAATTATGTGAGGATACTGCACTTCATAAGAAAGAAAAGGCACTGCGTGAAAGATAGGTTAAGTAGGGAAATCTAGGGTAAATAGAAAGAGACCCCGCTCTCCTATTACAGATATATTTTCTTCTTTTACATGAGGACTCATTTGCAAATATCTATTGATGCCTGTCCATTGTTCAGGAACTTGGGCAGATTTAAAGTCCTAGTCCAGAACTGCAACAGTGCAGATGTACCTGCTTCCTTACATACCAATATCCCAACCACATGCAGACTGATGAACACACAAAAAATCTTATCACAATAAAATCTCAGCATCTCAGCAGAATATTGCATTCTATGAATGGGAAAATATCACAATTCATTACAATACAGACAAGATAAAGATTTCCTCTTTCATGTCTGCCACTATATGTGGGTATAAAATATTCTCTCCAGTATTAAAGAATTCTTCCTGGCTCACTTGATTCTGATAAAGCAGGTAGCATCATCTGCAAACGTTCAACCACTGATATTCATTCGTCCTTGCGTTTATTATATACACTTATATCCTCTTGGATGCTAAAAAGATGTGCCTTTGAGCTGAATGGTTTTCAACAGTTTTGT
>NW_020664377.1:2976199-3020541 GCF_002925995.2 Terrapene triunguis
GGCCAAAATTGTTTTTGCCTTGGGCGGCAAAAATCCTAGAGCCGGCCCTGCTAATAACTCACTGATCATTCATGGGAATATGAGTGGGAGTTCTGTCGGAGGAGAAGGTATTTGTATTTGTATGTGTGGAGGCTGGTAGGGGCAGTGTGTTGGGAGAGAGGCTGAGCCCTATTTAGGGGGCGGGGCTTCTCTGACTAGGGGTCCTATAAAGGTAGCCAGTCAGTCAGGCAGCAGCACAGACAGCTGCAGCGACACAGGAGCCAGCAAACAGAGCTGTAAACAGGGGAGTTTGGGGGAAGACTAAGAGAGGAAGGCAGAGGAACAGACAGGTTAGTGAAGGGAGTGTGTGGTGTTCTGGCAGTGTTTTGGTCTCATTAGGGGTTTGGTTTTGCTGTGGGGGGTGGTGCTTTGGTTTGGTTTGTGTTTCCCAGACTTACAGGATTTAGGTGGGAAGGCTGTGACAGATACAGAGGCAGCAGTGGTAGTGACCCAAGCAGTGGAAAACACAATGAAGATGACTGGATGTGGAAGCTGCGGTATGCACATAATCCTGCAGGGGGTACCTGGAAAGAGTTTCGTCTGCATGAAGTGCCACCTGATAGATCTGATGAAAGAAAAGATCCGAGGATTGGAGATGCGGTGGAAACTCTGGTTGAGTTTAGAAGGGGGTTTGAACAGATGATGGAGCAAAGACATGAGGAGGCTGAAGGAAAAAGCTCTGCCTTGCAGATGGAAGCAGGACAAAAGAACTCTGAGGGGAGACTGCTGGGTGAGGAAAGTGGACAGTAGAGGCATGTGACTAAGAGAACCAGGCAGAGGAAAAGACAGGTTAGTAAAGGAGAAATAGAGCTCAGGAACAGGTCTGCGGAGTTGGAAAATGAAGAAGGGGCACAGCAGGTGGTCACTGAAGGTGAGAGTGCCAGGAAGAAGAGAAGAGACGCTTGTCCTATAGAAAGAGGGGAAGAGTCAATGGAGATAACACCACCAAATAAGAGCCCCAGGAGGATAAAGGATGGGTTGCAGAGGATTGCAACGGAGAATAGGAATCGAGAGGAGTTGCAGCCAAAGGGAACAGGGGATAGACCGGAGAATCACACCATCACTAGGAAAAGGCAGGTCTACATGATTGGGGACTCCTTACTGAGAAGAATAGACAGGCCTGTAACCAGAGCTGATCCAGAGAACAGAACGGTGTGCTGTCTACTGGGTGCTAAGATACGGGATGTGGACCTGAGGCTGAAGAGGATCCTAACGGGAGCGGGAAAGAATCCACTGATTGTCCTTCATGTGGGAACAAATGAACATATCAAGGGAGACTATGCCAGGCTGGGGAAGACGCTTAAGGAAATCGAGGCTCAGGTGATTTTCAGTGGGATTCTGCCTGTTCCTAGAGAAGGGCAACAAAGGTGTGACAAGATTATGACGATCAACAGATGGCTCAGGCAGTGGTGCTATAAGGAGGGATGTATGGGATGTATGGCCACTGGGAGGCTTTCATGGACAGAGGACTGATCTCTCAGGATGGACTTCACCTGAGTAGGGAGGGAAATAGACTTCTAGGATGGAGGCTGGCACAACTGATTAAAAGAGCTTTAAACTAGGAATTTGGGGGAGATGGTTGGGAGATGTCCAGGTAATCTCCACGCCGGATTTTAACATTGAGAGGGAAGAAAACGAAGTAAGAAAGGATACAGCCGTGGGTTGGAGAATGGACATAAGGAGGAAGGGTAGTGTAGATACCAGTCTAATAGGTGATACTGGTGGTAGAATGTCTGTGCCTAATTGGATAAAGAATGTGAGCGAAGCCAAACAGCAAAAATTAAGATGTTTGTACACCAATGCGAGGAGCCTAGGTAACAAAATGGAGGAACTAGAGCTATTGGTGCAGGAAGTGAAACCAGATATTATAGGGATAACAGAGATATGGTGGAATAGTAATCATGACTGGAGTACAGGTATTGAAGGGTATGTGCTGTTTAGAAAAGACAGAAATAAAGGCAAAGGTAGTGGAGTAGCATTGTATATCAGTGACGAGGTAGACTGTAAAGAAATAAGAAGTGATGGAATGGATAAGACAGAGTTTGTCCAGGCAAAAATCACATTGGGGAAGAAAGCTACTAGAGCCTCCCCTGGGATAGTGCTTGGGGTGTGCTATAGAGCACCGGGATTGATTTGGATATGGATAGAGACCTCTTTAATGTTTTTAATGAAGTAAATACTAATGGGAATTGTGTGATCACGAGAGACTTTAACTTCCCAGATATAGACTGGAGGACAAGTGCTAGTAATAATAATAGGGCTCAGATTTTCCTGGATGCGATAACTGATAGATTCCTTCACCAAGTAGTCGAAGAACCAACAAGAGGGGATGCCATTTTAGATTTGGTTTTGGTGAGTAGTGAGGACCTCATAGAAGAAATGGTTGTAGGGGACAACCTTGGTTCAAGCGATCATGAGCTAATTCAGTTTAAACTAAAAGGAAGGATAAACAAAAATAAATCTGTGACTAGGTTTTTTTTATTTCAAATGGGCTAATTTAAAAGAAATTAAGGAAATTAGTTAGGGAAGTGAATTGGACTGAAGAACTTGTGAATCTAAAGGCCTGGAAATACTTCAGGTCAAAGTTGCAGAAACTATCAGAAGCCTGCATCCCAAGAAAGGGGAAAAAATTCATAGGCAGGAATTGTAGACCAAGCTGGATGAGCAAGCATCTCAGAGAGGTGATTAAGAAAAAGCAGAAAGCCTACAAGGAGTGGAAGATGGGAGGGATCAGCAAGGAAAGCTACCTTATTGAGGTCAGAACATGTAGGGATAAAGTGAGAAAGGCCAAAAGCCATGTAGAGCTGGACCTTGCAAAGGGAATTAAAACCAATAGTAAAAGGTTCTATAACCATATAAATAAGAAGAAAACAAAGAAAGAAGAAGTGGGACCGCTAAACACTGAGGATGGAGTGTAGGTTAAGGATAATCTAGGCATGGCCCGATATCTAAACAAATATTTTGCCTCAGTCTTTAATGAGGCTAATGAGGATCTTAGGGATAATGGTAGGATGACAAATGGGAATGAGGATATGGAGGTAGATATTACCACATCCGAGGTAGAAGCCAAACTCAAACAGTTTAATGGGACTAAATCGGGGGGCCCAGATAATCTTCATCAAGAATATTAAAGGAACTGACACATGAAATTGCAAGCCCATTAGCAAAAATTTTTAATGAAGCTGTAAACTCAGGGGTTGTACTGTATGACTGGAGAATTGCTAACATAGTTCCTATTTTTAAAAAAGGAAAAAAAAGTGATCCGGGTAACTACAGGCCTGTTAGTTTAACATCTGTAGTATGCAAGGTCTTGGAAAAAATTTTGAGGAAGAAAGTAGTTAAGGACATTGAGGTCAATGGTAATTGGGACAAAATACAACATGGTTTTACAAAAGGTAGATCGTGCCAAACCAACCTGATCTCCTTCTTTGAGAAGGTAACAGATTTCTTAGACAAAGGAAACGCAGTGGATCTAATTTACCTCGATTTCAGTAAGGCATTTGATATGGTTCCATATGGGGAATTATTAGCTAAATTGGAAAAGATGGGGATCAATATGAAAATTGAAAGATGGATAAGGAACTCATTAAAGGGGAGACTACAATGGGTCATACTGAAAGGTGAACTGTCAGGCTGGAGGGAGGTTACTAGTGGAGATCCTCAGGGATCGGTTTTAGGACCAATCTTATTTAATCTTTTTATTACTGACCTTGGCACAAAAAGTGGGAATGTGCTAATAAAGTTTGCGGATGACACAAAGCTGGGAGGTATTGCCAATACAGAGAAGGACCGGGATATCATACAGGAAGATCTGGATGACCTTGTAAACTGGAGTAACAGTAATAGGATGAAATTTAATAGTGAAAAGTGCAAGGTTAGGGTTAAGGATTAATAACAAGAATTTTTGTTATAAGCTGGGGATGCATCAGTTGGAAGTAACAGAGGAGGAGAAGGACCTCGGAGTATTGGTTGATCACAGGATGACTATGAGCCGCCAATGTGATATGGCCATGAAAAAAGCTAATGTGGTCTTGGGATGCATCAGGCGAGGTATTTCCAGTAGCGATAAGGAGGTGTTAGTACAAGACACTGATGAGACTTCATCTGGAATACTGTGTGCAGTTCTGGTCTCCCATGTTTAAGAAGGATGAATTCAAACTGGAACAGGTTCAGAGAAGGGCTACTAGGATGATCCGAGGAATGGAAAACCTGTCATATGAAAGGAGACTCAAAGAGCTTAGCTGTTTAGCCTAACCAAAAGAAGGCTGAGGGGAGATATGATTGCTCTCTATAAATATATCAGAGGGATAAATACCAGGGAGGGAGAGGAATTATTTAAGCTCAGTACCAATGTGGACACAGGAACAAATGGATATATATTGGCCATCAGGAAGTTTAGACTTGAAATTAGATGAAGGTTTCTAACCATCAGAGGAGTGAAGTTCTGGAACAGCCTTCCAAGGGGAGTAGGGGCAAGACATATCTGGCTTCAAGACTAAGCTTGATAAGTTTGTGGAGGGGATGATATGATGGGATAGCCAAATTTTGGCAATTAATTGATCTTTGACTATTAGCGGTAAATATGCCCAATGGCCTGTGATGGGATGTTAGATGGGGTGGGATCTGAGTTAGTACAGAGAATTCTTTCCTGGGTGTCTGGCTGGTGAGTCTTGCCCACATGCTCAGGGTTTAGCTGATTGCCATATTTGGGGTCGGGAAGGAATTTTCCTCCAGGGCAGATTGGCAGAGGCCCTAGGGGTTTTTTACTTTCCTCTGCAGCGTAGGGCACGGGTCACTTGCTGGAGGATTCTCTGCACCTTAAAGTCTTTAAACCATGGTTTGAGGACTTCAGTAGCTTAGACATAGTTAGGGAGTGGGTGGGTAAGATTCTGTGGCCTGCGTTGTGCAGGAGGTCAGACTAGATGATCATAATGGTCCCTTCTGACCTTAAAGTCTATGATTCTATGTTCTGGCATGATGTATGTAGATGGTGGATTTTAAGAGTTATGGATATATATTAGAATTATGACTAAAGTGTGTTTAAACCAGGCATGCCAGGGGGTTGGTAAACAGGTCTGCACTAGACAAGAGAATACGTTTTCCCCACCCAGGGGTTACTTCTGATGCACTTTGAAAGACAATGAAAAGGCATTTACATATTTTATAAACAGACCCATCAAGCCACAAGGGGTGGATATAAACCTCACACTAACAAGTTGGGAAGGAGACAGTGTGGCATCTATTCCCCAGCAGGAGAAAGAAGCTTGGCCTGGGTTTTACTTTTCAGAAGAATCCATTTAAAAGGTTTACTGGTCTATAAAGACAGCAGGGCTCAGCTTCAAGTGATAAACAATAGAATCAACTGATTGTATAAAATATTGTATTATAAAAATGTATATAGAGTGAGGTCTTTTCGGAAAGCTAATGACACACTGGTGATGAATATCATTGTGAAATGGCTGCATTGACATTATACGAGGAAATATGGATTCTTGATATTATGTTTTACAATCTGTGTCCCAGTGAAGGGAGAAACAGGTCCCTCCCAGACCTGTCTCAAATGAGATTAAAGCAAGGTATGACCAGAAAAAATGGAAGCCCCATTTACACAGAAATAATACAGGTGGATGGGAAGCCTGCATAAAGGAAAGAATAGCATGAGGTCATCCTGCCTCTTGAAACAAGTTCATTGAACTTTGGAAGATATAAGCAAGGACAGAAGCCATCTTTGGCATCCATCTCTAGACAGACACAAGGGACCAGAGCTCTTGCAAACTGAGAAAGATGAGTCCTTCACCCCAGGGGTATTGAAGTCTCTGGAATTGTATATAGGTGAGAAACCTTCTTAGGCAAAGATCTTTAATCTAACAAAACAAGGGAAGCCAACACCTTGTACTTTTGTGGAAGGTCCTATATGAGGGAAAGTCAGCCATGGCTGGGGAGAAGAGTGTCTGGTGATAGAAACCATCTTGAACACAGCCCGTATGTTGCTAGATTAAGTTTTAGACTTTTAGATGCATGTTTTCACTTTTATTTGTTTGTAACCCTTTCTAACTTTATTTCTTTTATTTGGCATCACTTAAGCTATGTACTGTTGTTAATAAATTTGTTTGATTTTTGTACTATATACCAATGCTGTGTGGTGTTTAAATAAAAGGTTGTGTTTAGCCCCATTAAGTTAATGAGCTGTGATGTGCTTTTTGTCTCATTTGTTCCTCTAAAGAAAGATATTATTTCTCTGAACTCTCCAGGAGCAGGGTGAACATTGCAGAGCACATGGTTTTGGGGAAATTCAGGACTGGGAGTATGTTGGGGTCACCTTACTGGTTGTAATGTAACTGACACTGGTGGAAGCCAGAGTAGGGCTGTAGACAGGCAGCTGGGGTCAGAGGTGCTGAACCAGAGCTGTCTAGCACATAGACACTCAGGGTGTAACCCGAATGCTAGTAGGCTGGTTGTGAGCAACCCAGGCTGGGATCTACAACATCAAAGCATTGAGAGGCACCCAGGGTTAGAGGGCAAGTGGTGACACAGTCCCTCACTGGTCTGGATTGCACCCCAAACCCCATGAACCCTGTCATGGTAGTGACATTGCATGGTAAGTGTCTGGAATCCCTTGCAATGAAGTGGAGAAGTGCTGATGACATCAGGAGGATCAAGAGTTAAAAGATAGGAAACAAAGGATAGGAATAAGTGGTCAGTTTTCACGGTGGAGAGAGGTATATAGCATGATTCCTCATGGCTATGTACTGGGACCTGTGCTGTTCAACATATTCATAAATGATCTGGAAAAGGGGGGTAAACAGTAAGACTGTGTGACAAAATGGCCAGTGAAATTCAATGTTGATAAATGCAAAGTAATGCACATTGGAAATCATTATCCCAACTATACATACAAAATAATGGGGTCTAAATTAGCTGTTAGCACTCAAGAAAGATCTTGGAGTAACTGTGGGTCTGAAAACATCTGCTCAGTGTACAGCAGCTATCAAAAGAAACTAACAATGTTAGAAAACATTAAAAAAGTGATAGATAACACAAAATATGATGATGCCACCATATAAATCCATGGTACGCACACATCTTGAATGCTGTGTGCGGTTCTCGTCGCCTCATCTCGAAAAAGATATATTAGAATTGGAAAAAGTACAGAGAAGGGCAACAAAAATGATGAGGGGTATGGAATAGCTTCCATATGAGGAGAGATTAAAAAGACTGCGACCCTTTAGCATAGAAAAGAGACAACTAATGAGGGGGAGGGAGAGGCTATGATAGAGGTCAATAAAATCATGAATTCTGTGGAGAAAAAGTGTTATTTACCCCTTCACATAACATAAGAACCCAATGATATTAATAGGAGCAGGTTTAAAACAAACATAAGGATGCACGTTGTCTGAAGAAGTACTGTCAACCTGTGGAATACGTTGCCATGGGATGTTATGAAGACCAAAAGAATAACTGTGTTTAAAAAAGAATTAGATAACCTCATGGAGGATAGGTCCATCAATAGCTGTTAGCCAAGATGGTCAGGGATGCAACCCCATGCTTCAGATGCCCCTAAGCCTCTGACTGTAGGAAGCTGGAACTGGACGACAGAGAATGGATCACTCAATAATTGCCCTGTTCTGTTCATTCCCTCTGAAGCATCTGGGACGGGCCACTGTCGGAAGACAACATACTGGGCTAGGTGGACCATTGTTTTGAACCAGGGCTAGTCTACACTACGAGGTTAGGTCGAATTTAGCTGTGTTAGGGTGATTTTATAAGCAATGCGGCTACACAACCAACCCCATTCCGTTGACCTAAAGGGCTCTTAAAATCGACTGCTGTACTCCTCCCTGATGAGGGGAGTAGCGCTAAAATCGACCTTCTTGGTTCGAATTTGGGGTAGTGCAGATGCAGCGTTGTGCAATTCGACGGTATTGGCCTCCGGGAGCTATCCCAGAGTGCTCCAATGTGACCACTCTGAACAGCACTTTCAACTCCGATGCACTAGTCAGGTACACAGGAAAAGCACCGGGAACTTTTGAAATTCATTTCATTGAATTTCATGGTCAGTTTGACAAGCTCAGAAGCACAAGTGACCATGCAGTCCCAGAATCGCAAATGCGCTCCAGCATGGAGCAAATGGGAGACACTGGATCTCATTGCTGTATGAGGAGAAGAATCTGTGCAGGCAGAACTCCGATCAAAAAGAAGAAATGCTAATATATATGCCAAAATCGCACAGGGCTACACCAGGGACATACAGCAGTGCTGTGTGAAAGTTAAGGAGCTCAGGCAAGCCTACTACAAGACAAAGGAGGCAAACGGTCGCTCTGTGTCAGAGCCCCATTCATGCCACTTCTATGATCAGCTGCGTGCCATTCTAGGGGGCGACCCTACCAGTACCCCACCACTGTCCATGGACACCTGCAAGGGGGGAGTCTCACGCAACAAGGAGGAGGATTTTGTGGATGAGGAGGAGGAGAATGCGCAGCAGGCAAGCAGAGAATCCGTTTTCCCCGGTAGCCAGGACCTTTTCCTCACCCTGGAGCCAATACCCTCCCAAGGCGGGTTCCCAGACCCTGAAGGCGGAGAAGACACCTCTGGTGAGTGCACATTTGTAACTAAGCTACAGGGGTTAAAAGCAATTGTGTTTAATGTTTCATTTGCCCTGAACAATTGGGATGCATTCACGGCCAGTACAGCTACTAGAAATGTCTGTTAATGTGTCTAGGGATGGAGCTGAGTGGGCTCCATGCTTGCTGTGCTATGGCGTCTGCATGGGTAACCCAGGAAAAAAGGCGTGAAATGATTATTTGCCATTGCTTTCAAGGAGGGAGGGAAGGAGGAAGGGAGGGAGGGGAGACTGAAGACATATACCCAAAACCACCCGCGACAATGTTTTTTCCCCATCAGGCATTGGGAGCTTAACCCAGAATTCCAATGGGCAGCGGGGACTGTGGGATAGCTACTCACAGTGCACCACTCCATGAGTCGATGCTAGTCACAGTACTGAGGACGCACTCCACCGACCTACTGAGCTTAGTGGAGCCATACCCGATCGACTGTATAAAATCGCTTTCTAAAGATCGACCTAATTTTGTAGTGTAGACATACCCGCAGTAAGGACATTCTCATGTTATTAAGAACACTGAAGATGAGGTCAGGCTATGGTTGGAGGTTGTGAAGGGGTGCCCTTGCTGTTATTGGTCTGTTCTAGGAACAATGAAAGGCCACCTCAAGAACAGAGCTGCAGGTGGTAGCCACAGTGGGAGGGCTGTGCAGTGGAGAAGAGAACACTGGAATCTTGGTACCTGGGATGCTCTATATCCTGATGACTCCTGGGAGCAGCTGGCAGCCCTGGCTTTCTCCCCATGTTTGCAAAATCATTTCCATGATATCTTAATCTCCTGGAAATAGATAGGGCCATACTCATTTGGGAGCCTAACATTACTGTATTGAATACAATTTACTATTAATTATGGGTAAGGCTGTGTGTCTATCACGGAGGTCATAGAAGTCGCAGATTACGGATTTCCGTGACCTCCATGACTTTTGCAGCTGCCGGTGCGGCTGCAGCGGCCGGTGCGGCTGGCTCAGGGGCTGCCCAAACACTCGGGCAGCCCCTGGGCCAGCAGCAGTTTGGGTGTTGGAGGGGGCTCAGGGCTGGGTCAGGAGCTTGAGGTGTGGGGCGGCGCTTAGCTGCGAGGGGTCTCCCCGGAGGCGGCCAGCATCTCCTAACATAGGCAGAGGGGTCAGGGGTCTCTGCGCACTGTCCCTGCTTGCAGGCACTGCCCCCACTGCTCTCAGTGGCTGTGGTCCTTGGCCAATGGGAGCTGGACTCGTGGCAGGGGCAGTGCGCATAGCCCCCATGGCCTTCCCTCCTCCTAGGAGCTGCAGGGATACATGGAGCCAGGTAGGGAGCCTGCCAGCCCCACCAACCTCCTACACCCACACCAGCGGGGGTCCTGGGCCGTGCACCACCGCCTCTCCCCACAGCGCCAGCAGGGGTCCAGCACCTGCCCCCCCCCATTTACTAAAATGTAGCCTTAATTATGGGCCAAATTTGAAAAAAAAAGGCCTCTAATTTTGCACCTACACTTATGTGCCTGTCATGAACTGTGGAAACAAATTATGAAAGGTTGACATAATTATTTGATTGCACCCACAAATCATACAGTTATAGGTCTGCATTTGATCATTATGCTCACAATTGACTGTGCTCACAGCTCATTATGAGCATAGGTGCTGGAACTAGGGGTGCTTGAAGTGGTTTCCATCATATACAGGGTTTACAGTTTTGTTCAATGGCTCTGAGCACCTGTGACAAAGTGGGAATGTTCATAATGTTTTCACTGAATACTGTGTGTGTGCCTCAGTTTCCCCTACGCAGTTCTTAAGTATCTAGGTGGTGGGATAAGGGTGAGTGGTTGTTGCAAAGCCCTGGAGGACCAGTGCAATGGTGTCTGCACTGAGAATGGCTGACGCCCTTTCTCCTGGCAGCTGATGGCCTGGGCCCCTCCTCTGCAAAGGTGCCAACTGAAGGTGTTGGAGAACAAAGAGATCAGGTGTCTTCCTGGCCCGGGAAAGAGACAAAGGCCAGAGGAGGGGCTGAAGGGGTTTTCAGTTTGGAGCTGGTTGGGGGAAACGGAGGGAGCTCCAGGGCTGAGGTCTAAGCTCTCTGCCCCCGCAAGATGGACCTGACTGAGAGGGTCCTGTTGTCTGTACCTATAAGCTCTGTGTTGGACTGTGTTCCTGTTAGGGTTACCAGACAGCAAATGTGAAAAATCGGGATGGTGGTGGGGGGTAATAGGAGCCTATATAAGAAAAAGACCCCAACAATTGGGACTGTCCCTATACAATCGGGACATCTGGTCACCCTAGTTCCTGTCATCTAATAAACCTTCTGTTTTACTGGCTGGCTGAGAGTCATGGTGAATCGCAGGAAGTGGGGGGTGCAGGGCCCTGACTCCCCCACACTCCATGACACACCCCTGCTATAAACCATATTCCAGCAGCCCTGCTTGTTTGGCCATATCCCTTTATGCAACCCCTAGTTTTCCTGCCTTCCATTTAGAATATTGGAAGCTCTTTACATGTTCTTTTAGATGTCTCAACAAACATATTTCACTTTTATGCTCTGTTGAAACTCATGATGGAGTAAGTCCAATGAACAACCTCATTAGGTAGGGGATAATATCAGACAGGCATACTCAGAGCACAGTTCCTCTAATTTCACACACTAACACCATTTGATCAAGACTGCAGCTAGTCAGAAAAAAATTTGAACCTTTTAATTTTCATTTTCAAAATGACTTTTCATTTCACATTGTTTAGTTTTAGTTTTAACATAATATAAAACATCAAATTTGGAATGAAATGTTTAGATTTTATTAACATGAAACATTTCAATTGACCCAAAACATTTTTTCAAATTTTGTTTCGCAGGAAATTTTGAAATGGTTTTGTTTTGTTTTGTTTTGTTTCCTAATGCAATTGGTTTAAAAAAAAAAAATTCCCATGAAACATAAAATCTGGTTCCTGCACAGCTGTAATCAAAGGAGAAAATGCATTGTGTCTAGGCTTGGCAGAATTCAATTTTAATTTTTTTTATAATTTCAATGGATAATATTGATATTTATTTTAAGCATTTTTTTCTATTTTTATTGATTTACATTTTCATAGTTTCAGGAAATTGGGGGTGGGGGGAGTCAGGCAACAAGGAATGGAGGTTCAGACAATTATTTAATGACAGTAGATATCGAGATTCAAAAAATTAAAGCTTTATAACCATTAACACACAAAAATTGTCAACATCCCCTCAGAAAACATCCTGAAATCATACTCTAAGTTCTCAAGCAGCATTTTTCTTACTATGCCTATCTGTAATTTTTGATTATCATCGATGGAATTATTTTTTCATCAGTTTGATTATGCACAGTGAAATCAATGTATACCAACATTTAGTGATAAACATCGAATCCTTCCACATTTAATTTTGCCACAGTGGTGCATAATATACCATCTGCACGTTGGGCCATTCCCCCCCCTCAATTCCAGTCCTGCAAATCTGGAGAAAATCCATTGACTTCAGTGGAGATACTCTGGCTTTACACCAATGTAAATAAGAGCAAAATTTGGCTCGGAGTCCTAGTCTCACTGTTTTAACACCTTAATATGTAGTGTCATACGGGTTATCTTCACAGGAAAAAAGCACAGCTGATGAATGTTCTGTTCCCAAATGATGAAGATCCCCAAATACAAAAACACAGTAATGTAGGAAGCGTGTGATTTGTATGCTTAGGGATAATAGTGCCCCAAGAGGATTCAGCAATACCAAGTTACATTTTCTTCCCTCCAACACAAAATGGCCACCTGTAGCTACTTAATGTTAGGTTAATATACTCCAAGGCATGCTACTACTGCGTTCTATTGAAATCCTTGCTGCGCCGCATTAATCAGATCAAAGTTGTTGTTATAATGCTAAACGGCTATCTGGGAACACCATGCGGGCATAAGAGAGCATTATTGCAGTTACTGTTAGCAGCTGCTAGCAAGACACAGGAATCATCCCTATTGGGCCTCTTGCCCATACGACTGATTTACCAACCTCCATCTGACCTTGTTTAACTGATCATTGAGGTCACACCCAGCCTGTATATTTCTGGCATTCATATGCTGACTGTGTCTGACTTTGTGGATGATGTTTTTCTATAGAATGGTAAGGGAAATCATTAAAAACAATTATAATATCAGGGGGAGAGAAAGGAAACTGATACACCCAGGAACAAGAAAAGTTTTACAGTTCCTAGGCAGACAGTTTGAGGATCTGATGGTGGATCTTAATCTTGGCCGTTTTTACACCTTGAATAATTCAGCGAATGGATTTATCCTCAGAATCTCTGGCTATAGATCCATATTGGATTACATCATGGGCAAAAAGAATTAAGTGTGTCTTCATTCTGTGAAAGATAAAAAGTCCATCTGTTTCCATTCTTTATTCATTTTGTCTGTAAGTAGATTACACTGCTATATGTTAATTAAATGCATAAGACTGGCTAATAAATTTGTTACAAACCACTCTCATTATGATAGCTGCCTATTCATTAAATAAAGATTGGAAACACAAACAAATGACTTTTTGCTATAAATCCTAAAATCCTAAATGTATGAAATCTAAGGAGTCTGGAGTTTTCTGTACCTCTTTTGCATTGCAATTTCTCCATCAGTGTAGTTGATATAGGAATGCAAGGAGAAACTGCATTCATTCTTTTATTTTCTCTTATTTGCAGTGGGGCTCCATGTGTGCCCAACACAAGAGAACAAATCTCCTACCAGTTTTCATTTTGGGAACACCATCAATAGCAATGTTCTTCCTTTCACTCCCATGTATGGGGAGATAGAGCCATTCAGGATTGCTGCAAATATCATCTTGTGAATCAGTGGGCAAAGGAATGCTGAGAGAACAGAATAGCTAACACACTTACCATGTCCCTCTGCCCCAAGGGTCTGAACATTTCACCGATGGCCAAGCTCCACTGATCTAGGAAATAAGAATGACATAAAAACCTGAATAGTGGACCCTCCACATGTACTGTGCCAGCACAGCATGCTAAGCATGCAGGGGTTTTGACACTCTTTGGATATTATGGTTTATACTATTATTCAGATGCATTAATTTGGAATGGAAGGTGAAAAAATCATTTAGGAGACTAAGAATGACTTGACAAAAGAAAAAAGAGAGAAGACCCATTATGTTCAATGAGAGTATTAAACGGTTATTTTTAAACACATGATGATTCAAATGAGATCTGATGCCTGCAAGAATTTCATAAGCCCCTTTCTAAACAGGTACAGGGGAAAAAAAAAAGTGTCTTTTATTAGTTTTCCCTAAACTCATTATTATATGTCAGCATCTAGATTGTAAGGATTGAAGACAAAATAAAAAGAGAAGTTTCTGTTGGCTTTGCAGGTCCCACCGATATCTTCTCTTTGCTAATAGCATAATACATTTTAACTGACAGTAATGAACTACCACAGGCTTCACTGAGTGTGACAAACAGGTTGAAGACATACATCTCACTGCAAACATGCAAAAGTAAGCAAGGTAAAAATCTTAGGAATGCGAAACAAAAGTAATCTACAGGGAGAGCTTACCATTATATTATACGCGATGATACATCTGTGTATAACATTTTTTGGTTGAAATTTGAGTGAAAAAAATTTCTGATGAAATATGAGAGTCATCAAAATTGAATATATTCACAGGAAAATGTTAGATTTAAAATTTCAATTAAATTTTTCATTGAGAAAAATTCAAAAATGATACTTATTTTGAAAGGTGAATATTTTGCTTTGAAAAAAATCAACAACGTCAAAATTTCTACTTTCAAGATTTTTAATAAAAAATTCTCAGAACTTTCAATCCACTTTTTAAAAATAGACATAGTTTGACTTTTTGTCCCATTTTGAGATGAAAACAAAAAGTTGAAATAGCAGTACTTCTGGTAAAACAGAATTATATTTTCTGAAAAGCTCCTCTTTTAAGTCTCAGCCACATCAGCCAGAAAGCCCAAATGATCTAAGAAGTACTAGACTGGTAGCACAAGAGCTGAGCAGAAAAATTAAAGTGATTAAGGAAATT
Organism: Terrapene triunguis; assembly: GCF_002925995.2. Lineage (NCBI taxonomy): Eukaryota > Metazoa > Chordata > Testudines > Emydidae > Terrapene > Terrapene triunguis. The sequence continues at coordinate 2,990,868 of NW_020664377.1, forward strand.
ACAAATTTTATAGAAGAAAGGGCAGTGGGAGGAAGAGTAACCTAATGGCACAGTATGTAAGAGCTAATACTTAGAGAGCAGGAGCAGTGAAAATATGCCAAAATAAGGAGGGAATGGGGAAGTAAAATACAAAACACAATACCCTGCAGTAGTTTGAAAATCCCATACAAACCCTCCAACAGGTGAAATTCATTAAAGCGGTCTCAACAGCATATTAGTGGTAATTTTTAATGATGGTGATGTTTTTTGTGGGGGGCATGTGGGAATCTAGAAAGCAGGGGAAATACACTTCACTATGAAAAGTAGAAATGAGGAAAATGTATTGAATGGAAAAGGACAGCACGTAGAAATAGCACATACAGCAACAATAGCATAAGAAGGTGAGCACTAGCTCATACCACCAGAACGTTTTAAAATTAGTTTTTACTTTCTTAAGAGTGTTTCAGTGTTTGTGATCGATGCCGAAGTGGCAGGCCTGAAGACTGAAGCTGTGCGTCTATACATAGCAGAGGCTTCAGCAATACAAGCTTCCCCGGCAATGTGCTTCAACCCACATCTTTGGAGAAGGGGTGCTTTGGCCTCTGTGCCTAGTCACCTATTGTCTGCTCTATTCAGACTGCTATCAGGAGACTGTCCTGGCTTCCAACTAGTCAAGAAGGGTTTCGGCTCCTGAACAGGGTTGTTATTTCTTCCTGGAGAGAAAAATGAATGGAGACAGACTCGGGACATTCTCTCTCCTATTTTACTTTTACGTAAAGGGTAAATATAGTTCTTCTTATTACCTTTATCAAGGATGAATGAAACAAACAACCCAGCCAAAAGCTTACACATGACGTGTCATCAGTTTCACAACCCCAGGCATGGAGGTACGCATTCAGGTTTTCTTGCCAGAATGCTTTCAACTTGCTGTGTGACTGAAATAAATTAATCCCTGCCGTAGTTCTCCAGAAGCCCATGGAGTAGATTTGACCCTTTCTGTTTTAATCACCCCCCAAACATATTATAATCCTTTTCTGGGTGGCCATTCTATATCACTACCCACACATAACACTTATCACAAGACTGGAGAGCATTGCAGGATCCATGCATTCAGGTGGCGATGACAGGCGCACAGTTTATAGGGGCTGTTGAAAAATGGCATGAAACGTAGTTGGAAGAACATGGAATGATGGGACAGAAAAAACTGCATCATGGGATGGTGAGCCTGCAACCATGGTGCACTGTGATCCATTCCCCATTCCCACAAATCCTAATAGCAGAAGGTGGTGAGTTGCACAGTGAGATAGCTACCCATGGTGCACTGCTCTCTCTGTTGATGCTAGAGAACCAACTGTGGACATGCTCCGATGACACAGGGAGCATTGTGTGAACATGCACAAGCGATGTTATTATTGCAGTTTATGATCATCATCGTAACTTGCGTTGACATAGGCTACAGACACACTACAGAGTTAAGTCACTGGACAGGAGAGAAGCATTATTATGTTGTTATCTCCTGCCCAACAAAAGAAGGTCCATCAACAGACGAACTACTGTGGAACATCAGAGGACAAAAGATTTTGCTGATTGCTCCTGCCCGCCCCTCCACCATGAAGAGAAGATGTGCAACCGAATTCCTCCCAAAAGCTGAACTTGCAATTTAAAGGGGTGGGAGGAAGAGAATGAAAGGCCCCATCATGGAGAAACTGCATCTTTTATGCTTCTTGGACTCTGGGACTATTATTTTTTGAAGCTTAAGACTGGAACTCATTTGTGCATTTATATGTTAACTGTTTTAATTTGTAAATAAGTTGTATTTCCTTTTCTTAGTTAATAAATCTTTAGATAATTTATTATAGGATTGCCTACAAGTGTTGTCTTTGGTGTGAGATCAAAGGTGCAATTGACCTGGGGTAAATGACTGGTCCTTTGGGACTGGGAGTAACCTAAATATTACTGTGTATAAGAGATTATCTATCATAAAGGCAAACTTACCTGAGTGGCAAGATAGAATACTCAAGGGGACTGCCTGTGACTCCACGTTATGGCTGTTATAGTGCTTGAGGAGTTCACACTGGATAATTGGTTCTTGAAATCTAAGTATAGGACTTGCAACCAGTTTGGTGTTTGTACCCCGGTTCTTAACAGTCTGCCCTGAGGATGGTGCTCATACTTTTGAGCCACTCCTAGAATCATAGAAGATTAGGGTTGGAAGAGACGTCAGGAGGTCATCTAGTCCAACCCCCTGCTCAAAACAGGACCAATCCCCAACTAAATCATCCCAGCCAGGGCTTTGTCAAGCCAGGCCTTAAAAACCTCTAAGGATGGAGATTCCACCACCTCCCTAGGTAACCCAGTCCAGTGCTTCACCACCCTCCTAGTGAAATAGTTTTTCCTAATATCCACCCTAGACCTCCCCCTTGAGACCATTGCTCCTTGTTCTGTCATCTGCCAACACTGAGAACAGCCAAGATCCACCCTCTTTGGAACCCCCCCTTCAGGTAGTTGAAGGCTGCTATTAAATCCCTCCTCACTTTTCTCTTCTGCAGACTAAATAAGCCCAGTTCCCTCAGCCTCTCCTCGTAAGTAATGTGCTCCAGCCCCCTAATTATTTTTGTTGCCCTCTGCTGGACTCTCTCCAATTTGTCCACATCCTTTCTATAGTGGGGGCCCAAAACTGGATGCAATTCTCCAGATATGGCCTCACCAGTGTCAAATAAAGGGGAATAGATATGGCCTCACCAGTGTCGAATAGAGGCGAACCACAGCCACTGGGAGCTGTGGGCAGTCAATGTAAACAAACGGTCTTGCGGCCCACCAGCGGATTATCCTGCTGGGCCATGTGCGGCCCACGGGTTGCAGGTTGCCCACCACTGCTCCAGCTTATTGTCATCCACGAACTTACTGAGTGTGCAATCCATCCCATCATCCAGATAATTAATGAAGATATTGAACAAAACCGGCCCCAGGACCGACCCCTGGGTCACTCCGTTTGATACTGGCTGCCAACTAGACATCGAGCCATTGATCACTACCCGTTGAGCCCAATGATCTAGCCAGCTTTCTATCTACCTTATAGTCCATTCATCCAATCCATACTTCTTTGGAAGCTTTCACTGCAGGAAAGCTTCACAGCAGTCTCCACTGCCCTCTATGAACTGGAATAAGACCAGTACTAGACAACCATTAGAGTTCAGGTTTTGTTTGCATGCCCACCCAAACATTTGAATACTTAGTCACATTATCTAAATCTGTTCAGTCTGAAAAACTGCTAAAAATCAGAAAAAAGATATCTAGTATTTCTTATTAGGCTAGGAAAGAACACCACGTCTCTTGTGATATTTTACCAGTCACGTTCTGCTCACAGCTGGAATCCAGAACTGCACAAGTGTCACAAAAATTCCAGTATGTTCTTATTTTACCTGAGCCAATATGCCCATCCTTAACTGACCCCACAAACTTTTCACATAGGTCACATGTGTATTAGATGGTACTGAATTCCAATAACACAACAGGCTACGCCAAACAAGTGATTTACTGGAGAAAGGCTTTGTATCCCATCGTCTGATCCTCTGACCCTTTCAGAGCTAGGGGTCTGCTCTTTTGAGATTATTAATCCCACCAAACCTCCCAGCGAAGTGAATTAAAACAAAGGTCTTCTGCAGACAGGGAAATCATAGGAAGGTTATTACACATGGAAATGTACTGAGAGGGTTAGGCCATGTCTACACTACCTCTTATGTCGGCAAAAATTATATTGCTCAATGGTGTGAAAAAAACCACACCCCTGAGCAACATAAATTTCACCAGTATAAGCACTCGTGTTCACAGTGCTATATCGGCACTGGAAACTTTTAAAAGTTTGAAAGTCTTTTTAATGACACCATAATAGAGGCTCAACTTAAATGCATACCCAAAATTAAAAAAAAACATAGTAAGAGAACCAAAAAGAATGCCACTGTGGCTAAGCAACAAAGTAAAAGAAGCAGTGAGAAGCAAAAAGGCATCTTTTAAAGAGTGGAAGTTAAATCCTAATAGGGAAAATAGAAAGGAGCATAAACTCTAGGAAATGAAGTGTAAAAATATAATTAGGAAGGCCAAAAAAGAATGTGAAGAACAGCTAGCCAAAAGACTCAAAAAGAAATAGCAAAAAATGTTTTAAGTACATCAGAAGCAGGAAGCCTGCTACACAACCAGTGGGGCCACTGGACGATCGAGATGCTAAAGGAGCACTCAGGGACGATAAGGCCATTGCAGAGAAACTACGTGAATTCTTTGCATTGGTCTTCACGGCTGAGAATGAGAGGGAGATTCCCAAACCTGAGCCATTCTTTTTAGGTGACAAATCTGAGGAACTGTCCCAGATTGAGGTGTCATTAGACGAGGTTTTGGAACAAATTGATAAATTAAACAGTCATAAGTCATCAGGACCATATGGTATTCTGGTATTCAGAACCCAAGAGTTCTGAAAGAACTCAAAAATGAAATTGCAGAACTACTAACTGTGGTATGTAGCCTATCATTTAAATCAGGTTCTGTACCAAATGACTGGAGGATAGCTAATGTGACGCCAGTTTTTAAAAAGGACTCCAAAGGTGATCCTGGCAATTACAGGCCAGCAAGCCTGACTTCAGTACCAGGCAAACTGGTTGAAACTATAGATTCATTCATAGATTCATAGATTCTAGGACTGGAAGGGACCTCGAGAGGTCATCGAGTCCAGTCCCCTGCCCGCATGGCAGGACCAAATACCATCTAGACCATCCCTGATAGACACTTATCTAACCTACTCTTAAATATCTCCAGAGATGGAGATTCCACAACCTCCCTAGGCAATCTATTCCAGTGTTTAACCACCCTGACAGTTAGGAACTTTTTCCTAATGTCCAACCTAGACCTCCCTTGCTGCAGTTTAAGCCCGTTGCTTCTTGTTCTATCCTCAGAGGCTAAGGTGAACAAGTTTTCTCCCTCCTCCTTATGACACCCTTTTAGATACCTGAAAACTGCTATCATGTCCCCTCTCAGTCTTCTCTTTTCCAGACTAAACAAACCCAATTCTTTCAGCCTTCCTTCATAGGTCATGTTCTCAAGACCTTTAATCATTCTTGTTGCTCTTCTCTGGACCCTTTCCAATTTCTCCACATCTTTCTTGAAATGCGGTGCCCAGAACTGGACACAATACTCCAGCTGAGGCCTAACCAGAGCAGAGTAGAGCGGAAGAATGACTTCTCGTGTCTTGCTCACAACACACCTGTTAATACATCCCAGAATCACGTTTGCTTTTTTTGCAACAGCATCACACTGTTGACTCATATTTAGCTTATGGTCCACTATAACCCCTAGATCCCTTTCTGCCGTACTCCTTCCTAGACAGTCTCTTCCCATTCTGTATGTGTGAAACTGATTTTTTCTTCCTAAGTGGAGCACTTTGCATTTGTCTTTGTTAAACTTCATCCTGTTTAACTCAGACCATTTCTCCAATTTGTCCAGATCATTTTGAATTATGACCCTGTCCTCCAAAGCAGTTGCAATCCCTCCCAGTTTGGTATCATCCGCAAACTTAATAAGCGTACTTTCTATGCCAATATCTAAGTCGTTAATGAAGATATTGAACAGAGCCGGTCCCAAAACAGACCCCTGCGGAACCCCACTCGTTATGCCTTTCCAGCAGGATTGGGAACCATTAATAACAACTCTCTGAGTACGGTTATCCAGCCAGTTATGCACCCACCTTATAGTAGCCCCATCTAAATTGTATTTGCCTAGTTTGTCGATAAGAATATCATGCGAGACCGTATCAAATGCCTTACTAAAGTCTAGGTATACCACATCCACAGCTTCTCCCTTATCCACAAGACTCGTTATCCTATCGAAGAAAGCTATCAGATTGGTTTGACATGATTTGTTCTTTACAAATCCATGCTGGCTGTTCCCTATCACCTTACCACCTTCCAAGCGTTTGCAGATGATTTCCTTAATTACTTGCTCCATTATCTTCCCTGGCACAGAAGTTAAACTAAATCACTTAGTGAAGTTAAACTAAATCTATAGTGAAGAACAGAATTGTCAGACACATAGATGAACATAAATTTGTTGGGGAAGAGTCAACATGGTTTTTCTAAAGGGAAATCATGCCTCACCAATCTACTATAATTCTTTGAAGGGGTCAACAAGCATGTGGACAAGGGGGGTCCAGTGGATGTAGTATACTTAGGTTTTCAGAAAACCTTTGACAAGGTTCCTCACCAAAGGCTTTAAGCAAAGTAAGCAGTCATGGGATAAGAGAGAAGGTCCTCTCATGGATCAGTAACTGGTTAAAAGATAGGAAATAAAGGGTAGGAATAAATGGTCAGTTTTCAGAATGGAGAGAGGTAAATAGTGGTGTCCCCCAGGGGTCTGTACTGGGACCAGTCCTATTCAACATATTCATAAATGATCTGGAAAAAGGGATAAACAGTGAAGTGGCAAAATTTGCAGATGATACAAAACTACTCAAGATAGTGAAGTCCAAACCAGACTGTGAAGAGCTACAAAGGGATCTCACAAAACTGGGTGGATGGGTAACAAAATGGCAGATGAAATTCAATGTTGATAAATGCAAAGTAATGCACATTGGAAAACATAATCCCAACTATACCTATAAAATGATGGGGTCTAAATTAGCTGTTACCACTCAAGAAAGAGATCTTGGAGTCACTGTGGATAGTTCTCTGAAATCATCCACTAAATGTATAGCAGCAGTCAAAAAAGCTAACAGAATGTTGGGAATCATTAGGAAAGGGATAGATAATAAGATAGAAAATATCATATTGCCTCTATATAAATCCATGGTATGCCCACATCTTGAATCCTGTGTGCAGATGTGGTTGCCCCGTCTCAAAAAAGATATATTGGAATTGGAAAAGGTTCAGAAAAGGGCAACAAAAAATATTAGGGGTATGGAACAGCTTCTGTATGAGGAGAGATTAATAAGATTGGGACTTTTCAGCTTGGAAAAGAGACGACTAAGGGTGGAATATGATAGAGGTCTATAAAATCATGAATGATGTGGCGAAAGTAAATGAGGAAGTGTTATTTACTCCTTCTCATAACACAAGAACTATGGGGCACCAAATGAAATTAATAGGCAGCAGGTTTAAAACAAACAAAAGGAAATATTTCTTTACACAACACATGGTCAACCTGTGGAACTCTTTGCCAAAGGATGGTGTGAAGGCCAAGATTATAACAGGGCTAAAAAAAGAACTAGATAAATTCATGGAGGATAGGTCCATCAATGGCTATTATCCAGGATGGGCAGGGATGGTGTCTCTAGCCTCTGTTTGCCAGAAGTTGGGAATGGGCAACAGTGGAAGGATCACTTGATGACTACCTGTTCTGTTCATTCCCTCTGGGGCACCTGGCATTGGCTATTGTTGGAAGACAGGACACTGGGCTAGATGGACCTTTGGTCTGACCCAGTATGGCTGCTCTTATGTTCTTATGTTTCATGCTTCTTTATTCTGAATCCTATTCTCTGGCATCACCTGAGTGGAGAGAACAACTATTCAGCCTATTTGATAACTGTGTCTCCGCCTCAACAGAGGGGAGGGGCCACAAAAATACAAGGGTCAACTAAGTACTGGCAACAGAAGTGAGGTCAAACGTTCAAACCGGGGATCCAGAAGAGGACACTTAGCAGGAATCCCAAACAATTCTTGCTGCTCCAAAAAGGTGTCAAGGGAATCAGGGGACATTTTGTACAGGAACTCTGCCTGGATAAGTGCTCTAATGGGTGTAAGAAAACCGGCTCTCAGTAGCAGACAGCCTCCCTGTCCAGCTTCCTCCTCTCAGATATATGAGTGGCCATTTTGTCCAGGTAGAGGTTGACACAGTGGTCTCTAAACTTTGTAAGACCAAGAACAGCCATTCAGTAAAAGATTTCAAGGACTACCCCATCATCTCTCTGCCTCAGACTCTATGCTCTCTGACATTGAAATAGGCTGTACACAGGAAAATGTGGCAACATGTTTTGTGCTTCTAAGTATCTTTCTGTACAACTAATGGCACAAACCTCTCATTACTAACAGTGCCAGGGTTATTTCTGTGGAGGAGATCTGCTGTATCCTCTATTATCACTTCTTTAGTTTTAGAGCTGCTATACATGGTGCATTAGTTTGCACCAAAGGGGTGTAAATTCACACCGGCACCCAGCGTGCCATGCACTAACTGGCCCAAACAGTAATGTAGTCTTGTTTGAAACAATAACTCACACTAAGGAACTTTGAGTGAACGCCAGTAAGGGCCAGTTAGCATGTGACACCCAAGTGCGGACTAGAATCTTCACCCCTCTGATGCAGACAAATGCACCATGTAGACAAACCCTTAGATTTAGGACCAGACTTTCCTCTAGTTTATAGACCATTCTAAAGTCATTAACTTCCAGGAAGATATTCCTGCTAATCACTGACGTGAGATTAGAATCAGGTCATGCAGATGCAATCAGTCTATTTCCTCTTGATGCTAGAGAGCTTTGAACAAAGGACAGAAAGAACACTTTAGCTAAATTTAAACAGCAGCTCTGTTTACTCTCCCCTCCCCCCACACCCTTTATTTAATCAAGCATTCACATCGATCCATCCCAAAGCCAGGAACCCTGCAGTACAACCTGCAGCCATACACAAGCTTCTGTCTATCACTCTCTCTGGGTCTTGGTCAGTGCCTGTCTTTCTGTATATGCCTCTCTGAGCTGGAACACTGTTTTCCCCTCGAATCACCGGAAAAATTAGTTGTTTTCTCCTTTCTTAAACAAATGTGTCAATGCCAAAGCAGTGTCAGCAGTCCTGTGCCGCAGCCTGCAGCCATACAGTGGTCTCTGTCTACCACTCTCTCTGTCTGTGCAGCTGCTGGGTTCGTTTTTTAGATTAGAAAATAATCATGTTTTTAAAAGCACAAGTATTAGCTGCCATATTGTGTGCTTTTGGATAAGAGACTGTGCTAAATGTCATGTTCCCATTTCTCTCTGTACTCTGTTCTTTTTCCATCTCCAGTTTATTTGTTAAAATAAATTGTTCAGCACTGGTAATGTATAAGTATTAACCTTGTCTCTTGCTTGGTCATTTTCAATGTAAAGTTTGTGTCTTTTCCTCCATCTCTGCCACAAGCCTCCTATATCCTTCCACTTTTAGAAGCAATATAAAACTGACATGAGAGAGCAGTCTGGCCATGTACATACTGTAATTGACCCAAGCTCCTGTGATGCAGAGCATGAAATACTTGGCTTTCCAAGTGCCCACTTTAAAAGATGTACTTATATTGTTATACTACATACGTTTTTATTTCAAATGTGACAAGGAGAAGAATGGTAGAAAACAAACATAGGGGAGATCAAACAAACCTGTGGGCTGATGCTTTCCCACACAAGACATTGGGTTAGAACTCCTGGGTGTCATCTTCCAACGACTGGGCAAGTTTAACCTTGTTGTGCCTCAGTTTGCCAATCTGTAAACTGGAGATCAAATGAACAGAGGCACATCCCGTAACCCAAGAGGCCTGATCCCGTGGTCTGACCAAGCTGTGCTTGGTGCAGGACCCTAGAGTTAAGTAAGGTGGTTCAAGGCCACCCTGACACATATTTCACTCCTCAGGCTGGCCAAAGCCAATTTTAACATGGAGAGCTGCCTCACCAGAACTGTACATCACCCAGGGATTCCCTTATGCAAGGAGAATCCTTAGCTGACAAATTAATCAGCTCTCTAACTGCTTTGTGCTTTGCAAAACACAAAAAGGGTTACAGATCTATCACAAGTTAGGATCTTATCCCATGCACCCCCTTTCTGGAGGTTGGCTTTTATTCAGCTGCCTCAATGACTTTATTAAGAACCAAACCTTGAGACAGGACAGTGCTTTCACACAGTTCAACAGAAATCTTAATTTCTAATTTATTCCTAAAAAAGCTACTCCCAGAGGTTTTCTCTATATAATTTCTTGTCCCTGCTCATGTAGCAATCAGCCTTTTATCTTGATGAGTTGGAGTTAATGTGACCCACCTGGTCTACAGGCTTGTGTGAGTCAGCAGAATAGTTTTACACTTCCTCACAGGGTCTGAAATCCACAAACTTGTCATAAAGATAAGAATACCTGACAGTGCTCTGGAGATTCATAAACATTTCTAAAGCATTTAGGCCTGGATCCACAAAGGGACTTAGATGCTGCAACACTGAGCACCATGGTGCTTAAATTCTAGGTGCCTAGAAAACCACAGCAACAACAAAACCGTAATCCACAGAGCCTGAGTTAGGTGCCTAGGCTCCCTATACAATAAATGGGGAACGACAGGCACCTTCGAATGGGAGCCACACAGTCAGCACAGTAGGCAGAGAGCTATCTAAGCAAGCTGATGGGAGATGCTGATGGGAGGGACGTGTCCTAAGCCCCACCCTTCTGTCAGAGATAGATACCTAAGACCAGGCTTCAGGGAGGCGCCTATCTCTGCTTAGTGATCCATGAATGGGAACCCCTCTTTGGAAGTCAAGCAGCTTAGGCACCTAGCCTGCCTTACACCACACAAAACTGCCAGAGGAGGAGGTGGTGGTGCTGCTACCACCTATCTTCTGACTATTAGCCCAGTTGTTAGAGCATTCCCTTGGACGGTGGGTGATCCATGTTCAGTTCCCTGCTGGTTCAAATCTCAGGAGAGCTACTTGAACCACTGAGCTGTGGGATACACTGATGTGGGGTTCCCTCCATCTCTCCTGTTGAAGCTGTTCCATTGCAGATAAAGAGAGTGATTGGAGCAGGGGGTTGAACTGAAGTCTCCCACCTCCCCAGTTGGGTGATCTAACCTCCAGAGTCATTCTCTGGCCAATGGTTGTTCCATTGTGGATAAATGTTTAATTAGTCATTGGGCCAAGGGATGAGTGGGAATGATTCTGCAGCCTGGTGATTAGGTCACCCACCTGGGAGATAGGAGACCCTGGGGTCTGTCCCCCTGGTTCAATCACTTTTTCTTTATATAGCCACCATGGAACAGTTTCAACAGGAGAGATGGAGGAGAGTCTCCCCTCCCTCCAACAGCAAAATATTTCATAGTTTAGGTGATTAGAGCACTCTCCGGAGGGATAGGATTTGAATATGGGTTTCCCTTCTTCCCAGCAGGCTAAGTGGAGAATTGAACCTGGATCTTCCCCATCCCAGGTGAGTGCTCTAACCACTGGGGTTAAAATTATAAGGTGGGCGGCAGCAACACCTCCTCCTCAGCCAGATTTTCAATGGGACCTGATCCAGCAGGCGGCTTCTGAGAATGCCTACTGGAACATAAGAACATAAGAATGGCCATACTGGGTCAGACCAAAGGTCCATCCAGCCCCGTATCCTGTCTACCGACAGTGACCAATGCCAGGTGCCCCAGAGGGAGTGAACCGAACAGGTAATGATCAAGTGATCTCTCCTGCCATCCATTGAGCTGGATCGAGCCCACATGCAAGATAGGCAGACAAATGCCTCTCACCCCCTCCCCCACTTCATGGGTCACACTGGGGCTTAGGTAGACGATAGGTGTCTGAACACCTATAGCAAGGCAGCAGTATGCGTACCCAGAGGCAAAAATTTAGGAGCCAAGTGAGTGTAGGTGCCTACAGGGTTCAGCAGGAGTTTTTGGATAGCAGCGGAGCCTAAAACTGGAATTTAGGCACCTAAGTGCCTTTGTGGATGGGGGCCTTTGAGATCCTCATGTGGAAAGAGAAGTGGCTAGGATTATTCTTATAATCCATAAACCTATGTTAGTTAAAGTCAGTGAGCAAGCAGTCCACAGAATGTGTCAGTGAGAAGATAAGTTACAGCCAGTCACAGTTCTAGGACAGAAAGAATGAATTTCGTAAACAATCAGAATATGCTGCATAGAGTGAATAATTTGTAATGAATAATTTATCCAGCTAATTTAGCCTCCTTGAAGAATGTCCAGGAGCAAATCAAGCAAAAGAAAGAAAGAAAACATATATAGTCTATGGATTGAGTGTGAACAATTCTCTGTGGGCCTGATTCTCTAGTCTGCCTGGGACATACTGATGTTCTGGGAATTGGATGGCTGGCAAAAGGGAATAGTAAATCACCTCTGTGCCACCCATATTCTGGGCTCTGCAGGGGGCATGTTCAATTCCTGGTATAAGTCAGAGCAGCCCTCATACTCTAATTTACATTCAGGCTGCACATGCCCTTATGGCAGAGGGCTGTTCCTGTCATGAAAAACACTGTACAGTAGTCACGCACCCGGGTGTGATACCATATACATTGTTGTAGCAATGGTATTTGGGTAGCACTGCAATATCTAAAACAGCTTAGCATATCTACTTACTAAACAAAATCAAAGCATGAAAACAGAGTCACTTTCAGATGAACTTTTGCTTTGAACAAACATTGCTAGATTATTTCTTAGTAGATCTTGTGGCCTGCTGGTCTCTGTTACTCTTGGCCTGTGCTTGCAAATGTAACGAGTAGATCTATGGGATGCCTGGTAACGACTGTAACATCACAGGATATTTTGTAGAATAGGGGATGTGGTGGCTTCTTATCATTGAAGACTAAACCCTATGTGTCAAGTGCAGAGCCCTGTGTTTGTGCTAATGAGCTTGCCAAAGGTAAATTAAGGCTGTTGATAAATTGTATAATCCATTGCTTGACCACACTTCGGTTTGTCATGAAATATACTCAAGAGAGCAAATGACCAATATCAGTCTGGTTTATTAATCTGCTACAGGAAAAAGATTCTATATGGTACTAGTCTCTGAGGAGCTGTCCCGTGCAACAAGGTTACATTCACCTTACACAATATGTGCGCTCCCCAAGTTACACATTTCAGCTGGTATCATTTATATGTTGATTTTACAAGTTATACCTGTCTTCAAATGTCACTAAAATCCAACCCATCAGCTTGTCCCAGTTCCCTAACTTGTTGTTCTGTTCCTTCCTTATCTTTGTTTTGGATATTAGCATTCCAGGTACTGGTCCATGAAGGTACTTCCCTAGCTTCTGCTAAGGCATAGAACAAATGTAGCTGCTTTTGCCAAATGCTTATTTGCATTTGCTCAAGGAGTTATGGGATACTTAGCAGAAGTGAACAGGATTATAGTATAGGTTAGTTTAGGATATACCACTGTTAAATATTTGTGCTTTATGTTATTGGTGTTTACTGCACACTAATTAGATATATGCTGTGGATAATACATATTAATATGACATATATGTATATGCTAGTCATCATGTATTAGTCAACATGTTTGAAATTCGGCAGCTTGGGAAGCTTTCCCTTGCCTGAAAAGAACCCATCATTTACCCCAAGCAAGAGGGAAAGAAAATGTTTCCTTGTTTTCTGTGGTTTTGTGCTATATTTAAAACCAGTCTGCCTCCAGATCCAAATAAATCTTAAACAATGGAGCAGCAGCTGTGGGGCCTAGTACTCATATATAAACCCCAATCCTCTCATATGCTTCACATTGTTCACTCAGTGACCTGAAGAGCTGTCACCCTTTACAGTTCACAGCCCTTCATCTGAATGAAGAATGGCAGCAGTAGGCTACATACCATAAGTTAGCCCTTATGTTTCTATTGGTGCACTGTTCCAGCAACAATTCATCAAAGGTAGACCGGGGTAGCTGGCTGCTCTTACTGCTGCTGGGGCTAGTGTTTCAGGTAGCCTTGTGGGCAAAACAAAGATTGAATCAGTCAAAGACAATTCCAGTCTCTAATTTGTATTTAGGATCAATTTGACTTTTGGGATTAAAATATATGGAGCATGAATATGAGGCAATAAAGATGCAAAAGCATCAGCTCATGCAGTTCTTTAAAGGCCTACCTTGTAGTGTCTGGAATGTTAACTTTTCAGGTGGTGCAGGACAGCCGCTCCGGTCAGCGGGGCTCTGATTTACATCTCATGTCCTTCTGTCCCGACAGAGTTTAAAAATATATTTATTTATAGCAAAACTAAAAAGGATGGATGTGCAGGCACAACAAGGCCAGGCCCTTGAAGGTATTTAAAGGGAGAAAATTAAATCACCACTGTAGACAATATGAGTTTCATCAGGTACTGGGAAGAAAGGAGAGGATTAAAAAAATTAGATGACAAAGTGTGGACTTTGGAGGTCACCCAAAGAAGATCAGTAGAAAATGAAAGGTGTGTATTTGTGAACCAAATTAGTGTATGAATCTGTAAAGCATGCAAACCTGACAGAGATGAATGTGTATCCTTCTCTGAAATTACAGCTTATCACTTCATCCTGCAGGCCCATGGACAGAGCTTTGATTCATGAGACGTCTGCGGCATGGGTGGGTTCTTCCTGACAAGTACAAATGCAACTCCTTGTGAACTATTGTCAGCACAGGACAAAAGGAACTAATTAAGCATAATTTTAAGCATGTTAGTTATAGCCCCCTACCTTGGCAAGACTTGGAGGATGAATCTCGGCCAGCTCTTTAGTGGATTGGATAGCACTCTTGAAAACCCGTAAGTTTGGCGCTCATACAGAAACAATCTGATAAAGAATAATGGAGAGCAATATTTTTCATTCCAAGAGAACAAGTTTCAGCGCAAAGGAATAGAATAGCTATCAACACTCACCCCTATTGTAAATCTCCTAAAGTCTATTCATGTTTCCTTTCTGAAAGGCCATGTATAGCTGCTTTTAATAATCTCAACTAAGTACTCTGCCATTACACATTGAGCCAAATTGGAAGCTGAGATGCCAAGGAAATGCTTTAAAAAAAACCTTGCAGGTTGGGGACACTGCTCGTCATTCTGCAGTGTGACACTAACAGAACTGATTTACTTACACTCATATTTTCTGACAATTTATTTCCCTTTGCAGGTGCTCCAATAATTTCTTTAGTATTTTTTAGTTAATGTTCCAAGATGGTTTCTTGTCAGCCAAAATACAAATATTTCTGTTGTCCATACCACTGAGCGGTAATTCCCCACCTCCCCATGATTCCACACTGCCATTATGGAGAAATTCATTAGCTAAACACTTAACTGGAAATGCGTCGTTTACTTCAATTCATTCTGGAAATCGAGGAAAAACCGCAAGGAATCCTGCTGCATTTTGGGCCTTTAGCTTTACTGTTTCAGAGGGGTAGCCGTGTAAGTCTGTATCAGTAAAAACAACAAGGATTCCTCGTTGTTTTAGCTTTACTGTGTGGACCTGATGGCTAGTTACTATGCTTGGGGCAAGGACCAAGTGTATGTGGGGAAGACAGTTTTAAGGTACCCTTGTAGTCCCTGTATCATGAGGCTGTACAAAGGCCTGCTCAGCCCAAGGTGTAAATCACAACAGCCTCAGGGCTGCTGACACTTTGCTTTCAGTAGCTTCCGATGGCCCTTGGGAAGCAGAAAATATCATATTACCGCTATATAAATCCACAGCTTGAATACTGCGTGCAGATGTGGTCACCCCATCTCAAAAAAAGATATATTGGAATTGGAAAAGGTACAGAAAAGGGCAACAAAAATGATTTAAGGGTATGGAACAGCTTCCATATGAGGATAGATTAATAAGACTTTTCAGCTTGGAAAAGAGACGACTACAGGGAGATATGATAGAGGTCTATAAAATCATGACTGGGGTGGAGAAAGTGAATAAGGAAGAGTTATTTACTCCCTCTCATAACACAGTAACTAGGGGTCACCAAATGAAATTAATAGGCAGCAGCTTTAAAACAAACAAAAGGAAATATTTCTTCACACAACACATAGTCAACCTGTGGAACTCTTTGCCAGAGGATGGTGTGAAGGCCAAAGTTAAAAAAAAATCTAGATAAGTTCATGGAGGATAGGTCCATCAATGGCTATTAGCCAGGATGGGCAAGGATGGTGTCTGGAGCCTCTATTTGCCAGAAGCTGGGAATGGGCGACAGGGGATGGCTCACTTAATGATTACCTATTCTGTTCATTCCCTCTGGATCACCTGGCATTGGCCACTGTCAGAAGACAGGACACTGAGCTAGATGGACCTTTGGTCTGACCCAGTATGGCCGTTCTTATATAGAGAACAGCTGTAGTATGGTACATTTTGGCCACACCTCCAATCTGCCCACTACACAAGGAGCTGGGAATAGGGCCAGCACACATACCTTACATCAATTCTCAGATGCCACTCTAGGCAGAGGCAACTTAGGCAGCTGCCTCCAGTGGCAGATTTCAAGACCTCCACTGGTTCCTTCCACAAGATGAGCGTAGCAGGGCTGCCTTTGGGAGGGTGTCTGGTGAGCAGGCAGTGGCCCCCAGACAGACTGCAGGGACAGCACTCCCACTCCCGACCCAGCTGCTCCCTGCTTCCGGAGTGGATAAGTTCACAGCTCGGAGTTGCTCCTGGTGGTCCATCAGCACTACCAGGCTTCAGCTGTAAGCAGAATGATCTGCCTGGCTCCATGTGGGTGCCCAGCCCATGCCTACGACTCTGCACCTTGCCCCCATGGGCTCTCCTGCCTGGGCAGCTCCCAGCACCTGCTGCAGCCTTGGACTCACCCTGTGCCATAAGCCTGACAGCATGGAGCTCATCCAGATAGGTGCTGGGCTGCGGAGAGCCTAGGTTCCACTGTGGTTGAGCTGAGCAGCTCCAGGGGAAAGGCTGCAGGGGGAAAGGGAGCAGAAAGAGGCAGCTAGGGGAGGGTTGCCAGGGCAGATTGGGTGTGGGTCCCTGTCATGAACTTCTAAGGGAGTAGGGGTGGGGACAGCACACTGAAGTGTTGCCTAGGGTGACAGATTGGCTTGAGCAGCCTCTACACCAACTGGGGTGTTTCCCTGGAAAAGGAGTATTTAATCTCGGGCAGTGCTTACACCCTGTCCTAGGCACCTTTGCACTTCCAGAGCAGCCAAAGGGGCCTGAGGGTGGGATCCACAAAGGGATTTGGGCATTGATACACTGAGCATCACAGTGCCTCACGTTTAGGCATCTAGCCAAAAAGAAAAAAAAATCGCAGAAGCACCACTGTGATCCACAAAGCTGAGTTAGGCACCTTGGTTCCTGTACAATGAGAGAGAGATGTGCCTTACAATGGGATCCCCCAGAGCCAGCATGCCAGGCAGAGCCACCTAAGCTAGCCAATGGGAGATGCCACCAGAGGGGTGTGAGCTAAGCCCTGCCCCTCTCAGAGATTGGTGCTCTCTCTACTTCAGGATCCACAAACAGGAACCAGTTGCCTGAAGTTAGATGGCTTAGGAACTCCTAGCAGAATGAGAAAGGTGCCTCACCACTCCACACAAAGCGGGGTGAGGGCAGGTGTGGTGCCCACCTTATAACTTTTAGCCCAGTGGCTAGAGCACATCTGTTTCAGTTCGGTCAAAACCATCAATACACTTCAAGTCTTTTCTCTCCAGTCACAGTAAAAGTGAGAGGGAGCGTGGCTTTTTATCCATAACTTAGCTGAACAGGAAGAACATTTTCTGCTTTAGTGTCCAGTCCAGCTCCCAGTGAAATCAATGGAAAGGCACCCAATGACTTCAGTGGGGATTGGATCAGACCCACCGTGAGGTTTGCACACCTTATTAGCCAATTAATTTAGGAAACTGGCCCAAAGTAGTTTACAGGCTGCTTTTCTGACTTTGATCTTTAACGTGTATTGTAGGTGTAAAAATCTGCATTCTGATTTCTCCGATTGCTCCTCAGATAATGAGTTCAATCAAAGGGCACCATAGACTCCTGAGAGTTACTGTAATTAATCATATCTACCCCTCTCCCATTATATTTTAGTGCCATTCGTTTATTTTAGTTTGTATTGACCAGAAACATCATAGTCTCCTTTTACAGACTAGTGAGGGAGTACAAAAATGCTCATGAACGTAGGGGCTCACTGGCTTAAGCCAAGCATTGCAGGGGCTTGGGCTGCCTAGTTTTTTCACACTGTTCTGTCCAGTCCCTTGAATCCTAACCTGTAGCGATGATTGAATTCAGAAAGGCCTGATGAGACTGAGCTCTGTTATCCAGTGGGCTTGGGTATCTCTTTAAAGTGATGTGTTGCTTGGGCCACAGCCTCAACATTTCTATCCCTGCTGCTGGCATATAGAAATAGATGCGAGAGCCCTAGCTAGAGGAGAGATAGAGGGTGCAAGAGACAGGTAATGGAAATGATTAGAGGCATGGGGAGATTGCTGTCTGAGGACAGACTGAAGAGATCAGGATTGTTCAGTTTAGAGAGAAGACAAAGATGAAGAGATGTGATGGAGATAAAATAAACGGTGCAGAGAAGGTAAATCTGACACTCCTAACACAAGAGGTCATAAAATGAAATTGAAAGGCAACAAATTTAAAATTGATAAAAAGAAACAATTTTTTTTTACACAATGCATAATTAAGCTGTAGTACTCATTGCCACAAGATATCAAGGGACAAAAAATAAGTAGGCTTTAAAAGAAACTGGACTTTTATGTGGACAATAGGAACATCCACAGTTGTATCCGATAAACTTTTTATCTTAGCAGCCATCTTGCTTCCTGATTGGCCCTGAGGTGAAGAGAAGAAGAGAAAGGGAGGCAGCAGCAAACTCAGTCCCCTCCGTATGTGCTGAGAGGGTGACAAAAGGGACAGTAGGGGCAGCATCCAACTCTCTGCTCCAGCCAGCAATGTGAAGGGGAGGAGATAGCAATTCTCCTGTTTGTCTTGAAACTGCAATTTAAAAGTGTTAAAATACAGAGCTAACTAGCCTCAAAAAGGACTTCAAACCACAGTCCTCAAGCCGGCAGTGTCAACTTTGACAGCGGTCATGGAAGGGAGCATAGAGGAGGCTCAGGGTAGGACAATTTGTCAATAGGTAGCATGTTTGAGCAAATACTTGCACAGCAAAACAAAATGCAGCTGGCAATAGCTTTGCTTGATGGAAAAATTGAATCTACGAGCATGAACAAACTGCAGGAGAGAATGGACTCCTTGGATCACAACAACCAAAAACCACAATCATGATATCTTCACTACATCTAGGGAATCTGTTTTGTTTTTGCTGAATAAGGACCTGATTTTCAGAGGTGTTGAGCCCCTTCAGCTCCCATTGACGTAAAATGGAGCTGGGAACGCTCAGTCAACCTCTCTGAAAATCAGGGTTCTTTGAAGGTAATACCCTGGAATGGAGTCTGGAGTTACACAGAATCAAGTGAATTCCCAAAACATTTAAGTGATTGGCATACTGCCTGCTTCCCCATCATGTGCCTGCCTCGGGTCCCTGGTGACTGGGAGAGTTGTATTTTGCATCTCACTCACCCCAAAGGTGAATCTAGCCCCTTATCTTTTGTAAACTCCAATTTTGCTCTGGTAAATTGTCAGTTGAGTTTACATACCATCTTTCTTTGACCTTTGCTGTTTGAGCTATACGGGCTTCCTGTTGTCTAGTGAATGTACTTGAAAATTTTATTGCTAGCATTCAAAGTCTTAAATAGTACAGGACCAGACTACCACCGAGACCATTTGTTGCCCTCTGAACCAACACAGATACTGAGATAAGGAGGGATGGAGCTGCTCACCATCTCATGGTACAGTATATTGTGAGAATGTGGGCAACAGAGTCTTGTTCACTGAAGACATGCTACTCTGGAAGGCATTCCCCATCAGTGTATGGTCGTGTACATCTGTGGCATTTTTTCCATTGACACTCAAGCTCTTTTGTTTTCTTTTAGTTTCATATATCTGGCTTTTTTTAAATTATGGAATGAACGGAGATGGATTACTGGGTATTTTTCTGCCAGCTGTAGAATTTATTGGACTATGTTGCCTTTCTTATTATATTTTAGTTTGTTTCCCTCAGGCACTCAATGGCCTTTGGCATGCATGTCTGATAAAACCTAAAACCACTAATAATTATTATTAATTTTATTAGTATTACCACACATTAATTAAGTTAGTCCCCTGATATGGGTCTTATCTTTTGGCCCCAGACAAACATCAGAATTATGCAGTTCATAGTGTGGCTTTGATATGCATCCTGTAAGCTTTCCAGACAGTAATTGTCAAGTTTCTGTACACTCACAAGTAGTCCAACCAATTTCATCCCCTACTAATTAATTCAAAAGGAGATATTTAAGAGTCATTAGGGCTAACAGCTCCCATCCCGGTTTTCCTCCAGGGAAGGGTCTCAGGGAAACATGACATTACATTTTTACAGTAATTGTGATTTCTACATTAAAAACATGAATCATTGTCACTTTCAGCAATTTAGGACTAAAAAGCCACTAAAGGGAGAAAAAAGGTACAACTCAGAGATTCAGCTTGTGTAATATGAGGCATCATCCTCTAATGAGGGAGCAGTGTGTGGATGGGGTGGGCCTGAAACTGCTCAGATGCACAAGTCTGGAGGAGAAATCTGGTCCCATCTCTATGGATCTTGTGATATCTGAATAGGGAGCCAGGTCCTTCATGCTGCTCTTGAGCTTCCCCTTCCCACTAGCTGGAGTGCACAGGTCACGCAGGACTGGAGCCATGTAGCCATGTTGGAGTATTCCACTTTCTGGAGGGAAAGAGTTAATGCTACAGAATGAAATGCTGTGCAGAACGTGGGTAAAGCTGGAATTTATGCAGCAATACTTCTGGTGGTTTGCCAGGGCTCAGCGTTGCCTGGAGCACCTGTCTCTATGCCCTGCCTCCCACCATCCGTACATGCCGACAGAAATGGTACGGAGCACCCTCTGTGCAGCGTTCAATGAGTGGGTGACTGGCTAGATTCAGACAGTAATTTATTTGCTTTCATATAATTCTCTCCTCACCATACAATGGAGGGAGAGATATGGCCCCTAGATAGTAATTTTCCATTACTCTTTTCTTCGTTGTGCAACACAAACATATGAGTTATTGCAGAATTCCATAACAAAATGTGATTAGTGCCTCCTATGAAGGCCTTTGGCAAAACAAAGAGGAGTATACTGAGGGAGATGGGAAAGGCAGAGTACAATCAACGTGTTTCAGGAAGGTAATTTCAAATAAAAAAATGTGTCTGGTAGACCTAAAAAAAAAAATCACATAGGAGAAAGGAGAAAAGGCCTTATGGATCTTAACTGGTAAATTGCCATATTACAGTCCCAGTCCAATAATCAGTCATCAGGACCAGATGGTATTTGCCCAAGAGTTGTGAAGGAACTCAAATATGAAATTGCAGAATAACTAACTCTTGTATGTAACTTATTGACGAAACAAGTCTCTGTACCAGATGACTGGAAGATAGCTAATGTAATGCTGATTATATAAAAAAAAAAAGGGTGATCCTTGCAATTACAGGCTGGTAAGTCTAACCTCAATACCAGGCAAATTGGTTGAAACTGTAGTAAAGAACAGAATGATCAGTTACATGATGAACATGATTTGTTGGGGAAGCGTCAACATGGCTTTTGTAAAGGGAAGTCATGCCTCACCAAACGATTAGAATTCTTTGAGGGGGTCAACAAGCATGTGGATAAGGAGGATCCTGTTGATACAGTGTACATGGATTTTCAGAAATCCATTGACAAGGTCCTTCACCAAAAGCTCTTGGGTAGTCATGCAATAACAGGGAAGGTCCTCTCTTGGATCAGTAATTGGTTAAAAGATAGGAAACAAAGGGTAGGAATAAATGGTCAGTTTTCACAATGGAGAGAGCTAAACAGCAGGGTTCCACAAGGACCTGTAACATACTTGGGACAACTAGCAGAGTTGTCTATGTTAAAACATTTTTAAAGTTTAGGGGGCCTAAGTGCTCAGGAATAAAGCAGATTCCTAGGTGTAGTTTCCAAATGTTGGTAGCTTCTGCATTATAGAACCTGTTCCAACCCTGCTATCGGCCTTTAAAAGGTGAGAGGCAGAAGAGAATCATTAAGAGACTGAATTTAATATCCTGTCTTTGGTTATATGACATGGGCAGGAGGACAAGAAGTTATACCCCTTACTACTGAGCCCTGCCATGTGCCATGTGACCTACCAGATTTCAAGGCCATGTATTGTGCAACTGAGCAGCTGGCAATAAAGGTGAACACTGCTGTTAAGAGAACAATCAATCTAGTTCAGTTTTGGGAGGGTGAGTGGAAAAGGCAGTTGTGGTCTGTGTACTTTATACAGTACCAACTGTAGGATTTTGGAAGAACCACTGAGGTCTTGGGGTTTGTTTGTTTTTTGGCACGTCCTCCACTCTCAAAATTCTTTTTACCTTCCAGCTAGTTGATAAATATGAACAATGTTATTTAGGGCTCAATGAGAGAGCTGGAATTCCTAGTCTGTTACCAGTTTCAATAAGCTGGTTTCTATCACTGCCACCCACAAGTGGGTCTTCACATTTCACTTGTCTTAAATTGCTATGGATCCTTGAGCAACTCCCAGCTCAACAGGCCAGCAGGCAATGCTTACCTCCAAGCCAAGAGAAAAGCTGAATGCAGAGATACCAAGAACCCATAGCACTCATAGCCACTGCTATAAGCACTTAAGGGGTGGGACCTAGGCTTGTACTGGCCAACAAAATGTCAGCACTTTACAAATGTCAGTAACTCCTATGAGTGCAGAGGGGTGAGTAAGAATGCTAGCCAGCAGATTTCTGCCTACTTCTTCCTTTTTCAGACAATGGTTATATTCTTTCCCTTCCAACCCCTCCATCCATTGTAGGAGAGAAAGAGGTTGTCCACCAAATACCCTGTTGGCCACCCATAAAAGTTCACTTTTTCCAATTTCTGTTCTTAGAATGCTGCGATACGATGTGGGTAAACTACGAGTGTGACATACTGACAATATCCTGAATGAACTTTATTGAATTATGTTTAATACCTTTGGGCTACCTCGTATTAGGAATGCAAGTGTTTATGCGCTATTGCAAGATTGTATGGGACTTCTTTGGCAGGAAGACAAGATTAATGCAAGATCTAGAAGGTATTGGGAAGTTCAAAGATCTTTTGGGAACAACATACATGACGTGGATTTCCTAGGGAATGCCTTGGGGTGAAGGGGATGCAAATTCTCCTCTCTGAAGCCAACCTTTTGAAGATATGCCCTGGAGAGAGACCCCTTGTGTACTAATTACCTGCTTCTGGAAACTGCAGATCAAAGACCCCGATCTGTGTAAAGAGCAGACTAAACATGGTATGGGGGTGCTTGTTCTGAACTGAACCTGTGATGAACTTGTAACCACAAGGATGTCCCCAGGGTGGGGGTTTGAAGGACTGCTCCTGCTAGAGCCCATTTTAGGATTGGGGAAACCTGGTAAGCTTCTTAGCCTGGGTTCTTTTATTGTTTCTAATAGGTTTTCTTTGTAGTACCTTTTACCTTAAGAGTAAAGTAAGCTTGCTTAGAGAGCTGTGTATTACTTACCTGTTGATAGTCCCTCTGGAGAGAAAGCAAGCAGGTGTTCTTGGGCAATCTGTCTGTGCTGGGAAATACATCGTGAAGGCAGTGAACTGTGCAGCCTGGGAATACCCTGGTCAAAAGGGAGGGAAACGTGGGTCTCCACCCACAAAGGCAACGCCTGAGGATCTGGAAGCTGAGAGCAAGTGACATTGCTGAATCATTAAAGGGAAATATTGGTGCAGTTGCCCTGAACTGTTACCTGTACAGTGGCAGCATGTGTGGGATCTTTAACAGTGTGAATTGCATAGGTGCCAACAGCAGTAAGAGTACATACTATAGAAGGAAAAAAAGAGGAAAAAAGGTGTAGTCATCTTTTCAGGAAAAGGAATAGCAAAAAGAGAGACGGGAAAAATTAATCATGAACAGAAAAGAAAAAAAATCAGCTGATTGGGTTATGCAAAGAACGGGGATCAACCCTGAGCATAGAACCAAAATCACAGCTAGTAAGAGTGCTGTGTTAATCAAGGAGTGATGGTCTATATTTGTGGAGAACCTCCAGCCTGCTGACAGAGTGTCCAGCTGACGGGGAGAATCTTGGAGCCAACACCCTGGGGAGAAACAGGGAAGAGGATGACAGAGGCAGCAACTATGTTCTGTGCAGACCAAGAAGTGGTGGACAGCTCAACTGCTAGAGCAGGAGAAGCTGCAGCTGGAAAGGAACAATGAATGTGGAAACCCAGCAGCTTGTGGACAGGGGGCAAGAAAAAGCAGATTCACAGCAGCAGTGTCAGTATGAGAGAGACAAGGAGCGGCATTATCAGCTTGAGATGGAGAGACTGAAGCAGCAGAATTGTAGTCCGGTAGGTGGAGCCCGTCCCCAGGTACCTGGCCTGGTGAGTGGCATAGAATCCAAATTACTTCCTTGCTTTAGAGAGGGGGATGACATGGATGTGTTCCTATTTGCTTTTGAAATGGGGCATGAATGAATAAGGTGGGAAACGGGGACATGGTAAAGGTACCTGGGACAAAGGCCTTGGACATTTTTACCCTTGTGGGAAGGGAAGACTATAAATTTTATGATTGTTGTAAACAAGCTTTCTTACAAAAGTTTAACCTGACCCCTTCAGCACACAGGAGAAGGTTTAAGGGAGTTCAGAAAAAGGGGACATGACCTATGGTGAGGTTTCAACCCAGATTAGGGGTTATGTAAAGAAATGGGGAACTGGTTGGGGGGTTACCATGGTCAATGAAGCCTATGAGTTAATGTATATCAAACAATTCTATAAACTCTGCCTGCCCCTGCCCCTCCCCACCCCCGACCTGAAATATGGTTAATAGACAAGAGCCCTAGAGATGTAACCATAGCTGGGAAATGCGCCGATCAATATGCAGCTAGCCAGCTTGGGTTTGAGAGGAAGGTCAAGGGCGATTGGCACAGAGCTGACCCCTCCCCCAGAAGGGAGATAGCGGGGACCTTCCCAAAAAGGAGAATGGGCTAAACCCAGACCTGGGTGGGAGGTAAACCCTCACAGGCCCCAAAAGGAACTTGAGGAGTGATGTGTTTTTACTGCCATAAGACATAATTTGACACATTGCTTGGTACCAGGGAGATCCAGGGCTAGTGGTATCCCACAGCAGGTCCAAGTGGCAATGCCGCCCCCCATCCACAGAACCAGCCCCCAAAACCAGCCCCAGGGGTCCAAGCAGCAAGCCTGGCAGTGGGCGCCTTGCTGAACCACTGAGGGGAAATACAAGTGAGCTGTTTGCTATCTAGTCTTAATGCTGAATCAGGGCTGAGACCAGATAATACCAACAAGTTGGAAGGGGCAGAGTGAAAAGCTATATCTGTCCTAGATATAGCGGAAGCTCTTGGTGCTGAAGGACAAAGCTAAGCTCCATAGTTACACTCTGATGAAGCTAACTGAACAAAGAGGCTCAGCTTTCCAGAAGGAGGGTAAGTGGTAACACCCATGAACTGCGAGTAAAAAGGATTTTTTTTAAAAAAGTGTTCTGTTGCTGTTTCCAAAATCATAAAACTCAGAGATGCAGAAAGCCTCTCTTAGGTCATCTACTCCATCCCCCTATTGGTATGGAATGGCTCCTAAATATGTATTTTCTAGTGCTTTGTCCAGTCCAGTTTTAAATGTCCCAAGAGAAAGGACTTCCACCATTTCCCTTTCTGCACTCTCTTACTTAGCATATAACTGTCTAAATAACCTAGGGCTGGAGCATATGTGGCTCCTGGATGGCTGTGCAGGGATGAGCAACAAGCTTATTGCAAGGGCCATAGGTAGTAGAGAAGTAGACCTTTGAAAAGTAGTGGGACCAAAGAGAGAGAGCAGCATTAGAACAGCACACATTCATGCTGGGTCCTTGGCCAGTCCCAGCATCAAAGGGTGTCTTAGAGCTACCTTTGCCTCCCCATTCCTCAATTGTGTGTACACAACTCTGCTCCAGCTCTGCTGGGGATTTACCCCCTGGGATCAAGGACTGTTACTGTTTGGGCCCTCCGGCAGGGAAACAAGCGGGGCTGA
This sequence comes from Terrapene triunguis, assembly GCF_002925995.2. Classification (NCBI taxonomy): domain Eukaryota; kingdom Metazoa; phylum Chordata; order Testudines; family Emydidae; genus Terrapene; species Terrapene triunguis. Next base: position 3,016,627 of record NW_020664377.1, read on the forward strand.
AAATAAAGTTTCCATCTGCCACAAGAATGTGATCCATCCTGTAGAGTCTTAGAAGATTCAAGAGGGGAAGTATGTTAGGTCATCATTTGCACATGATTCAGTTTTCCCGGGGTATAAACTGCCAGAAATCCATAGAAACTCTCAGTGCAGCAGATTAATTTAATTTTCCATCAGATTTCTGCCCGCTGCTCAAAAAGAGTTTTGTATTCCTTTTATAAACTATTTTTACTTATTATAACATGCCTGCTGCCTTCTAACGAAGTCTCTGGATCAAGCTGGATGTTCTCTTACCCGCAACATTCACCTTTGTTGCCAGCTGCTCAGCTGCACAATGCGTGGCCTTGAAATCTGTTATGCAACTGTCTTCTTTGGCTCGGGATGTAGCTCTGCTATTGTGATCGCATAGTGACTTGCAGGAACTGTAACTATTTGCACTGTTGCTTATTTAACCAGATTCCAACATGTTCAGTGTCCCTTCAGTACTTCATAGAGGTCACCTCCCTTATTTTGCTGCGCCATTTTATTGTACAAGTGTAACTGCTTTAAACTCAAAGTACAGCATGTCTGATTGTTTTTGGCAGAGCTTTGTCCCTCAGTGCATGTTCTATTGGACTTCCATGTTGTAAAACAATTACCTACAATGTTATTAGAACTTATGGAGCCGTGATGGATAACTAGCTCTTTGTTCATATTTCCCCCCAAAATGTAGCTCTTCCAGCAGTATAATGAAAACTGCTTCAAGAGAACGTACTCCAAACCACCAACCTCTGGTTGGATTTCCTCGGTGTTGGAGACACTTACTAACTTTTCCTAGCACAAAATATAGTGTTAAATATAAGAGCAATGGTTTAAGTGGCCATAAAATTTATTGGGGCAGACTACTGAACATTGGATACAATCAAGTTCATAGAGCTCACATTTAGGGAAAATTTACAGTTATGGGATTTATTTCCCCCCCAAAAAGCTTGGTTTTAATTATTTAATATTGATATTAAGAGTATTATAAAGTACAGTTCTATTGATTTCTGTAAGAAAAAATACTTCATATACATAAAAAAAGTCAAGCTTAAAAGAATTCTGGGTTATATCAGTTGTGTTTGTGCAGAACATGCTTCCAGATCTTTCAAGTGTGGATTTGTCTGTCAGACACTTCAGTTATTTAATACTGCACAAGGCAATTCAAGGAAGTCATTGGACACATGTGCTTTCATGCTGCAACACATGAAAGCGGTCAATGGGGAAAAAAAAGGTAGAGATCATAGTTGCGTGGCTCATTGAGATTTTGTTTAAAACATTTGGGGAAAGAACCTCATTTACAAAGGTTTATAACCGAGCTATAATTCTGGCTTAAATTCTATCTCATAGGAAGGTTTAAAAATTCTGTAGAAGAAATACCGTGTTCTATTAAATTCCATTGGACCAGATTCTGATACTCTTAACTTTGAGTATTACTTTATTCTATGAGTGGTCCTATTGAAGTCAAGCTACTACTCTACGTGAATAAGAATATCAGAATGTGTTCCCTACATTTATAGAGATACTGTTCTAAAATCCTAATTCAGTCATATTCTACCACTCTTCATGTTGGGGAGCATTTTACCATGCAAGTAGTCCCATTTAACAAGTCTACCCAACATAAGCAAGGGTGGCAGAATTGAGCCCTTAGTTTTTGATCTGAAACTAAAACTTGTGTTAAACTGAAGGTAAAGAAGAATACATATCAGTAAATTGGGGTAAAATACATCACAGGTATGTTATAATTATCCCAGAACTCAGTGTGTCAACTTAGAATACAGGTTAAACTTAACTAGTTTGGATTTCTTTTAAGGTATGGAAATGCACAGTTAAGACAGCCAGACAACATTTTATCTGTCCTGGGTGCACTATGGAGAAAAATATGAACAAGCCTATTTTATCATATAATCTAGGAGCACAAAGTGACTTAGTATTAAACACATCACTACTGTATGGCATCATTTTTGTCCACTTATTCCTTCTAGAAAAGGCTTATAGAGCAAGAATCACTGGATTCTGTGTAGTAGCTGTGAATCCAGTCTAACTGGCTAGTTAATCTGAATTTATAGCTGCTTTACATAACCAGCTCGAAATTGACACAAAACAATTGGAAGAGCCGCTGCTTCCTGCAGCTCCCCTTGGTTGGGAACGGCGAAGCGCAGCCACTAGGAGCTGTGGGCAGCTGTGCCTGTGGACAGTCAGTCAATGTAAACAAACTGTCTCGCAGCCTGCCAGCGGATTACTCTGACGGGCCACGTGCGGCCCACGATCTGCAGGTTGCCCACCACTGTACCAGAGCATCTACCTTTGTAATTCTTTTCCGTAAGGACAGAGCAGGCAAAAATGCATATGTTTGTAACCATCCACATTAAATTCAGGCATCATCTTCAAAAACTGCAGTTGCAGCACTACTTCCTGTTATATCTGTAGGCTGGAAAATAAAACTAAGGAATCACCTTGTGATACATTGCCACGGGTGTACGCTTACCATCACATTTTTCTGCATGAAATAGATCAGGCCCGCTCAGGTATATTGGCAATTCCTTCCACCACCAAACTAATGAAATTGCTTCTTCAGCTTATAAAGGTATAAGGCCTAGGGCCTATGTTTCTGGAACCAAAGAGCTTCCTTTCTCTTCCTTATGGCTGGCCAACAACAGTGATGTATATGTACATATCGTATGTGACCACACATCAATACTATCTGTGTGTAGAGGACCTCAAAATATTTATGCTTAAAATTAGCTACTGTATAAAACTAAGTTGAGGAAGGCACTTAAACTTATTTACGTTTCACTCTAAATATTTTAAAAACTACAGACTTTGACTTCTGAAGATATGAATATTAAACTTTATGCCTCAACCTAAAACTCAATACCAGCTATTAGGAGAGAGAGCAGAATGAATTAAGAATCAGGGACTCCTTAACCAAACACCATGGAAGGAAGACTTCAAGGGCACACAGCCCTGGAGGGAGACAAGGATTAAAGCAGCGCTATTCTTTGACAACCGTAATTCATTTTAAAAGGGTGTTTTGGTTTTTTTGGTAATTGTAGAACAAGATAATCCAACAGTGCCAAGAAAAATCTTAAAACCCTACTAGTTTTTCATCCTTACATACAGACTTATTTATTGGCCTGATCCAAAGCCCACTGAAGTCAAGGAATTACTCCCATTGACTTCAGGGAAGGCTGGATCATGTCCAAAATGAGCCAGAGCCAAGGAATATTAACAGCCAGGAAAAAACAATATGCTCTGTTAAAGCCTGTCCTCACAAACCCAGAAAATACCAGCCAATCTCATCACACCCCTAAAAATCCAATTAGTGGCTACAGCCCTGAATTCTATCCTTGTCCAAAAACCATGTTCATTTCCCTCTACAATTGGTTTACACTCTGCTCCATATTTCAGTTGCTGACTTTTTCAATCTATGCCAAATTATAAGTTATTTTCTGTGAAGTAGTTTTGTCTGAATTGCTTTTGCACCCACCCATCCCAACCCCAATTTCAGGCTACGGCCTCTTGTTTTAAAATTAGTTGCTATCTTAAACAGCCACTGGCTTCAATCTGTTCCTCTTGGGATCTTTTTTACCTCTCTGACAATCTCTCATTTTGCCTCTCCCCTCACCCACCCAAGCTACAGAGGCCAGCACAGGCTAATCCTTCCTCATCATACACAGTCCAAACATCTAGGTTATTTAGGAGTTTCTTTTATAGCAGCTTTTCAATATCAGAACACTGAGCAATGTTATCAGTGGCCACAATAGCACATAATCTTAGTGATGTTTTTAGTTGCCAGTTACATCATAATGGAGTAATTTTTGCCTGTTTATCTGCTTAATATACTTACATATACACCTCTACCCTGATATAACGCGACCCGATATAACACAAATTCTG
>NW_020664377.1:3020551-3041203 GCF_002925995.2 Terrapene triunguis
TTATCTGTGAGAAGACTGATTTTTTATTAATGGGTTTGTTCTGTGAAGTTATTTGACAAATGGTTCATGTAAGTGTATTTCACATGACACATTATTCAGACTACTTCTGTAATTATTGCTTGGAGTTTTCAGTATTCATAATTTGCTATGTGTGCTGTGTGATTGGTCACCTAAATGACATGCTATTGTTTCTGTTCCCTGATTGGATGATTTCCAAACCTACAAAGACAGACACATGAATCCTTCCAGAAAGAATTATGGTTTGAAAACATAAGGATTCATAACACTTTCTCTTTCTGCTAACATTTTTGTAGACAAAAATTTGGATGAAGTTTTGTTGTCATAGCCCTAGGGTCCTTAGTCCTGGACCGACCTCGCACTGTGTTAGGCACTGTACAATGAGAGATATTCCCTGCCCCAAAGAACTTATACTTAGAATGTAAGACAAGAAACAAGAGATGGATACAGACCAACAGGGGAGTTCAGTGAAACAATTAAAATATTGGTCAGCATGATAGGCAGGGATCTCCAGCAATCTAACCATTGTCAAGCTTTTTGTAGGCACCATGGCAAAGGAGAGTTTTAAGGAGGGATTTGAAGGATAACAGTGAAATAGCTTTGAGGCCATTTTGGGGGATTTTTCCCCAGACTGCCCCTCGCACTTGAGAGGAAGCTGTAGGTGCTTGTCTGAAAATCTGGTAAGTCGGCAATGGCAGCTGGCATCAAGGACCAATCAGCAGTGGGGGTCAACCTTTCAATACTGATTGAGAGATAAACAGGGCAGGGGTAGGCTGTGAAGAGCCTTGAAAGTGAAGGCTTGATGCAATGGAGAAGAGAGGGCCAGAAGAGAGATGCAAAGAGAGGGGTGACCTGGTCAAAGCAACGGGGTATAAAATGGGGCATTGACGCAAATGTATGATGTTTATTCAAACAAGTGTTGATGAACACATTTTGCCCAGCTCCATCTCTGACCATGTGTGCAGGATCCACAGGCACAGGGACTATGCACAGATCTTCCCCTGAGTGAGGAAGGAGGATTCCTCAGCACTGTCTGTCTCCCATCCCAAGGCCAAGTCAGAGATGGGCTGGGGAAGATGGCAGGTGAAGAGAGATGTACTCTTCACACTGTTTCCTTCCACCCCCCACCAATTCCATGGTTGCTAAGATATAAGGCTGTGTGAATTTTTCAGGGTCACCCTATGCCCTTGGGAATCCTCCTTACAGAGTGAGGGAGGGGCTTTCCAGGAACAGCACGGGGAAGGGAAGTTCCTCACAGCATGGCTGCTTTGAACTTTATAGCTGGAACTGTATAGGCAGGATGCTAGTGTGGGACAGAGGGTACTGGATCTAAATGTGGATAGCCTTGGTCCCCAGTGAAAAATGGGGATTCTGTGGGTCTAAAGTTTTGCTTGTTCTGCATGTGTGCACGTGCATGCAAGTACAAAAACAAATATTGTTTCCCAGGATAGAACGATATGGTGGAAAAATATACAGAGACAACCTTGAAGAGTTTTCCTCTGCTCCTGGCCCCTCCTTTTGGTTTTGCTAGTGCTGCCCATTTATAATAGAATCATAGGACTGGAAGGGACCTCGAGAGGTCATCTAGTCCAATCCCCTGCACTCATGGCAGGACTAAGTATTATCTAGACCTGCTCTTAAAAAACTCCAATGATGGAGATTCCACAACCTCCCTAGGCAATTTATTCCAGTGCTTAACCACCCTGACAGTTAGGAAGTTTTTCCTAATGTCCAACCTAAACCTCCCTCACTGCAATTTAAGCCCATTGCTTCTTGTCCTATCCTCGGAGGTTAAGAACACATTTTCTCCCTCCTCCTTGTAACAACCTTTTATGTACTTGAAAACTGTTATCTCCCCTCTCAGTTTTCTCTTTTTCAGACTAAACAAACCCATTTTTTTCAATCTTCCTTCCTAGGTCACGTTTCCTAGACCTTTAATGATTTTTGTTGCTCTTCTCTGGAGTTTCTCCAATTTGTTCACATCTTTCCTGAAATGTGGCACCCAGAACTGGGCACAATACTCCAGTTGAGGCCTAATCAGCATGGAGGAGAGTGGAAGAATTACTTCTCGTGTCTTGCTTACAACACTCTTGCTAATACATCCCAGAATGATGTTTGCTTTTTTTGCAACAGTGTTACACTGTTGATTCCTATTTAGCTTGTGGTCCACTATGACCCCCAGATCCCTTTCCGCAGTACTCCTTCCTAGGCAGTGATTTCCCATTTTGTATGTGTGCAACTGATTGTTCTTTCCTAAGTGGAGTACGTTGCATTTGTCCTTATTGAATTTCATCCTATTTACTTCAGACCATTTGTCCAGTTTATCCAAATCATTTTGAATTATAATCCTGTCCTCCAAAACACTTGCAACCCCTCCCTGCTTGGTACTGTCCTCAAACTTTATAAGTGTACTCTCTCTGCCATTATCTAAATCATTGATGAAGATATTGAACAGAATCAGACCCAGAACTGATCCCTGCGGGCAGGGCCATCCCTAGGGGGGATGCGGGGCCTGGGACAACCCCTCCCCACCTCAGGACCTGCCCCCAATCCACCCCTTCCCTCAAGCCCCTGCCCCGCCTCTTCCCGTCCCTGCTCCCCCCTCACCCCCGAGCAACGCTGGGAGCTGGCGTGGTGAAGCGTGGTGGGCTGGGGTCGCTGCTGCCACTTCAGGCCAGTGAGTGTGGGTCCTACCCCTGCTGCTGGCGCCAGGCCCCCCGCTAACCTCCCGGGCCAGCCTGGCCCCCCGCACCTTATCCCCCCCGTCCCGGGCCAGGCTAGTGCTCCCCGCCCAGCATGCATACAGAGCCGTCCCTAGGGTACGGCAATTTGGGACAGCTGCTGCAGGGCCCCCCAAAGTGTGGGGCCTGGGGTGACCACCCCAATTCACTGTACCCTAGGGACGTCTCTGCCTGCGGGACCCCACTCATTATGCCCTTCCAGCATGACTGTGAACCACTGATAACTACTCTCTGGGAATGGTTTTCCAACCAGTTATGCACCCACCTTATAGTAGCTCCATCTAGGTGACATTTTTTTAGTTTGCTTATGAGAAGGCCATGCAAGACAGTATCAAAAGCTTTACTAAAGTCAAGATATACCACGTCTACCACTTCCCCCCATCCACAAGGCTTGTTACCCTGTCAAAGAAAGCTATCAGGTTGGCTTGACAAGATTTGTTCTTGAGAAATCCATGTTGACTATTACTTATCACCTTTCTATCTTGCAAATTGATTGCTTAGGTCTGGTCTACACTAACCCCCCAAGTCGAAGTAAGGTACGCAACTTCAGCTACGTGAATAACGTAGCTGAAGTCGACATACCTTACTTCGAACTTACCGCGGTTCAGACGCGGTCCACACGCGGCAGGCAGGCTCCCCCGTCGAGTCCGCGGTACTCCTCTCGTTGAGCTGGAGTACCGCAGTCGACGGTGAGCACTTCCTGGTTCGATTTATCGCGTCCAGACCAGACGCGATAAATCGAACCAGGAAGTTCGATTTCCAGCCGCCGAACTAGCGGCTAAGTATAGACCAGCCCTTAATTATTTGCTCCATTATCTTTCCAGGTACAGAAGTTAAACTGACTGGTCTGTAATTCCCCGGGTTGTCCTTATTTTCTTTTTTATAGATTGGCACTATATTTGCCCTTTTCCAGTCTTCTGGAATCTCTCCTGTTTTCCATGACTTTTCAAAGATAATCGCTAATGGCTTAGCAGCATTCATAAATTAAATGAGTCATCAGCATTCATAAATTAAGACAAATCAGAATTGTCCAGTATCCATTTAATGTAGTACAAGGTGCTCCACAGAAAACAAAACTAAATATTTTTTTCTCTCCATGATCTCCAAAATGCAGGTTTTTATTTATTGCCTTTTTTCATTCTCTCTCTGAGTATTTCTCTCATTCACCTAGTTCACTATCCCTCTTCTGCTATGGTTGGTCTCCTAGACACTTTCTGTGGGGCCTTCTGTTGGAAAGACTTGCACACTTATATTTGATAGCCAGTTGGTTGCCTATGTTCTTTCAGGAAGAATGCAATTAGGATCTCTCTTTCTCATAGGCTACTGAGAGTCTGGGACTATGATATTCTGAATGACTGACTCCTAACAGAAGTTATCTGCTATTGAGGGACGCAGAGAGAATTTAAAAGAGGCACGCTATCCTATTACTTTTTATTTAGATGCACTTATATGCAACTGTGAGATGGTATCAACTCTTCTGAAAAATAAAAATAAAGAAACTATAGCATTTATTTGCAACATCTAGTTGCTAAGAAACCCATTGTTGTGAATTTGGCAGGTTGTGGTTGATTCCAAGAGCTTTTACTTCTCTGCTAAACACTGTATTTGTAGTGTGTACTGTAGTTTGTATTTCTGGGGACCATGTACACTCACCCCAAGTCTTGTGAAGTGGCCAGTCAGCTGAGGCCTTGTTGTTGGGTCTGAATCTGCACCAGGTTTCCTGACAGGCTCTAGTCTGCTTTTATTGCTGCACATAGTCCAGCACTAAAGTGTGCAAGTCTTTCCAACAGTAATTCTTCCAAGTTGTTTTGATTTTACTTTCTATCAACAAATGCAGTTGCTTTTGAATTTAGACCCTCCTCCCAGACATTTATAGTCCGTTTAAGATGAAGTGTCCTTAATTCTGAACCATGTGGCAGCCCACTTGCTAACTTCCTCCACTGAATGACCCTACCCGCCATCCCCTGAAGATGCTCTTTATTTGTGTCAGTACTCTATATTTTAATCCATTTCAATTCCTCTTCACCTTTACCTGATGTCTAACTTCATAAATCGCTAGTGTGTGATACAGTGTCAAGCCCCTTACCATATAGGACATGTTGCTTATACAGTATTACATTCTTTCATCCTTATCTCCAAATTCAGAGTTGTCCTCAGAAAAAGTCCAGCAAGTGTGTTATGCTCAAGGGAGAAGGTGGGGAGATGCGATTGCTCTTGGGGAATCAAATTCAGCAACTCTGAACCTCAAACAGTGGAATCCCATCTAGCCTCTGGAAACCAAACTGTAACATTGTTTGCAAACTCCATTGGGAACAAAATCTTACATTCACACTCCTTTAGTTTCAGAGGGGTAGCCGTGTTTGTCGCTTTTTACAGATCCAGACTAAGAGTCCTGTGGCATCTTATAGACTAATAGATGTATTGGAGCATAAGCTTTTGTGGGTATTCACCCACGAAAGCTTATGCTCCAATACGACTGTTAGTCTATAAGGTGCCACAGGACTCTTTGTCACTCCTTTAGTTGTAGTTCTGTGCACTGCCAGGTCACAGATCAGTCATTTTGTCGCTTCCTGGGGCACAGGGGTAGCTTTAGACAAACAGGATTGGCAGTTGGCTCGTGTCATCTTTCAGAGGGTACCAAAGCTAGGTTCAGCGAAGTTATTTTCACAAGAATACTCTTCCCACCCCTTTTTCACCCATCTGTACTTCTGCTGCAAGAACTCATCAACAAAATACAGGCTAGAAAAGGAAGCCAGCTGACTAGAAGGCAAGTCCTCCACTCCAGAGAGGGAGAGAGGAAGTCAGATTGGCAGGCTAGGGGGAAGGATAGGAATGACCAAAGAAGAAGGGCTAGGATTCCCTAGCATATAGGGAAAAAATGGAGAGGAAGAGGTTTCTTCACCTGGAGCATCAAGGACTTAAGGCCAACCTCCTAGGGTTAAGGGGGTCTGGGGGTGCTGCAGAGCCAACTCTGCCCTTAGAGAGGAAGAAGGTCAGCCTGGGAGATACTTTTGGTGGATTCCCAGAGCATGAGATCAGTGGGGTTGAGTCTACACTGCAAAACAATAGGGCTTGAACCGAGGGTCCCAGCTTGACTCAGGCTTGGATCCTCTACCCGCATGGGGTCCTGGGATGCTGGGTCTGAGCCCTGGGTTAGCATGATTTGTGTGTAGATCGATGGGAGGTTAGGCTTGTGCATAAATTTGACTCCTGGGCTTACATTGCAGCGTAGACATACCCCTAAAGGTAACTGTTTTCTCACAATGGAAAAAGTGATCAGCCCTCAGTGTTAACTACTTAACCTGGCAATATATATATATATATATATACACAAACTTTTAAAATAAAAAGACCATATTGAGAAGACATTAATAGAAAAGTGTCTCAACCATCATTTTTCTTTTTTTCAGCTCAGCTCGACCTATCCAATGAACATACCTTCAAGTTTGAAATTGTGCGTGACAAAAATATTCAATGAAAACTGAACTGTGCACCTTTCACCTCAGAGTGACCGAGAATCTGTGGCATCTACTGCCTTACCAAGTCACTGAACAATTCAAATATAGCGTTAGCATTTACAGGACTAATAATTTAATCACCACCGTGTACCAGGGAGAAATCCCATCTCTACCATGGACTACTATAGTATTACATAATTTGGCACATAACTGGGAGTTTATTCCTTGTTATGAGGCTTCAGGTAATGTTCACGGAGACACATGGGATACTGGACTAAATGGCTGATTGGTCTGCTCTGGTATGATAGTTCTTATATTCCTATACAGTAGCTCTAAAGAGTTGTTAAGCAAAATGGTTTTTTTTTTTAAATTTAGGACCTGATCCAGCTCCCTCTAAATCAAAGGAAGTTTTTTCATTGACTTTGGTGGCAGCTGGATCAAGGCCTTATCGTGGATTTCACATTTGGCTTAATAATAAAGATTTCACATTTTATTCCATTTGGCATGTTGATCTAAAGTTCTACATTTATTGGTTGTATGGAAATTTTTTTACAATATAAATTAAAATATTTCTTGAGGGTTTGTACAGCAATTGGAAAGTTGTGGGAATGATTTGAAGAATATTGAAAATATTTTTCATTCTGTGTATTGATTTCTGGAATAAATGAGGCACTAAAAGCAGATGTAGGAATTAATATATCTCACATGAATTATAGATATTTCTAAAACTTTCTAATACATACCTCAATAGCATTATAGAGAAAATATATTCTGTCAATTTTGTTAGCCCTTTGCCTTTCTCCTTACAGAAATGTGAAGCAGAAACTGACTTTACCAAATTAAAAATATAATCTAAAACCTTGGCTATAGAATTGATCTAGATTTTTTTTTTAATGAATTGCTTTTCTAAGTATACTGGCTCAGAACCTATACCGCATAGGCAAGTATTTTTAAATGATCTATTGACATGGTTTTTATTTTCACAAGAATCTAAAGTTTGGGTAACTTAGTATAAGGATATGGGGACAGGAATCTGGGTTTGTGGAGCCTGGGATGGCTGACATTCCCACAGTGCCACCAGGAGGCCATGTAGAGCCACAGTCAGGAGCACTGTGGAGAATAGGCACCGCAGGAAGTACCACCCAAGGGCACCAGAGTGAGAGTACCCTACAGACCTCTGATTGGCCAACCACCCTATTTAACCTTGGAGGGTGTCCCAGGAAGTTGTCTGAGCAACAACACAGAGTTTGGGCCTGCTGTGACTCTAGGCATCATCTTGTCTTCTGATCTCTGGCCTCTGATCTGAGCCTGACTCTGACCCTGATTCCTGCCTCCTGATTCCAGTAGGACTGCCAACTTTCTAATCACACAAAACCAAACACCCTAGCCCCGCCCCTGCCCAAAGGCCCCTTCCCTTCCCCCAAGGCTCCACCCCTGCTCACTACATTCCCCCTCCCTTGGTGGCTTGCTCTTTCCCACCCTCACTCACTTTCATTGGGCTGGAGGAGGGGGTTGGGGTGTGGGAGGGGGTGAGGGCTCTAACTGTGGGTGTGGGCTCTGGGGTGGGGCCAGAAATGAGGGGTTCAGGGTGTGGGAGGGGGCACCTTGCTGGGGCAGGGAGTTGGGGTGCGGGAGGGGGTGAGGGCTCCAGCTGGGGGTGTGGGCTCTGAGGTGGGGCTGGGGCTGAGGGGTTGGGAGTGCAGGAGTGGGCTCCATGCTGGAGCCGAGGGATCTGGAGTGCGAGAGGGGGCTGCGAGTTGAGGCAGGGGGTTTGGGTGCAGGAGGGGGTATGGGCTCTAGGCTAGGGCCAGGGTTGAGGGATTTGGAGTGCAGGAGGTGGCCCCAGGTTTGGGAGGAGCTCAGGGCTGGGGACGGGGGTTGAGGTGTGGGCTTACCTTGGTCGGCTCCCGGTCGGCGGGGCTGCACATCTAAGGCAGGCTCCCTGCCTGTCCTGGCTCTGCGCTGTGCTCCGGAAGCAGGCGGCAGGTCCGGCTCCTAGGCAGGGGGTAAAGGGAGGGGCAGGAGGCTCTGCGCACTGCTCTCACCCACAGGCACCGCCCACCCCAACTCCCATTGGCTGCAGTTCCTGGCCAATAGGAGCATGGAGCCGGTGCTCGGGGCGGGGAGAGCGCGTGCAGCCCCGTGCCCCCTCGCCCCCCCCGCCTAGGAGGCGGACCTGCTGGCTGCTTCAGGGGTGCAGTGCAGTGCCAGGACAGGTAGGGACTAGCCTGCTTTAGCCCTGCAGCACCACCAAACAGACTTTTAATGGCCCTGGTTGGCGGTGCTGACCGGAGCCACCAGTGTCCCTTTTCGACCGGGCATTCTGGTCGAAAACCAGACACCAGGCAACCCTAGATTCCAGCCTGGTACTGCCTCTGATCTCCAGACTCCAATCATGACCTGACTTTGACCCCAACTCTTGCTTATTGAGCCCAGCTCTAATGATGTCTCTGACCTCTGCTCACTGTCTGCTGTGCCTAATGTGTGGACTGTAGGCCAGACTGCCTATGCCCCGGTCCCTTTGTTTTTTCACTGGTTGTGCATTAATTCTGTACTTCTGATGCTCACTGTTAAGAGGGTGGTTTGTTTTCTGGCAGCAAATAATGAAAGTAAACACATGCAATCTAAAATGGAATCAAATAGGAGTGCCATGAGTCCACAAATTCAATTTGGATTTAATATCACTGCCTAATCCTGTAAACTGAACTTTAGAAAGACGCTTTGGCAGGTTGTGGTATTATTTTCATCCCAAAAAGTTAAAAGAAAAACCTCAAGAAAAAAAATTAGACACATAAAACCAGGCTGGATTAAGTTATTTCAGGCTCAGCACTGATAATAAAAGCGTAGTTCCCTTTTAGCAGCAGCTATGTTTTTTTGGGGGGGGGGAAATCTATAATTCTATATCTTTAACTTGGATGGTTAGACAGTATCCAGAATGTGCCAGTTGCTTCACAGAACAGTGGGGAAAAAACAACAACCACCACCACCACCACCCAGGACATGGTCCTTGCTCCAAAGCTCTCATGCTCTAATTGTAACCATATAGTAAGTGAGAGTACAATGGTTTTAGATCTAGTTGTTGCTCAGATTTGGTCTGTGCACATCTTAATAGTTCGATTATGTTTGGAGTAGGATAACTCCGTTCTTGTGGGTGACAGAAGTGGGGTTTTAGAAGAGATTTGAATGAGGAAATGGTGTGGGCTTCGCAAACAAAGATTGAAGATAAATGCTTAGAGCATAAGTGCTAGAACTAGGGGTGTTGGGCTGGGGGGTCCTGCCATCTCCCTGGCTTGAAGTGGTTTCCATCATATACAGGGTTTACAGTTTGGTTCAATAACTCTCAGCACCCCCACTATACAAATTGTTCCAGCATCCCTGGCTTAGACGGCAGTATGGAAAAAGAGAGGAAGAAGGAACAGACTGTGGGTAAGAGGGGTTAAGACTTGCATCATTGTGTTTGGGGGAACACACAGGAGACAAGTTTTGAGACATAGGCCAGGACAGAGCTGCAAAGGGCCTTGAATGCGAGGACAAAAAGTTTTAACTGAATATGCAGAGCAGCGTGGCACCAGTGAAGAGAAATGCAAGGGAAGATATGGTCCAGCAACATGTAGAAGAGATAAGTATGACACCATCATTTTGGAAATGGGCGGGGGGAGGGGGGAAGTATTGCATTTACTCATATTCATTTTCAATCCTCATCTCTGTTTTGCACCGATAGGAAACAACAGCAAATCTTAGCATGATACATCAGAGGTGGCAGGAACAGTAATGGAACTTGAAGGATGAAATCTTGCATGATTGAAATGAATGGCAAAACTCCCATTAACCAACAGGGCCTAGATTTCATGCTAAAACTTCATAAATATTATGGCAGATAAAAGAATCCATGCATCGTAATCATTCTGTGACTGCTATTTACACACTGTTATGCAAAATATAGTCCTGGAGTATTAAAATTCCACTTTTCCAGCTGGAATCTTGTTTGTAGGAACGGAATGTTTTTCAGTGAAATTCACCCTGCAGAACAGGTGGCAGTTTAAGGCTCTCCCAGGGAGGTAAGGATTAAAGGTTTTACCATACACATAATATGTTGGAGGAAATCCTTTAGATTATTAGCAGCATCTAAGGACATGAGAATTAACACAGATCATTGCTTACTATTACAGTGATTGGCACTATAGGAAAAAACAACTCAATCAGATTAGATTGTATAATATAGCTAGCCAGCCAACAATGGCGTTTTTTTTCCTCACAAAATTAGTTACACATGGAACATTTCAGAATTGCCACACTAGAAAAATATGCCATCTATTTGCCCAGGGCTAGATACTACAGCCCAGGCACTGGCAGTGCAAGCGTCCTTATTCTGCCCCACTAACATGCCTCACTCATGTTTTAGAGGATCCATACTAAACTCTGGAACCATCCAGTTAATCCTTGGCTGTGTCTACACTTACGGCGGTGTGTAGAGCACATACATGGCACTCCCCCTAGCAGGGCATAAAGATGGCAAGGCACTGCTTAGGCAAGTGGACTACAAACACACAGAGCTATTGTGTATGTCCCTTACACATCTCTACATGCCCAAGCAGTGCCTCCCCTGGCTACACTGCTATTTTTAGCAGCATAGTGTCCCCCTAACCCTAACTCTCCCCCGGTCAGAGCCTTTGTCCAGTTATGCCAGAAGGAGGATGGGAGACACTGGAAGTGATTTAAATTAGGCTGAAATTTTATTCCTAGGGGTTTGTCTACACTACTGCTTAAGTTGATGTAACTTACGTTGCTCAGAGGTGTGAAAAAGCCCCCCTCCGAGTGATGCAAGTTACATTGACCTAAGTGCTGTCCACACCAGCGCTAAGTCAGTGGGAGATGTTGTCCCGTCAACATAGCTTCCGCTTCTCACTGAGATGGAGTCATTATGCCGACAGGAGAGCGCTCTCCCCTCGGTATAGAGCATCTTCACCAGATGTGCTGCAGCTGCATCAGTGCAGCTAGGTCAATGTACGGTCGTGTAGACTAGCCTGTAGTGTCAGGGTGTACCCAGCAGATAAAAGAACAATGCACGTAATTCCAAAATCATTTACATATAGCCGGGGGGCGGGGGTGCTGTCAGCCTTCCCCCTTTACCCATCCTGGTCCCCAGCCAACCTGCTGCTGGGACCGCACCACCCTCCTCTATTGAATGAGAGTTAAGGGGGGCTATAAAGGAGGGGTGGTTGCTCCCTGCTGTACCAGTCATAGGAGCCCCAAACCCTCTGTTTCCACTCCTTTAAGGAATACCTCCTTTAAATCCTTTACCAATCCATTTTAATCTGATCACCACATCCCTTCCCTATGGAGAACCTGCACTGGACCTCCGCCCCACATTTACATCCTACTTATATCATAGCCTAACCCCTGGTTCATGTTTGCCCCAACTAAGCCCCCAACCTGCTGTGGCGAAGCTGGAAAAAAACCCCATCTCACCTTGGCCAATCTGGCAGTGAGGAAAAAAATTCCATCCCAAGTGCCCTGAGATAGGAGCGACTAATGTAATGACCGCAGCAGATCATGACAAAGCCTGTATTGCACCACTTCCATGGATGACAGGGTGGGAGCAGCGCTGGCTAGTCCAGGCGAGAGGGCTTTTCCTGCACCGGCATGGACCTAAGTAGTCTCCCTTCTCTTCCAGTCACCCACGGTGGGAGGGGGTCAGGTCAGCATTCCCACACTGACCTGCTCTGAATTTGCCACAGCAAGTCACTCGCTTTCTATCTAGCCCCCAAAGTGGCCACACATCTTTTCCTATGCACCCCAGTGTGGACGCAGCCCGCTTTTTACTGAGGCGAGTAGCTTCGTGCACCCTGCATGCCTCTGCCAGGGTAGGCAGGGCCATATTTTCAGAAATCTTTTTTAAAAGATTACAGAATAAACCAAGCCTCTATTCAGCCCTCTGGCATTGTCATAGGGCTAGACTGAGCTGTACAACTCAGCTCTGATAATGGGGCTGTGCTGCCCTAGGAGGGTACTGAGAAGCCACAGTTCATTCCCTGGTGCCCTCATGCTGCAGAGAGGAAGTAAGTTATAAGACTCCCCTTTTGTGTCTGCCTATCTCCACTGGCTGGTGCACTGGGGATGGAGCCACCCCTCCTCATCTTGTTGCTCATGGGTAGGTTTTACATAGTCATACAGGAAGTACAGGTGGCCCTTTCTCTCCCTCATGCTCCAGCATGGCCATGTAAGACACGGGCACAATCTAACCCTTAATACGGGCCTCAAGCAAGAAAGTTTTTACTGTGTCAGTGTGTAATTATTGCTGCTGCTCAGTGCCAGAGTACACCAAGCCCCCAAGGTGCCAGTAGTGTGCCAGGTGTACTGCAGCTTGGAAATAAGTACTGTCAGTGCTTCAACAGCTAGGCCTTGTAGGCACGAGTCCTGGTGGGTCCTAATAACCACTCAGGCACATGATTTAAGGGAAACGGTATATTAGCAGGGCTGGCAAGAAAGGGAAAGGTTGCAGATACTCTAGATGCAGTGGCTTAACAGTTACAGTTCAAAGTAAGAAATAGCAGTAAATGTTTGAGTCACTGGGACAGTCTAACCAAGAGCCATGGTTCTTCAGGTCTAGTGTCTGGGGTGCTCTCCTCGGTCTAGTCTCTATTCAAAGCAAATAAGAGTTTGTGAATTTCCAAGCCAGGCTCATTTAGTGTCTCTCATTGGGGTCCCTCTGCACTGGGTCCTGCCCAGCTGCTGCTGCTCCCCCATAAGTCCCACACAGACCTGCACCCAGCTGTAATGTGGGGCACTCACAGCCTGTTCCACAGACAGCTCTGCTTAGAGTTCCTGCAGCTTCCCTCCAGCTCCCAGCTTGCCATGCAGCCATTACTACCCAAACAGAGCCTGGTTACTTCCTGATTCAAGACCTTTCCCTTTACCCAGCTAGGGACAAGAGATGTACAATGGGGAAGAGGCTGATGAGATTTGTAGTTTCTGGCTTAGTAGATCCATCACAAATGAATGGCATTGTTAGATGTACTGGTGGGTTTGATCTCTGTCAATTGTTGGCAACACTTGTTCATTTTAATAACGGGCACAATACAAATAAATACATGAACAATTACAATTGAAAGTGAACAGGGACCACTTTACAGATTTTACAGTTATGGATTCCTTTTCTGATATTCTAGTAAGTTTCCATGTCAACTGTGTGACTAGTTGATGACTCTTCTGTGGTGAGCTATGCAATCATTAGGCAGTAAGATAGCAGAAGTGGAGCTGAGTTAAATGATCATTTGACATTACTTATCTAGACCAGATTCATCAATTAGAATTGTCTTTCATTAATGTATCGTAATCTTCTAGAGCTTTGTGATTGACACTTGATTGTCACAAACGTAGTCCCCATATGGATGCGTTAGAGTAGGCTGGAGGCAGTATTTCAGTGATCCTGAGGATTGTCAGAGAGTTTAGTTAAGTCTCACTGTGATCAAAGGCCTGATCCATAGTCCAGTTTTTCAAATGGAAAGACTGACTTTCACTTCAGTGAGCTTTGGATCAGGTCCTAACTGAAGATCTACAGGCCTAGGACATTCTAAAAGATGACACTATGGGATTGTCAAGGTAATCCATGAGGATGCAGCTCTGGCATTCTCAAGGTTAGTTCAAGCAAATCTAGATCACACTCTGTGTGTGTGGTGGGGGGGGGTGGCAACAAAACACTATTTGACTGGGTTCCTGAGCTACAAGACTCAAGGACCAGTATGTGACCTTGTTGTCACCCTGCCACTGTCCCAAATGATGCCATGCCAGCTGGTGGAGGCAGGGAATTCTGTTCAGGTGGGGTTGGGGAGAATAATACATCCATGTATTTCTGAAGGGCTCTCAGGAAGAATGGATAGAGGTTTCCTATTAAACAGAAGAGGGAAGAAACATGCAGCATTCCCCAGCCAGGCCCTGGGGGTTAGGGTTATCACTCCGAGAATTTTCAATAACCATAAGCAGCTTATACTTCATACTACAGTGCCACACAGTGTGGACAATATACATCACACTAGCCTTTCAGCCTCCTTGTGGTGGAGTGAGGGTCCCAATGTGCATAGCGCCTCCTGCACCCACAGGTTTGGTAGAATTGTCTGAACCAGCCATAGGGATTGGATACTGTGGAGTTCACAGTGAAGTTACCATATAACTCTGAAAACCGACTGTGTCAAAACAGCACCCCCTTAGTTAGTGGACCTGCTCCCTGGGTGTATTCAGAGTCACACTGGCTGATTTTACAAACTAAAAAGTTTTTACTGTGTTTTACTGCTGTTTGCACTGCAGAGAGAACAGAACTCTGGAAAACTGAGTTGATTCTATTCAGGCTCACATCAACAGAAATCTTAACTAAGGTCTAACTGCAGAAGCCAGAAAGAACTCAACTTAACATTCAGGGCCATGTATGTTCACTTTTGCATTAGTCTAATTTTACCCCTTGATTTCAGTTGAGTGAGACTGGCATGAAATTGGAGTAACATAATGATGAAACAGGTCCTCAGACTCTAAAGTGAGTTTGCAGGGATGGCAATTAGGGAGATCTCTTTTTACTTGTGTACAGAGTAAATATGGTGTGGAAGTCATTGAGACAGTTACTATGAAACCCCAATATGTCATTTTTGCAATGTCACTTTTCAGACTTGCAATGTCATTTTTCACTTTCAGCTCTACCCTCTCATTACCTGACCTCCCCTGGTGAGCTTAAAGCAGCTGCATTTGCCTGCAGCTTGAAGAGGTCGTGGTAGACCTAAGTTCTGGGACCATGTGCCTTTGGAGGACCCGATCCTCAACTCCCATTAAAACCAACAGCTCTTCATTATTTGTAACACTTCAAATATGGAAATCTGACTTGATATTATCATAAGGAGACATGCAGATGGCACATCCAGCTCTTCAGCGGCAATTCGGTGGCGGGTCCCTCAGTCCCTCTCGGAGGAAGGACCTGCCGCCGAATTGCCGCCGAAGAATGAAGCCGATTGCTGCTTTTTTTTTTTTTCCCCCGCCGCTTGGGGCGGCAAAAATCCTGGAGCCAGCCCTGCATACATTTACCTGCTGCTTTAGAGAACACCTAAGATATAAGATCTTTAGGACAAGGAATGTAATCTAACTGATGTAGTAGCACCACAACTGACACCTGATTTATTGAATAAATCCCATCATACAACGGACCCTCACCTACCTTAATATGAAGGGTATGTCCCCTAATCTCACTGGGCAGTACTGCGTTAGTATTAGATATTCAGTACTGAGTTAAAGAAAAGAAAATCACCTATCAAATTGCTACTACCTCCGTTTTCCTTTTAAGTCTTCTTTTAATCCAGCTGCTGACTAGATTTTACACAATTTAACTTGAGAGATCTGATGAGATCACATCCCCAGGCTCCCAGCCAACTGGAAATGAGATTTTAATCCATACTGTGAATTGTCAGAAGTGGTGAATTAACTCACTGTGCCACCTAATTGCCTAAATCCATCAATTAGAATTGTCTCTCTTTTGAGTAAAGTAGTTTCTGAAGAAAGCAGCCCTATTACTAAGTGTCACATATGTGACACTCAGATTCCACAGTGCTGGGAATGGTGGAGGATCCTGAACAGAATAGATTAGGGATGAGCTGTAACTCCAACTGGCTGGATTTGAGAGAAAATGAAGGGAAATGTTAGATTGATTTTGGATTTACTTAAAAAAAAAAATACACACAGAAGCCTTTCCAATGTTTTCTTGTTTGGTTCCAAACAATTGTCAAAGAACCAACTACAATTTTCTCTTCCACAGTGCTCATGAATCAAGTAGATGTATATAAAAAAAGTGAGTCAAAACATTAGAATTATTTCCAAGGAAAGATGTTTGTGGTTTTACTGCATCTGCCAGAAACCAGAGAACAACTTCCTCCTGATTTCTTCTGTGCTCTTATCCATGAATGGCAAAATATTTTCTTTTCTAAGAAGCACAACAGAGGCCCCCCTATCCCAATCTGTCCCCTCCCCTCACCCAAGTACCAACCCCTCTTGCCTTTTTCTGGGGAAGAAGAACATCCAGCTCTGACGCTGGTGCAGACACTACCTTTAGGAGAGAAAATAATGCTGTCCACGTTAACTGCTTGATTGATTCCGAATTGCTGGAACATAATGCTACTTGGGTTCCTGTGCAGATCCATTAAAAATATAATTATTTCTTTTAAGAGTGAGATAATTAGAGCTGAAATTAAAGCCCTAAACTTAACTTTCCTTAAGAAAGGAAGCTCTGTTTTTTATTACTATTATTAAATTTGCCCAGTGGGAGCAAGCTTATTCTGTTGAACATGCTAGAGCCAGTGCTACTTGCTGCTGGGCAGGGGAGCTGCCTTCCTCTTTGCATCGAACCGCTTGATTTATAAATAAATAAAGATATCCTATCTCCTAGAACTGGAAGGGTCATTGAGTCCAGCCCCCTGCCTTCACTAGCAGGACCAAGTACTAAATTGATCAAACTGCTCAAGTCTGTCGGTGCCCTTTCATTCATCTGCTGAACTTCTCCTGAAAGAAGAAGATTTAGAATGATTTTCCTTTGCAGCACCAAGACCTCCTCAGACTAGGCTTCGAGCCTGAAGCAGTCAAATTATAGAACATCACTTACTCATCGTAATTGGCTTATTAATTCAGCAGAACAGACAGTATAGTTTTTCAACTACTATCCAGGCATCTGCCACCCCCCTCCCCTTTTCTTGAGTAAAAGAAAGAAAGAGTTAAGACTGCCCATTGAAAGGGGGGGTAGGGATGCCAAATTTCGAATTGCACAAAACCAAATACCCTTGCCCGCCCCTGCCCCGAGGCCCCACCCATTGCCTCCCCCCTCCCTCCCTCACTCTTCCCCACCCTCACTCACTTTCACTGGCTGGGACAGGGGGTTGGGGTGCGGGAGGGGGTGAGGGCTCCAGCTGGTGGTGTGGGCTCTTGGATGGGGTCAGGGCTGAGGGTTTGGGGTACAGGAGGGGGCTCCGGGCTGGGGCTGAGGGGTTTGGAGTGTGGGAGGGCCTCCAGGCTGGGGCCAGGGATGCAGGGTTTGGGGTGCAGGAGGGGGCTCAGCGTGCAGGCTCCGGGCAGCATTTACCTCAGGTGGCTCCCGGAAGTGGCCGGTATGTCCCTCCGGCTCCTAGGGGGAGGGGCTAGGGAGCTCCATGCACTGCCCGCACCCACAGCTCCCATTGGCCATGGTTCCCAGCCATGGGAGCTGCAGAGCTGGCGCTTGGGGCAAGGGCAGCACATGGAGACCCTGCGCTTAGGAGGCGCAGGGACATGCTGGCCACTTCTGGGAGCCACACAGAGTGAGGGCAGGCAGGGAGCCTGCATTACCTCCACTGCACCGCCGACCGGACTTTTAGCGGCCCGGTCAGCAGTCAGAGTCCCTTTTCAACCTGGCATTCTGGTTGAAAACCGGACGTATGCAGCCCGGAGGGATGGGGAGAGACTGAGAGGAGAGAGAACAAATGAAGACTTTGAAGTGCAGAGTCACCTGGTACCTTCGTAGTTTATCTGACATTTATGGGAGGTAAAGTAGCTAGCCCCCTCTGAAGAGATTGTTGCATAAAAAAAGTCACCCAAAATGACTCAGCCAATCCTCCCTTTCTCCTCTGTCTTCATCTCATGCCCCAGAGAATAGACCAGGGCAGTGGTTCTCAACCAGGGGTATGGGTACCCCTGGAGGTACATGGAGGTCTTCCAGGGGGTACATCAACTCAGCTAGATATTTGCCTAGTTTTACAACAGGCTGCATAAAAAGCACTGGTGAAGTCAATACAAACTAAAATTTCATACAATGAAATGTTTATACTGCACTATATACGATACACTAAAATGTAAGTACAATATTTATTTTCAAATTGATTTATTTTATAATTATATGGTAAAAAGGAGAAAGTAAGCAATTTTTCAGTCAGAGTATGCTGTGACACTTTTGTGTTTTTATGTCTGATTTTGAAAGCAAGTAGTTTTTAAGTGAAGTGAAACTTGGGGTACGCAAGACAAATCAAACTCCTGAAAGGGGTACAGCAGTCTGGAAAGGTTGAAAGCCACTGGACCAGGGAATACAGCAATTTTCTCTGGGTACTTAAAGACTGCATAGTCATCATTTTGTTATCTTTTCCTTGTGGTTACTCCCAGCATAATGTTCAAAACTGGTGGGAATGTACCACAGTGAAGATTTCTACGTAGCTGGAACCTGATTTTTCATAGCTATTGTCATGGTATCAAAAGAGTGTCCCCTTGATGGTGGAGGTGATGTTTGTCTCCTCTTTGTCCCCCCTAGTATTTCATGATTTACCAACACAAATCAACAACATGTAACCCATAAACAGACATTTATGATACCTGACACTGACCGGCAGTGCTATAAATCAAATAAATTTGTTTCTGCCTCAATGGGCATGAAGGTGAGAGGAGATGCCAAGTGAAAGCCTCTTCAGTACATATACAGTACCCGAGGTGGGGTGTGTAAAACAGAGCCTCTGATGCTAGTTTAACTACTGTCTCCCCCCCTCTCCATCTTCAAAAGCACAGAAGACCAGTAGAAGTGCACTAGCAGTGTCTGAGTAGCCCCTTCCTATGCCAGCCTTAGGAAAGCATCAGATTACAGCAGTCTGTCAATAGTGCTTGCCAAACTCTTCAGTATTTACAAGTATTTACACAGTCATGACTTTGTCCTCAACTGCATGGATTAAATATGGATGTGTATATTAATTATGTAAATATGAACCTGCAGATCTCAATCAAGTAGATCCAAGGATACACTAACCTTTGCAAGAGCTGATTGATGCTGCATCAGACAGAGACCATTCACATTTACTGCTAGGTATAGGGGAGAGGAGGAAGGAAAATCTGAAAGTAAACAGTGGTATTAGTTTTACAGACTGAACAAAAACGTGACATTTTAAAAACCATTCTGTAACCACTAAATCCCTACTCAACAAAAGCACAGTCTGTGCTTGACAAAAGCCATCCCTGAAAAATGGGGAAACTGCATCCTATAGCAAGATGAGTCCTATCAGATATAATCCAGACATTTATAATATTTTTAATCACAGCTAGGAACTGGGTTTGGAAAAGCATGACTGGAGAGGCTGATTCTTCTCTCACTTATACTGGTGTAAATCAGGAGTAACTACATGGAATTGGATGGGGATACAGCTGTGTAAAATTGGTATGTGTGAGAGGAGAATAAACTCGCTCTATTTAGCCTTGTGAATGGACTGTAATGGAAACTTTTACTTGAAAATTTGTTTTGGTGCCTTGCCTTGAGTAAGATGACTGAGATGGAAGCCTACATAAAGAGTGACTATGATTGTAGTGAAATTGCCCAATTCTCTGGACATTTTCATCATACAATGGAGTATTAATGCAGGATAATGCTCCTTTATTAAAGTGTTTAGCTTTCCTTTTGGTTTTTGCTCCCTTCCCTCACGGCAGCAACCAGACATGGTTTATATCAGTATTGTATTCTTGCTATTAATCGATATTTCCAATGCCAGTAAGCAGGCTTCAATATTACCCTGTTTTAGGGACTGATAGCCAGCATTTATTTTATCATCCATGTCCTCTTCCTGATAGCTACATCAATTTTAGCTTTCAATAACTTCTTCGGGCCCAAAATTAAAGTGGCAGTAGTAGAAAGCCATACATTTCACCAAAGTGCACAGAAAGTGAGTGAATCTATTGATGAACATTGTCACTATACAGGAACAATATGGGGATTTGTCCGAGATGATTCAAGACCAGGTCATGGAGATAATAGCCATACTATGTATATGAGACTGATTATTGCTTGATCCAGGACTAACTTTACCAAAAGCTATTGTTATTGCGAGTCAGACTGAGCCTACTATGGGAGAGGCAAAAATAATTTTATAGGGACTAAAAATAATTGAACTGATAATAAATTAATTACATCTCTTGACTAAAATAGCACAGGTACAAAAATATAGTAGTATATGAGTATAGTTCATATGCCTAGTAAGCATCATGTATTTCAGCACCCCCCCCCATTACATTCAGCTGAGTCCTGTACTGCTGTACATAGCCAACTACACAAGGTGTCCCGCAAAAGATTGCCCACTTCTACCATGATGAGATTGGGTATTTTTTGAAAGTATGACAGAATCCTCTCCCCCAGACCAGATAGGTGAAGTCACTATCCTTGATGTAAGTCCCTTGAGTGCAGGTCATTGAGTTCAGCCACACTCCACTCAACTGATGCTAGATACTGGCTCAGCTGTGAAAATTCTGCCAGCATCTATTCACACGCAATGCTTTCAGACTACCGTGCTTTCAGAACCCAACCTATATTTGATGACTTAAAACAGGGGTCGGCAACCTTTCAGAAGTGGTGTGCCGAGTCTTCATTTATTCACTCTAATTTAAGGTTTCGCGTGCCGGTAATACATTTTAAC
>NW_020664377.1:3071203-3109050 GCF_002925995.2 Terrapene triunguis
GGGCCACGGACCATTGTTGTCCCCTCGAGCCCCTTGAGCGGCCAACAACCCCACTGTGCACACACATAGGTGCCAGGCAGAATTTGGACCTACATTACAGATGTCAGGGAGGACACAAATGGGGTTAGCAGTACTGTATGTCTAAGTGTTCAAAACCCAGGAGTCAGGCCTGCTGAAAAATCAGGAGATTTAAAAATAAAAAAGATGAGGTTCCTTTTGGAGGTGGCTTTTGGACCATTAAGGGTCACGTTTTCAAACTCCTCAGCACCCCCAAGGACTAAAAGTGTATTTAAAATAAATGAATGCTGAGCTTCCCAAAAAATGACTTGGCTCCAAACGGTGCTTTAAGAAAGCCACCAAATATTATGAGACACATGATTTAAAACAAAGCAAAACCACACCCCAAAGACGATGGCAATACTGGTGAACACTAGCAAAAGGTCTGGGACCTAATTCTCTTCTCACTTGCACTGATGTAAATCAGGAACAAATCCACCATAGTCAATGGAGTTACATCAGTGTAAAACTGGTGCAAGAGAAAAGAGAAGTAGGCACTCTGTGATTAACCAACTTCCAGTCCTACTGTGGTTTTCAAAGTCTTAGGGCCAAATCCTGCTATCACTTGGAATGCTGTAAATCCAAAATAACTCTACTAAAATCAGTGACCATAGTCCTATATAAGGTAACACATGCCCCCAGCATTGTAGTATCTGAGCCCCTCACACTCTTGCATGCATTATCCTCACAACACCCCTGTGGGGTAGGGAAATATCACCTTCCCCATTTTACAGATGGGGAACTGAGGCACAAAGACACTGACAGGCTGTATCCCTGTATTCACACCTTGTACAAGGATTATTACAATAGTTTGTAAAGTACACATTGTAAGGTATTATTAGTTTTCAAATGAGTTACTGATCAGTATTGTCCTGATAAAATGTGTGTGGCAACATTGTATGAGGAGTTATAAGATTCCACTGTATGGTGTTAATATGGCATTCCAAACTGAGGTTGTCAAGCAGGTCTGTCTCAAACAAAGGAATTTGTGTTCTGCTTAATTTGCATTCAAGCAGTAAACAGAGCCATCAAGCGGGAAGGGAAACAAAGGGTACTCAAACAGGTAAGAAAAAAGCAGCAGGGAACCTCCTTCCTCATTGACTTTGTCTCCTGCTACCCAGCTGGAAATATATTTTTTTCAAAATGGGGACAAACTACAAAAAGGAGGGCCAAACACCCCAATGGACCCATCTCTTTCTCACTGCCTATCACATTCTCTGCGCCAAAAGCAACAAAGGAAACCTTCGTTTGACTGTGGGAAAAGGGGTCCTGATCTAAGAGGTTTTGTGAGTAAGACTGCTGAAAGCACATGGTGAGAAAAAACATGTTAAATTCAAAGCAAAGTTAAGTTAGGCACCAGGAGCATTTTATCTTTATTTTTCTTGTCACCATTTCTGACTTATGCCTCATTACTTGTATTCACTTAAAATCGCTCTGTAGTTAATAAACTTGTTTTATCTAATCCAGTGTGTTTAAATTGAAGTGGCTAGGAAACTCATTTGGGGTGGCAAGTTGTGTGTATATTATTTCTATCAAAGAAAACAGACTTTATATAACTTATCTTGTCCAGGAGAGGGCTGGTCAGTACAGGACATAGATTTTCCCCAAAAAACATGAGACCGGGGGTGTGTTGGGCTCACCCTGTGGTATAACCATGGCTGGTGAGAGCCAGAGTGTAACCCAAGTGTGGCTGGCAGGCTGCAGCTACACACAAACACTCAGGGTGTTGCTTGCATGCTGAAAGCATTGTAAGGCAATCAAGTTTGTTGGGCAGAGTGACACAGCTGGTCTATAGTTTGGATTGTAACCTGGTATGTCACAGAGACTAGGTGACTTGCCGAAGCTTACAAGGTGGTAGCAAAGCAGGGAATTGAATCTGGGTGTCCTGTCCCAAACTTTAGGCTAGTGCCCTAGTCACTGGATCATCCTACTTTTCCCCACCATCTCATTGTGCCCTGCCTCCGTCTGCATCAGCCTATCCATAGCAAGGTCACATTCCCACTGCACTCTCCAAAAGGTGCAGTAGAGGTTGTCTCCCTCTGCAGGAGAATGCCTCCTCTTGTGCCCTGTAGGGTGGCGAAACTTTATTAATAATCAGTGGTGCAACATGGCCCGTGATTCTTTTGTTGAGGGTGGGAGGAACTCACAACAAACCTGCAGTTTAAAAGAATCTCATGGGCTGGAAAAAAAACCTTTGCCTCAGTTGTGTAACGTCATCAACATAATCCTTGTTTTAACTGGGTGTAGCTCATGTGAATCAGTGCAGTTCCACTGAAGTCAGTGTTGCTTATGCCAATCAATAGCTAAGGAACTGGCCCGATTTTATTGTTGCTACAAAGTCAGCAAAAACATTTTATTGCATTTTTGTAGATCCTGTAAAAATAGTGACAAAAATTCCAAATACTACATATTAACTTTTTCACTATTTACAATCATCATCATCATCACCCCCACCACATTTTTTTAAGTTTCAATTGAATTGTCTAGAAATCAAGTAGAAGTAAATTGAATAGCCATATTATCTTATTGCTGAAAAGCAAGTCTTTTGTCACCCTACCCCTCTACTATTTGTTACATCAAACCTAAAGTTTGATTGTAAATTTTTCAGGGCAGAATGTCTGTCTATTTGTCCTGTAAAGTACCTTTTAAACACTAAGCAGAAAGTGTTACTATTTAAAGGGGGATATTTTCAAAGGCATAAGTGTGTGAGAATTGGAAACCTAACTCCCATTTGTGCCTTTGAAAATCTACCCATAAAGTTAGAAAGTAGATTAAATATATGGAATCTTGGCATGCTCCTTTCAATTATAGGAAGGAAAAAAGTATGTTAATAGCTTCAGAAATCTATTGTGCGCCTATGATTTAAAAAAGGATTAGGGTTTGTTTCATTTTTTCATTTGTCCATGGAAAAGTGCATTTGAATATGCTGAAAAAAAAAATCAAATAAACCCCACATGTATAGAATTTTGTTTTACACCAAAAATGGTGTAAGATTTGTCAAAGGCAGAATATCAAAAAACAAAACCCTACCAAAACAACACAGTTTTCCCCTGGAGAGAAGAAAAGAGAACAGCCAACATGTGACAGATGCTGAGCAATAGGACTAATGCACTACTGTACTGAGCTTGGGTACCACAGTGATGAGCATGGTATAAAAACCTACATAGATTTAGTGTTTGATCAAATGAGGAATCACAGTGCAGATTTACTGGTCCAGTGGACCATAACTGCTCACATGGAGCCATTAGGGACCATAATATCAATAATCTACATGCTAATGAGTCAGAAATATTCAGATTAAAGATTTCCCAACTGAGCTCTGAGACAATGGACCTTGACTGCTCTATTACAGTCAAATTTGTCAACTGAGTATTCTTTGATAGGTTGTCTGTGCATCCGTCACTGTCACTGAGAATGAGGGGGCTCCTTAGGAATCCCCTATAATTTCAGGGGTGGAAAAAGAGTCTCATGCACTTATTTGTTTTAGGATAAAGTCTACAAGTAGAAATAAAGATTGTGTCTAGGGCTGGCCATAGGACAACATTTCACAACAACTTTTGGGGTTTGAAATTTGTTTGTTTCACATTAGAATAAAAAAAATGACCATTTTACAAAACAGTTGTGTCAAAAAATTGTTTTCTACTCATAATGCCCAGGTTTTTGATTCTGCTGTCTTTCATCAGAAGTAACGAGCGAGTCCTTCTGGAGGAAAGCTTAATTGACACCGTATTGGTGAAACCATTTGGATTCAATGAAACAGCATATTTCAGCAAAATACATTTAGTTTGAAAAGTGTTCCAACCAACTCAGATTGTGGCCCCCATTGTGCTAGATGCTGTACATACACAGTAAAAACCCCTGCTCCAAAAAGATCTAAATCGAAGGAGAAAGGAAGTGTTGTTATCCATTTTACAGAGGGAGAACTGAGAGAGAGATTAAGTGACTTGCCCAAGGTCACACAGGAAGTCTAAGGTTCATTTCCCAGCTCTGCCAGAGTCATTGCCCAATGCTTTGACCACAAGAGTATTTCTCTTCTCTTCAGTTTTCTATTTGCTTTGCAAACCAAACCAAATCTAATGTCAAATTATAATGGTGACACCGCATTCCAGGGAAGCGAGACAATTTAAGAGTTAAGGCCGCAATTTTTTTCCCTCCTCCCCCATATGTGCTCAAATTTTGCAGATGTCTCTAAACACTTAGCTACTCCCTATGGTATACAGACTGCATATCAGCACCACAAGGGGAACCTAACTCTGACTGTTGCTGTGTTGTTATGGGCTTAAGTCAGATCTTTATTCCAACGTTTGTAAAGCAGTATGTGGGATTTTAACTGTTACTTCCAATAAAAATCAACTGGAGTCATGCAACTCTGACAATTGAGAGAATAAGATTTTCTGAACGACTTCAACATGGTACTTACTACCAATCTACAGTGCTTTGGGGCTCAAGTAACAGATTTCCTCCTTCCCGGCAGAAATCTGTTGAAACTGCAAAATGATCTCCCACATTTTAGCTAAACAGCTGGTTAAATAACTCAGAGTCAAGCTGGAGAAACCTGTATTTTGCCATTTAAGCAAGAGATGTCACGGAGAGAGGAACTTTTCAATAGTTTGATTCACAAAGGCCAAAATTTGTTTGTGCAGGCAATTTTGGAAGACAAAATTATTCTAACCCTAGGAGGAAATGGTACGAGATTCGTTTATATTGTGTTCTGTTTGTACATAAGTAGCTACATGTATCAAAATATATATTTTTAAAAGACACCTGTTATCCTGTTATTCAAAGATAGCATTGCCCAGTTCTGCTGAGGACTTTGTGACTTTGACCAGTGTTTTGTGGTTTGCTGCCATTTTCAAAATAAAGTTTCCATGATGCATATGCTATAGGACTGTCCAACAGACAGGCAGCCGTGGAAAGAGGTGGACACAAAAGTTAAAACAGTGATCAACTTCAACAGCCAAACTTTTGCTGAAAGTTATATCCCAGTATATTTACCTGCTAAGCTGGGTTGATTTCTGCCACAAAAGACTTTGGTTCTTGAGGACTGCAGTGATCATCAAGTGCATGATTTTACAAAAGTGGAAGAGTAGGGTTATGCCCAGATTAAAGTAACAGTACTCAGACCTGCCTGAGTCAGCAGCCACAGAAAGAATAGCTTATACCTGTGGAGACTGATTAAATGAGTTTGAAGAAATTTGGAGCCCCTTTTCAGATATATTTGCATAAAAGATGTTCAGACTTTTCAACGAATGCCAGACCTCTGTTCCACCTAACCCCATCTCCTTTCCCTCCCATCCCTAGTCATCTCCTTCCCCTATATACATACGTGTCTATTTTACTGCTGTAAACCCCAACCTAATGATGTAGTGTTGTTGGATTTTGTATTCTCTGGTTTTGCAGTTTTGAGGAGTTGCATAGTACTATTGGTAATCCTGTGCCGCGCCGCTGAAACAAAAAACAAACAAACAAAAAACCTCAAGCACCGCCCCACCGAACCAAAAAAAACAAAAAACCCCGAGCACCCCCCACCACCCCAAGATTGGCCGTCCCTTCCAAGGTGCCACCCCAAGCACGTGCTTGGTCGGCTGGTGCCTGGAGCCGGCCCTGGAACAAGGAAGCATGGGCTTGAGGGAGAAAGTGTCTGTTCTCTGAGACAATTCTCTCCTTGCTGGTTGCCCTGGACCCCAGTTATCATCCACTTCAATTTCCAAGACCTTAGTAAACTAGCTGTGTCATCATCTCTCCTACCAGTTCTGGCTGCCTCTTCAAGGCAATAAAATAAGATGAATGAGAAAGTAAAGATCTAAACATTTACAGCTACAAGGTATAAACCAAGGGGTGGTTCTTGGGTTACATTTTGAACAAAGATGCAGGCGAATGCTGTGTACTTGCTCTCTGTGAGCACTCTGCACTATACTCTAAGTCTCAGTAAGCAAGGGAGTTACAGTACTGTGTCACCTGAACATCCTTCATTTGTCCACTGGCTGCCTATCAGTTTCTGCAAGGACGGTTAGGGGTTGATTTTGAAGCATAGAGCCCACAATAGCTTGTGACTTGCCTATGTGCGATTCCCTCCTGACTCCTTGTCTGATACTGCTGCAACTGCTGTCAACAGTAGCACCTGTATTGGAGCGGTGACAGGTTGGACCCCTCCCCCTGTCCGGGATGCCACCTGATGTGCTGGGGTTTCACTGAGCCCGTCTGCTCCACTAGCCTGGGCTCCCTGTTTTGCTGAATCAGGCTCTCTGGCAGCGCGTGCGCACGCACCCCCCCCCCGCCCCCAGCTGTAGAATCACAGAGTCTGCAAGCAACTCTTAATGAGGAGATTCAGCTAGGAAATTTCCCAGCACTCAAGTACACACTCCCTTTGGGGAGTAAGCCCAAAATAATATTGTCTTGTGCTGTATAGAAAGATCTGCACAGCACAAGCTCATAAAAATTCACCCTCTTCCTCAATGTGAAGAGAGATATGCACAGCTTCTTGCCCCTCCCCGATATTAATTACACAAACTGGGTTATGTTATAAAAAAGGAATAAGTTTATTATCTATAAAAGGTAATTTAAGTGATTATAAGGGGTAGCAAACAAAACAAAGCAGATTACCAAACAAAACAAAACATGCATACTAAGCTTAAGATCTTAAAGAAACTGGTTTCAAGAAGTAATTTCTTACCCTAAATGTTGCTTTTGGGGCAGGTTGCAGAAATTCTTGAAGATTAGCTACCCTGCTTGCAGTTTAAATCTTCAGGTATCTTATTCACAGATTAGATCCCTTTTCCAGCCTGGGTTCAGTATTAACTCCCCTTTTCCCTTTGTCCTTGTTCCTTAGGTGTTTCCAGCAGACATCTTGGGTGGGGATTCAGTGAAGAGTGAACCAAGATCAGCTTACTTCCCAGCCTTAAATAAGATTTACATAAGGCGGGAATCTTTTGTTTCCCAGTCTTGATCTCCCCCTCCTTTTAGTGGAAAATTACTAGAAGTTCAAGATGGTGTTTAATACCAGGTGGCATGACCACATGACCTAGTAGTGTCACAGCAACATCCCAGGATGCCTGTCAGGAAGGAGAGAGATTAGTATCTTCAAAGTCTTATTGTTTCTTCCTAATGGCCCATCAAGGCTAATGGCCCGTTATCTGGTGGGTGTTTCCCCAAATACACACCCAGTTGTAATTGTTACATATTTCTGTATCTAAAGTTAGGAATATTGACTGATACAAATTGGGTAATCACATTGAGTAAATTATAACCTTTCCAATGATACCTTACAAGACCCATCTTGCATAAAATATATCTCAGTTATGCCAGATCCATATCATAAGCATATTTCCATAAAGAATATGGGGTGTAATGTAACAGGAGCCTCATTGGTTTAAGAGAGTTTGCTGCCAAAAGGGCATTTTCCATGAGACGTTAGTATTCCTCCCTCTCTTGGGGGGTAATCTATTTAACCACCTTGAATCAGTAGACCTTAACCCCTCTGCTTGCCCAGACTTTGAGAGAGAAGGAAGCTGATGAGGGCTGGTGTTCCTGGGAGGATTTATCATTTTAAGATTAATCTTTTGATTGGCTAATTTTTGCTGTGGGGTGAATTTATGCTGCTAAATCCATTTGTGTTTTATCGTTTGCCAAAGGCATCCAGAGACAGGAATAAGTTTATTTTTGTTTTACAGATAAGTTGAAATAAACACTTCCCCTCTTTCATTCACAGTATAGAATGTAACATTGCCTGGTTCACTCCCTGGACCTGATGATTAATTCAATGATTCCTGTTCCAGGGATATGCAGAGGCCCCATTAGAGATCAAAGCCCCATTGTACTAAGTACTGCACAGACATAATAAAAGGCTTCCACAACTGCTTAGCAGTTGTACATAGTATATAGCACATAGTACGGCATTGTACGATATGGTCTGGATTAAAGGCCTGATGCTGAAGCTTGCAAGGATCATTCCTTGCCACAAACCACTACACCTGCTGTGGAGTGAGCAATAGGCAGCTACATGTCCACTTGGGCAATGAAGTGAGTTCACCCTAGTTCCTCAACAACAGACTGCCACAAGGCTCAGTAGTAGCACTGATGCTTTTCAATGTTTACATGAGCGGCATGCCACCAACAAAGTCATGCAAATTTGCATATGAGAATGACCTTGTCCTGGTAACACAACCAGCCACCTTCAGTGACATCGAGTCCACCTTGAATGGGGACCTAAACAACATGGAGGAACATGGAGGCTCAAGCCAAATCCTCACAAAACAACAATCACTGCATTCCATCTTGATAACAGGAACACTAAGCGCACCCTGAAAGTGCAACACTGTGTGACATGAGCCCACTCCAACCTATCTCAGAATGAAGCTGGATTGCACACCAAACTTCCACAACCATATGATGAAGGTAGCTGCCAAGACAAACACAAGGTCAACCTGGTCCAGAAACTAGCAAGCACAAGCTGGGGAACATCAGCATTATGGACATCAGGAATGACTACGGAATACATAAGGGCCAAGTAATGTGCATCGGTATGGACCACAAGTAGCCATACTTGACTTGTTGATGTCCAACTGAACACTGCAATGTGGATCATTGCTGGAACCCTCAAGCTGACCCCAGCATCTTGGCTGCTGGTGCTGTCACACATCATTCCCCCATCCATTTGCCGCGATGCCACAGCCCTTTGGGAATTCCAGAGGATTGTGGAAAATGAACATCTCCCCATCCACCAGGACCTTAACAATGTCCATCACCATGGCTTGAAGTCATGTAAGCCCTTTTGGACCCACATGTTTAACCTTCAACAATGCAACTTCAACCCTGATAAAGCTTGGAAAGCCAAATGGAGTTCCTAAGAAGTCACAAACAAACAGGACTCCACAGGGTAATCTATTTAACCTGCCTGCAGGACAGAATGAGAGCTCAGTAATTCTCCCTCAATTTTAACTAGTAGACTGGCTAACATGGACTGTTACCTAATAATTATATCACTTGTATTCTCCATATCTTCTGGACTTTACAATCATGGAATGAACTGTGTACAGCATTAATATAGCACCGTAGTTAAAGCAGCCAAAGAATATGCACATTTACAGTATGTAGATGTTTTGAGGAAAAGGTGGATATGGAAAAATGTATATTTCTCCAGAAAGCAAAGAAGAAATAATCACAGCATTCACTGTGGCATGGTTTATATAATAGATCAGATTCTGTGGTTGGCCTTGAATTTTCAGCACCACCAGTTTCCTGCATACTCAGCAACAGACACTCAGTATATTCTGACAGTAGACATTCAAATTAAATCCTATTTGGGTAATTAAGGACACTTGCTGTGGTCCAAGTGGAACTCTTTAAAGCTGATACATAAATGTGTTATCAAAAATTGTAATGGGTCGGCACTTGCCTCTCATGAGGAGTGCATGACACGGATCTGAGAGTTAAACCCTCGAGCTTTTTTTGTCCCATGCAGTTCTCATTCATTGAACTTGGTGGTCAGTGATGCAGCACCAGCTTCTAGTGAGGCTGCTGAATTTTTTAATGTAATTCAAAGCATCTATGTAGTTTTCTCTGCATCAACTCATCGATGGAAAATTTTGAAGCAACATCTGGGAACATCCTCTCTGACACTGAAACCACTGAGTGCCACACGATGGGAAAGTTGAGTGGAGGTGATAAAGCCTATCAAACACCAAATTGGGAAGATAGATGATGCCATAGTTGCCATTGCATGGTGTCAAGTATCCGAAGAAGTGAGGTTTTTACTCACGAAAGCTTATGCCCAAATAAATCTGTTAGTCTTTAAGGTGCCACCAGACTCCTTGTTGTTTTTATAGTTGCCATTATGGAGGATAATGCTATGACAGGAACTGTTCGTGGGAGAACAGTGGCAGAGGGAAATGGAATCACCAGAAACATACATAACTTCAAATTTCTATGTGGCTTAGTGTTGTGGCATGACATACTGTTTGAAATAAATGTTGTAAGCAAGAAACTCCAAGGTGTTGACCTTGATATATCTGGAGTAATGGAACAACTGGACAAAGCAAAGTCATACCTACAGTCTTACCGGTCAGATGAGGGATTTCAAAACGTTCTGAAGAGTGCACAGAAGTTGGCAGAGGAACTTCACACTGAAGCTATTTTTCCACCCATTCAAGAATACAAGAGTCACTGAAGAAGAAGACATTTTGATTACGAGGCACGGGATAATCCCATAAGAGACCCCAAACAACAATTCAAAGTTGAATTCTTTAACTAGGTGCTAGATTGTGCAATACAGTCAGTTGAAGAACGTTTCATGCAGCTCAAGGAACACAGCAGTATATTTGGGATATTGTATGATATTCCAAAACTCCTCACTATACCTGAAGAAGACCTACACCAGCAATGCAGGGCACTAGAGACAGTGTTGACACATGATGACATGCGCAATATTGATGCGAGTGATTTAGGTGATGAACTGAAAGCCCTTTCAAGATACATTTCAGCAGGATCAGCTCCAAAGGCTGTTCTGGAATATATGTGCACAAATAAGATGACCACCCTCTTTCCAAATGCTTTTGTTGCTCTGTGCATACTTCTAACACTTCCTGTAACAGTTGCCAATGGAGAACGCAGCTTCTCCAAGCTGAAGTTAATAAAAATACATCTACGCTCCAGAATGACACAGGAGAGGCTGGTCGGCCTTGCAATCATCTCAATAGAGCATGAGCTGGCCCAGACTGTGGACCTTCAGCAGTTCAAATCTTTGCAACCAAGAAGGCACTGAAAGCACCACTTTGATTATTCAAACAGATAAAAATGCCAGTGTTTACTATGCAGACAAGAAACGTTACATTTGCTGTTCAGGCATTTGAAAGTTAAGTGTTACTTAAAATTTTTGAACAAGGCATTTTAAGTTGTTAGTTCTCCTTTATTGGGGTAGGTAGCAGAGCAGTACCATGAGAGGAGTAGAACAGGAAGAAGGCAGAATTGAGACCTTTCAAAGTTTTGACCCAAGCTAGGGGGCATGGGGGCGTCATTTGACCTCCCCGCCTCAGGTGCCAAAATGTTGTGGGCCGGCCCTGAAAGTGAGCACTGTACACTTTGTATTCTGTCTTGTTATAGAGACCAATATATTTGTAAATGTAAAAAGCAGCCAAAAATATTTGATAAATTTCATTTTGCATTCTATTGTTTAACAGTGCAATTAAAACTGCGATTAATCACGATTAATTTTTTAAATCGTGATTAACTTTTTTGAGTTTAATTGCAGTTAACTCTCGCGATTAATTGACAGCCCTAATTTAAATGAATTGTTACTCCATAAGTGACATTTTTAAGGCTTCTTCTTTATTAAAGTTTCAGTAAGTCTATAAAAGGAGTAGAAAGAATACCTTGCCATTTTGATGATCACACAGCACAAATAGCATCTGACAAATAGGGAATATTTAAAACAGTAAGTCACTTAGCGTCTTTTGACTATTCCACCCTAACATAAGGTAACTTTGTAACTTAAGTCAGCAAAAATAAGGAAAACAGGAAAAAAAGTGGCTAAATTCATCAAATTGTTCATTGTGAATAGTTTGCCAGATTTAGTTTCAAAACCTAACTGAAGAAAGGAAATGGACAGTTATAATGGCATTGCAATCTATTATCCACAAACAGACATTTCCACTGCTATGACAATCAAGCCCCACTCCCACAACACTTTTCAAGATCCATGGGTTCCACACATGCCTATCACATCCTCATCCAGGGCACTAAATGCCCCAATAACTATGTGCGTGAAACCAAACAATCACTATAACTCAAAGAAAAAATGATAGACAAAAAACACCTTATCACCTGTGGACAAACACTTTTGACAGTCATCCATATTTGACTTTAGTCCTCATCCTCAAAGGAACCCTCACAAAACTTTCAAAAGATTAGCCTGGGAACTTAAAGTCATAACTCTGCTAGGCATTTAAAATCATGGACTTAACAGAGACACTGGCTTTTATCTCTTATTACAACAACCTGTAACACACTCTGCTGCCTACTAACACTCCTTTGTCCTACGACTGCTGAGGTGTTAAGTCACTTCATTTTAACTGATCTCCTACAACATGTGTGAACCCCTTATGCTTAGGGCTTGTCTACACTGGCAATGCTAAAGCGCTGCTGCGGCAGCTCTTTAATGTGGCTTGTGTGGTCGCGGCGCAGCTCTCTCCCAGTGCCCTAAAAAAAATTAAAAAAAAATAAACCCACTTCCACGGCTCCCAGTGCTGGTGCACTGTCTACACTGTCGCTTTACAGCGCTGAAACTTGCTGTGTCAGGGGGGTGTTTTTTCACACCTGAGCGATAAAGTTGCAGTGCTGTAAATTGCCAGTGTAGACAAGCCCTAAGTCTATCTCACTTGTGTTTAGCTGACATACTCTGGTTACCTTCTCCAGACTTCAGGAAGAACTCTGTCATGCTCAAAAGCTTGTCCTCTCCACCAACAGAAGTTGGTCCAATAAAAAGATATTGCCTCACTCACATTGTCTCTAGCAATACTCCAGCAGTTCTTAAGAAGGGATATCTCCCAGTTTCTCCTGTTGTATGCTGAGGACTATTTTTGAAGGCTCAGGAGCTCAGCACTGCTCTCATACAATCCTCCTACTCTCTAGTGTATAAATACACTTAGGCCATATTAATAGCTTATAAATACACCTCTACCTCGATAGAACGCTGTCCTCGGGAGCCAAAAAATCTTACCGTGTTATAGGTGAAACCGTGTTATATTGAACTTGCTTTGATCCGCCGGAGTGCGCAGCCCTGCCCCCCCGGAGCACTGCTTTACCGCGTTATATCCGAATTCATGTTATATCGGGTCACGTTATATTGAGGTAGAGGTGTATATTTGACAATGGTATATAAATACACATTTGTAAGAAAAGAAAAAATATTAACTATCTAGCTAATATAGCATTTTTCATCCATGGATCTCAAAGTGCTTTATAAAAGGAGGTCAGTATAATTATCCCCATGGTTCGTGTTGCTAAGTGTTGCTAGTGTTACTGTTCTTGGCGCTCTGGTGTTAGCGGCACTAGCAGAGAGTGCAGCTTGTGATTCTGCAGACCTTGATGTCGTTCGGTATGAACAACGACAGGCTCAGTTCAGTGGTGAAGACATTTGACCAGGTTTCTTGTCAGCAAAGCACGGTACTAGTACTGCAGAGGAGCTACAGGTACGTTAACACATGTGTGCCCGTGACAAGGTACCCGTTCAATCAGCATACCAGAAAGCTGTCCTCTAGACCAGTACACAGGTGCCCCTCCTTGACCTCTCCTTTTATACATTGATACAAACAAGTTACGTAATACTCTCCAGATGTTGTTAGGCTACCACCTTTATAACTGCTAGTTCGAATAAAACATCCTTATCCATTATCTTGTCATCCCACCCTTATCTTATGAGGGGTTGGTGTGTTCCTGTGCAATCTCTTGGGAATTTGTTTATGTAGTCACTTGAGAACTCTGGATATTCTTCTACCATCCTCTCTGATCAGGAAGGTGCTTACTTGGTTAGCTAATACCTAGTGTGTGACTATTTTGCCAAGGCCAGGCCTACTTTGGCTCAGTGTCTTTGGTTCATATTGTTAGTTATGCTTAGGATTCCTGCAAGGCCAACAATCCCAACTGTACAGAAGTGGAAACTGAGGCACAGATCCTCAAAAGGTATTTAGGTGTTTAATTCCCATTTAAATCAATAGGAGTTAAGAGCTTAAATACTTTTGAGGATCTGGACTTAAGTGATGTGCCAAAGATCACCCAGCAGGCCAGCGACAGATCTAGGAATCTTAAAAATGTAGGGATGGAAGGGACCTTGAGAAATCGTCAAGTCCAGCCCCCCCCACTGAAACAGGACTAAGTAAACTGAGGCCATCCCTGACAGGTGTTTGTCCAACCTGTTCTCAAGAACCTCCAACAATGGGGATAACACAATCTTCTTTGGAAGCCTATTGCAGAGCTTCACTACCATTATAGTTAGAAAGTTTTACCTAGTATCTAACCTAAATCTCCCTTGCTGCAGATTAAGCTAATTACTTCTTGTCCTACCTTCAGTGGACATGGCGAACAATTGATCACCGTCCTCCTTGTAATAGTCCTTAACATATTTGAAGACTTATCAAGTCCCCCTTCAGTCTTTTCTCAAGACTACACATGCACAGTTTTTTTTAAACCTTTCCTCATAGGTCAGGTTTTTTAAACCTTTTATCATTTCTGTTGCTCACCTCCGAAATCTTTCCAATTTGTCCACATCTTTCCTAAAGCATGGCACTTAGAATTGGAACCAGTACTCCTGTTCTTACATATCACTCTCCTGTTAATACACCCCAGAACATTAGCCACTTTTGCAACTACACCACATCGTTGATTTTCTCAATTTGTGATCCACTATAACCTGCAGATCTTTTTCAGAAGTACCAATAATTAGTCAGTTACGTCCCATTTTGTAACTGTGCATTTGATTTTTCCTTCTTAAGTGAAGCACATTACATTTGTCTTTACTGCATTTCATCTTATTGAATTCAGAACAATTCTCCAATTTGTCAAGGTCATTTTGAATTCTAATCCTGCCCTCCAAAGTACTTACAACACCTCCCATTTTAGTGTCATCTGCAAATTTTTATAAGTATGCTCTCCACTTCATTATCTAAGTAATTAATAAAAATATTGACTAGTATGGGACCCAGGACTAACCCCTGCAGGACCCTACTAGATATGCCCTCCCAATTTAACAGTAATAATTACTCTAAATACAGTCTTTCAATCAGTTGTGCACCAACCTTATAGCAATTTCCTCTAGCCTGCATTTCTCTGGTTTGCTTATGAGAATGTCATGTGAGACTATGTCAAAAATCCTTACTAAAATCAAGGTATCATGGCTACAGCTTCCCCCCATCATTAACTCTGCCAAAGAAAGAAATTAGGTTGGTTTGGTATGATTTTGTTCTTGATAAATCCATGATGACAAGCCCATGATGACTATATCATCTAGATGATTACAAATTGATTGTTTAATAATTTGTTCCTGTATTTTTACAGCTACTGAAGTTAAGCTGACTGTCCTCTTAGTACCATCTTGAAAAAGGGGAACAATGTTTGCCCTTCTCCAGTCCTTGGGACTGCACCCAACCTCCATGAGTTCTTGAAGACAATTTGCTTCAGCTAGTTCCTTAAGTATGCTAGGATCAATTTCATCAGGCCCTGCCAACTTGAAGGCATCTCATCTATCTAAATATTCTTTAATCTGTTTTTTCCCAGTTTGGCTTGCATTCCACTCTCCTGAATCCCACTTTAGTGCTCCATCTACAAGGCAACATTGCCTCACTTCATATGAATAATATTTACTATGAGGTTTCAGCACCTACCTTCATCATTCTAGCAAGCAAGACGTGATGCAAAATATACCACATTTAGAGGGAAAACACTAGCAAATAATTTAAAGCCAAATTGGTATACTCTTACATTAAAAATACTTGATAAATTATTTTCTTACTTTTATGCATAATTCCAGGACACAGCCCTCAATGTCAGGGACATGGTGAACTAAAATGGTTACTGCATATATTGTTATTCTTCACTTTAATAAAAAAACAATGGCTCAGTTTTGAGAGAAGCCACTTTGCTGTCATCTATTGCAGTGGTTCTCAACCAGGGGTACATGTACCCCTGGGGGGTACGCAGAGGTCTTCCAGGGGTACATCAAGTCATCTAGATATTTGCCTAGTTTTACAACACACAACATAAAAAGCACTAGTGAAGTCAGTACAAACTAAAATTTCATACAGATAATGACTTGTTTATACCTGCAGCAACCTAATAAGCTACTCATATACAGCAATTCATAAAGGGTGAAATTCACCCTTCTGTATAGAGGGGCCTATGCACTGTTTAAGTTCCACTGAAATCTTCAGAATAGAACTTAATAGGGACTTAAGTGTAGCATAGGCCTTTTGCTGCCCCTCTGCATGGAGGGGAGTGGTGAAAATCAATGGATGCAAATCATTTAGTTTTGAGCCAATTTTAACACAATCCACCACTTCTTCACTTGATATCACAGTAATTTAAAAAAGCCAACAAAATTTTACTTCACAGCCACCAGTTACAGTATTTTCTGTTAAATTCTTTGGTTTTTTTATTCATTCAGTAATGTCTTCCAAAGACAACTACATTCATTATTCAAATCATGCTGTACTATTTCTTTAAGAGCCATGGCAAACCCATGTATACAGAGAATCTAGCATCAACATATGAAAGTCTCAGAAACAGAACAAGGATTCAGATGATCATTAATATATGAAAAAAATAGCACGTCAAGACCAGTATTTTAGGAGCTCCAGCAATAGGCAAACATTGCAATTTACAGTAAATTCTAAGCAATTCAACCCACCAATAATGACTTTATATGATGAAAAGCACAGAACCCCTTCCTCATTAAAACTAAAACTATAAAGTTCAGTAGACAAACAGATCACAACATCAAAGGTCTTTTGAAGATTAATACTTTGACTAAAATTACCAGATATTTGTTTGGAAGCAAATGACACAGAAATTCATTACATCTGTAGCCATTTTCACTTATCAGAAATATGTTCTTCATTTACAACATTCTCTGGATAACTAGTTGCTGCCTTATTACTGCAAATAATACAGGTTTTTGCTTTCTAAAATTTTTGAGGTCAGGTCCAGTCTCTTTTGGGGGAAATCTTCTGAATCTCAAATGAGTTGTTTCAAAGATACTCTGCTACCAAGAGTCATCTGAGTGGAGGCATTTGTAGGAAAAGCCATAGAGAACTGTTGCAGCTGTGTTATATAAAAGGAAGAGAATTTAAATGGAAAATTTCATACTTTGCAGAAATTTGATTGCCTATTTTCTCTATGTAGATTTCTCATTAAAGTAGCTACAGCTGCTACACTGAAGGTATGTTGTTGCTGATGATGATTGTGGTGATAGTGCTATATGTTGAATTTAATATTTCATTTTGATGCAGAATAGCAGAAAACATTTACAGATCTGTTAGTCTCCATTTATTAGGGAAAAATAAACACTTGCCCCTCAAGGCTGTACCTTTTGTTCAGACAATATAAACTCTCTCTTGGAGTCAAGAGGTTAGTTGGTTGGATTCAATAGCAAGGGATTCAGTACAGTTGATTAGACCTGTCCTTATCAAGAGACGTTATTGTATGCAGGATAAATTATTGCAGATAATTCTTCTGGGGCCATAAAAATAATTTATATTACACACCAAAAAAAAGGCTTTGGGGGAAAAAATGTAAAGTGTTTTTATTAAGTTGTGTTAGAACTCTA
This sequence comes from Terrapene triunguis, assembly GCF_002925995.2. Taxonomy (NCBI): domain Eukaryota; kingdom Metazoa; phylum Chordata; order Testudines; family Emydidae; genus Terrapene; species Terrapene triunguis. Next base: position 3,088,572 of record NW_020664377.1, read on the forward strand.
CAACCTGGAGCTTCTGGGATCTTTTCTTTTATAATTAGTGTTGGGAGGTGAATAGGTCATAAATTCTCCATCATAAAATCTCATGGCTTTAGAGCTATAATAGTTAAATTTCTTCACTGAAGCCAAAATAATCCCAGAACTGTTGTCAAATGCTTTATGTTTTGAAATTTGGGGCTTATTAGTGCTAACAGGGTAATCCTATATACTATTTGTAGTATACAGAGTGCCACAGGCAAAACATTCCTGGGCTACAATAATTTAACAGCCAAAAATAATTTAAAAATCCCAGCTGTCTACATATTTTATGCTCTTTACTTCTTTATGATTTTCACCACAAGGCCAGGATCATTGTTGGAGACAGGTGTCCCTAAAAGAAATCCCTAACAGAGGATCCTCTCTTTCCATAAGTATAGAATAAATATGAGAGTTATGGGTTGGACTAAATGTTATGGGTCAGATATGGTTGCTGCCTTCCTTTCAGGATAAACATAAAGAACCCATTATAAATAAGTGGTTGAAACACAGCAGCAGCACCCAAAACACAGGCCCATGAAAAAACTTGAGTTGAAGCTGAGCCATGTGGTCTAAGGACATGTTTATGCTACGAAATAAGGTCGATTTTATAGAAGTCGATCTTTAGTGACTGATTTTACACAGCTGATCATGTGTGTCCCCACTAAGCGCATTAGGTCGGCGGAGTGCATCCTCAATACCATGGCTAGCATCGACTCATGGAGTGGTGCACTATGGGTAGCTATCCCACAGTCCCTGCTGCCCATTGGAATTCTGGGTTAAGCTCCCAATGCCTGATGGGGCAAAAACATTGTTGCGGGTGGTTTTGGGTACAAGTCATCAGTCTCCCCTCCCTCCGTCCTTGAAAGCAACGGCAAACATTTGTTTCGCACCTTCTTTCCTGGGTTATCCGTGCAGATGCCATAGCATGCTCAGCTGGACACTGCTTTTGTGAGCATTGTAAGCACCATTTCGCCTACTCCCACTCCCTGCCCACAAGTGACTAGCCCTTTTGAAATGGCCACCCACCGAAGAAGCTGCTTGCAGCCTGTAGATGAGATGGTAGGATATGCAGAGCAGCCATGGAAGATTTCCCATTAATCTTTTTCTTTTGTTGAGGTTGGGTCCAGAGAATAGCAATTTTCAGCCATCTCTCTGAAAATCTACATGCTGCATCACCTGCTAATGGCTGTCCATGTGGAGAGAAAATCCTGTCTTCTCTCCTTCAGCTACAGCTTAGGATGTTTATGCCGACATCCAGACTCTTGATTTTCATAATGATTAGAGCAGCTTTATAATACTCACAACCAATGGCTCCCAGGAATCTGGATATAAGCAGTCCACAGCTGGCCTGAGCCTGGCCATGAAGTACACCAAAGGGTTCTCCCTTCCCTATGCAAGGTATTTCAGGATTGTAGCCAGTCCAAATAGGTGTCACAGTGTGACATTCTAGCCCAATGACAAGACTCCTGTTGACTTCAGTAGGGCCACCCCTTTGTTCTGGGCCACTGCCATGATGTTTGCCATCTCCCCATAGGCAGGCCATCACTATGACTGGATCTCAGCACTCAGGTTCATGGATAGAAAGACCCATCATCAAGTAGAGTAACACTTCCCCAAACAATGTGCTAGGCAAATGCATGAGTGAGGCACCCTCTCTCTCCCCATCAGTGGAAACTAGAATCACCCTACTTTTGATATTTAGGTCCTTCCTAGGGCCAGAGATTACTTTCAGACCGGGTTCCCCACATTAAATTAAATAAATTAAAGGAGATATCCCATCTCCTAGAACTGGAAGGGACCTTGAAAGGTCATTGAGTCCAGCCCCCTGCCTTCACTAGCAGGACCAAGTACTGATTTTGCCCCAGATCCCTAAGTGGCCCCCTCAAGGATTGAACTCACAACCCTGGGTTTAGCAGGCCAATGCTCAAACCACTGAGCTATCCCTCCCCCCATTATGCTATCCACTGAGCTTTTGGCCAGCAGAGCAGCAGTGGTTGTGGCAACGGGCTACACTAGTACAACCGGACAAAGCTAAGAAGCAGCTGGCTGTCCTCCAAGTAACTCAAGGCAATTTCTCTACAACAAAAAAACGTTATGGCCTTGTGCCAGCACTGCCCCACTAATTGTGTTCCTATGCGTCTGGAATCACAGCTGGACAGTCTGAGAGAAGAGTTTAAAACCAGCATCCTATCTGTAAGATCAGGGAGGCAGTTAGTGATAAGGACGGCAGTATGACTAACAAAGATTAGTGCAAAACAAATTCTTTTCCTATGAGGAAACACCAAGCGATAGACAAAATGATCAGAGGATAATAGGATAAAGGAAGACATGTCCTTAAATTATTTAAGTTGTATATAGTATGAGGATTTAGTCCTATTAACATCACTGTGAGTTGAGCAGCTACATCTTCATAAAACTCTTTGAGAAGTACTTCTTGGTGTTTGCACATTGCATTTTGCTCATCTTCTCAAGCATAGAAGGATTATTTCAAGGAAGAAGGGCTCAAAATTGATAAGGACTGTCCTCTGGCAGAGGACAGCATTCGACACTTGGTGCGCACTCCAGTGCACAACAGGAGAGCCTGCCTCAGTGTCCATTCTTCCGAGTCTCCAGTAACTCTACACCAGGTTTCTTGACTCACTAATACCCCTCCTTGGGGCCAATTTATTATGGACTACTTGAATTATTATGATTTTTGTAATAACCCCCCCAAGACAGTCTATTTATGTGTCTGTAGTCCTTAAAATCTAAAGACATCTCATCTCTCAATACCCCATATATCACTCTCTGGCATTTTCTACCTCACATTTTCAGTCCTCTCCTGTCTTATTGCCAGGACAGTCACCCCAGTCCTTCCAGCTAGAGTGCAACCCAGCGCTTCCTAGTTGGAAACCCCCACCCCCTGTTCTGGGAGTGCATCCTCACCAAAGGAGCAGCCATATTTCCCCCTGTCCTGTTAACCTTTTCCAGCTCTCCTGCATGGATACCTCAGCAAGTAAGCCTCCTTGACATCAGCCCTCAGCTTTACCTTAGAAATCAGCAAGCAACTCCCTCTGTTGCTCTTCTGCCATCAGCTCTCTCCAGCCCTGGCTCAGGGAGGTCAGCCGCCAACCTCTCTACCATGGTCCTGCCTTCAGTCTTCCCCAGGAACCACCTCCATCTTCCTTCAGACACCTCCTGCAGTCTCCTGATCTCACTCCTATTCAGGCTCTTACATGCCCTTTTCATGACTGACTCCTTGGTCTCCATCTCTCCCCATTTTATGGGCCAGGTGCCTCCACTTAAACCCTATCGGGGGGCAGCTGATGAGTCACAGGTGCGCTGGCCGCTCTTAAAGGGCCAGTGCCACCTTTTTTGTGGAATTGAGTGAAATGTTGCCCTCCTTGTGTAAATAAAGAAAAGGGGACAGAAAATTCTCGACTCAAATTCCAGCAGGGGCCAACGTTGAAAAGGAAGGCAGGAAACGTTTGTTTGTGCATCTGAGAACTGATTAAAACTCACTGAATTCAACTGACTTCATTAGTCTATTCAGCTATGTTTGAATCAGGCCCTTGTTTGAGAGATTTGTTTTTTAAAAAAAGTATATAATTTCTGCTAGTGACAAGTGACTTCAAACGTATTGGACAGTAGACCTGAGGGTGTACAAGGATATGTATCAACAGGTCAGCAAAAGGCCTATGCATCACTTAAATTATGTTAGTCATATTTCTCAGCTCCCAGGATTTAGGTAGGGCTTAAGTGATGCATAAGCCTTGTGCTGGTCTCTGCACAGGGTGAACATCAGCCTCGGTAAACAATTTGTAATGAATAACTTACTGGATGAATTTGATCTCTTTCTGTTTGCAAGTCATTGGGGAGGAGATCACTATTTTCTTAGCTGTATTTATCATTCAGAATTATTTGTTGAATAAATTCCTCAAACACTTCAGGGTCTAGAGTTTGTTTGTGGCCAGTTTGTTCCAAGTATCTGGTCCAATTTGAGTTGTGTTGTGAACACACTCACCAAATTTCCAACTTCAGTGCCTAGAATTAGGTAGCAAGATCCACACTTAGACACGTGAATAAATGATACCTCATGTAAGAGCTACAGTTGCTCAGCTTCCCAGAAAAAAACAGGCCAATTATCAACCATAGGTGCCTAACTTTATCAACTTCATCAACCAGATATTGCTGCCTAACTTTAGGCACTCAGTTCTGAAACATTTGGCTACTGGTTACCTGGTATGTTTCTAATCCCTGACTGGTTGTTTTCTGCTAATATTCTCCAGTATTGCTTACACCAGGGGTGGAAAAATTTTGGCCTGAGGGCCACATCTGGGTATGGAAATTGTATGGCGGGCCATAAATGCTCACGAAATTAGGGTTGGGGGTGCAGGAGGGTGCTCCGGGCTGGGACTGAGGGGTTTGGAGGGAGGGAGGTCGGATCAGGGCTGGGGCAGGGGATTGGGGCACGGGAGGGGGTCAGGGGTGCAGGCTCCGGGTGGCACTTACCTCAAGCAGCTCCCAGAAGCAGCAGCATGTCCCGCCTCCGGCTCCTACTTGGAGGCACAGCCAGATGGCTCTGTGCGCTCCCCTGTCCGCAGGCGCCACCCCGCAGCTCCCATTGGCCGTGGTTCCTGGCCAATGGGAGCTGTGGGGCAGTGCTTGGGGCAGGGGCAGTGTGTGGAATCCCTTAGCTGCCCCTACATGTAGGAGCTGGAGGGGGGACATGCCGCTGCTTTTTCCGGAAGACCCGCGGAGCCATGGCACGCGCAGAGCGGGGCAAATCCCTGACTCCGCTCCCCGGCTGGAGCGCCGGAGCAGGGCAAGCCCCGGACCCTGCTCTCTGGCGGAAGTTTGAGGGCCAGATTAAAACGTCTAGAGGGACAGATGCGGCCCCCCTGGGCCGTAGTTTGCCCACCTCTGGCTTACACTTTATGTTTTGTACCAATATTCCCGTGAGTAAACTCCTCTGACAGAATATTCACAGAAAGCAAACGAAGTGGAGCAGACAAAATAAATTCTCTTGAATATGCAAACAAATATTTACTGACATTTTTGCAGCATTCGTCCAGCTCTGATAATGGAAAGTTTCCTTTAATTCAGGTTGTTTTGAATCTTAGATCAAGTGTTCATGTCCCAGCAGGAAATGGATTTCCTCATGACAGTAAGAATTAGGCGACTGAAAAAGATTGCCAGCTAATGTTAGGCAAACTGAACTACTGTAAGGTTAATGGCACCATGCAGGTTCCTACTGTTTCTTCTTCTGAATTAAATCAGCTAAATAAGTAAAGTCCCAGTCTTTCTATGTCTTTCCTCAGAAAGGGTTTAATCCTGCTCTCAGTGAAATCAATAGCTAAACTACCTTTGAGGTCAATGGTACAGGATCAGGCCCCAAATAAGCTTCAATTTACAAAAACAAAATGCAAGTGAAAGTGTTATAGCTCTCACAGGTAGACCAGCAAGCTGCAGATACATGTTGGATGGAGTCCATTGCCCTTGATGGGAGCCAACATAATTCAGAAAGGCCCCTCCAATACAGAGGGGGGTGTAAAAGTCAGTAAGTAGGTCAGGTTTGTGTTTTGATTTGCTACTCTTCCTTAGTAACTCTTGAATGCATCTTTAAGTCCCATCTACACTGAACTTTTAAACCATGCTAGGAGATTGCATTGAAACTGAATTTAAACATAGTTCTAGCTAAACAGGTGTCTAAGATGGTTTGTCAGCTTGTGTTCTTGGAAACTATAGAAACTATTTTTATACAACGCTTTTAAATGGCCTTGGCCCCCTGACAGGTTAAAACCAAGGCCAAGGTTTTTAAAAAAGGTACTGATGATTTTAGGTTGCCTCCATTTTTGGGAGCTTAACTTGACACACCTTAAAGAGGCCTGATTGATGGAGAATCAAGAACTTAGAACTTTCTCAAACTCAGGTTCCTTTAAGCGGTCTCAAGTTGGGCACCCAAAAATTGAAGAATGCAGAATCACTAGTCACTTGGTCTCAGTTTAGACAAGGCACTGCCAATGTTACCGCAGGAAGTACCATTCCTGAAAGTGGCAATAACAGCTAAAGAACAATACAGTGTAACCTAGGGCAAGGTTTACATGCGTTGTCTATTTCAACTGTCAGCTCTTTGGGGTGGGGAATGTCTTGCTGTGTGTTTGTACAAGGCAAAGCATCAAGGGGCTCATCTCTCAGCTGGGGATGCTCCTTTAATGCATATTATACTAAATAGCAATGACGTTGTCAGTAGAAAAATGGAAGAATGTGGTTGTATATTATGTATCACTATCTAATAACTGAAATTCCAAATTGGCTCTCAACCACTCATGCTAGTAAATTTAACAGTTATGACCGTTGATCAAGACAACATTGTTACAGCTCTGCTAGAGCAGAAATACAGATCAAAAAGCTTTCAAAGATTCAGCTTCCACTGCTTGTAACAACCTTCCTGATTCATTGGTGTAATGAGAAGTTAACCTTTTCAGCCTTCACATGTCAGCAGTCATACATGTATGTCACAATGATCTTGAAGTCTATGCTTCATGTGTAGTTATAGATACAGCACTGCATGCAAATATTGGCAGCTCGGTCTAGTTCTGACTGCTTTCCCTCGGGACTCTCTTGGAAATAATGATTTTCACCTCTGAGGTCATTTCCTGATGGGTGCAAAACTTAAACAAAATAATAGCCGTACATTCTTCATCATGCTCAGCGTGCCATGTGATCTTTTTAAACCTAATCCTTATTGACTTGCTCAGGGAGAGCTGTAATGAAAAATTTTATCTGCTGAATTTTAATATTTTTTTCTGTGTGCAAGTTATCCAGAAACAGCTTTGATTTTTATGAACGTACCCGTTGGTTTGTAGTTGTCTGATGAATTCTGAGTGTCTGGGCAAGCCAGAGACTCTCAGAGATTTAGGGTGAGAGAAGTTTCTCCCTCCCTTGCATAGCTGCTCCCTGCTGTGCTCCCTATATTCTGGGATGTCCTAGGGCTGCTTGTGATGGAGCAGGACTCTGAACATTAGTATGGAAAGGCGGCAGGGTCATGGCCTCATCCTCTGCTGGACACTGGTCCATGGAGTAAGGCTGGAGCACAAGGGTGGAGCAGCCTGCTCCACCTTAATTGATCTTTTCTGCTGATCTCCCTGCTCTGTTATTGACAAACACCACCATGTACGTTAAGGGGAGAAGGAGAATTTTCCATGCAAAATCAGGGACACTTGAAAGGGATCCAAGACACCGGAAAGAAAAAGAAATAAAAACGGTAAAACTCAAACCCATCTGCGTTTTCTGAGTCATTCAGTAATTCCATTTGTTGCTGAAGATATAATTCATGCATGATTGTTTATAGATGTTCCTGTAGCTTTTATCAGCTTACATACTATTATCTCCCTTCCTCCCAGTCTCGGACGGTAATCAGTTCCATAAGCTCTTTGAGCAGTAGGAAGACAATGTTTTTGCAGAAAGCAAAGATGGAAAAGGGAAATGTTTTCAAAAGCTGCAGCCAGAGATAAAGCCGCTAATCAGAGAACTGACTGCTAGTTCCAGAAATCCAGAGTTTTGTCTGACCTACTAAAAACAGATTAAGAAGGGGTTAACTAGCTCTTATTTTCCTCTTTTCCTCCTTCCAGAGCCACAATATTTTTTTCCATTCAGCAAAACAGCGTGAAGCCACCCCCATGTCTGTCCACAACAAAGGTTTTATATACATGAAAGAGTTGCACCACTTGAACTATACCAGTATAGTTCGAGCAGTACAGCTCCCCTGGTGTGGGGCCAGTTATACCCATATAGCCATTCCCATACAAGACAGTGAATAAGCTATACCAGTAAATGGCACCTTTATGCCAGTATCATAAAGGTGCCTTATACTGAGTCCACAATGGGGGGTTTACCAGTATAACTATTTTGGTTTAAAAAAAAAAAAACCTCACACCCCTAACCACCATAAGTATGTGGGTAGAAATAACTGCATGTAGACCAGGCCTCAGGGATGGAGCCACTACAATGCTCCAGCTGCTTTCTGCTGCTCCAGTGATGCGCAGGATCCAGGCATCTAGCATAACGGCTCAGTTAATCAGCGTTATGGCTACTTTGCCTCACTGGAGGCGTTCAGCCAGAATGCACTAATGGGTCTGGCACACTGAACTGGATTGTGCCCTCATGAACGCTATCTGTACACTGGTGTAGCTCCACTGACATTAATGGAGGTTACTCTCCATTTGCTTATGTTGGTGTGAGAGAGAGAATAAGCCCTAGTCTACACTACGAGTTTAGGTCAAATTTAGCAGCGTTAGATCGATTTAACCCTGCACCCGTCCACACGACGAAGCCATTTTTGTCGACTTAAGGGGTCTTAAAATCAATTTCTGTACTCCTCCCTGACAAGGGGATTAGCACTGAAATCGACATCGCCGGGTCGAATTTGGGGTAGTCTGGACACAATTCGATGGTATTGGCCTCCGGGAGCGATCCCAGAGTGCTCCATTGTGACCACTCTGGACAGCACTCTCAACTCAGATGCACTGGCCAGGTAGACAGGAAAAGCCCCGCGAACTTTTGAATTTTATTTCCTGTTTGGCCAGCGTAGCGAGCTGATCAGCACAGGTGACCATGCAGAGCTCATCAGCAGAGGTGACCATGGAGTCCCAGAATCGCAACAGAGCTCCAGCATGGACCGAACGGGAGGTACTGGATCTGATTGCTGTATGGGGAGACAAATCCGTGCTATCAGAACTCCGTTCCAAAAGATGAAATGCACAAATATTTGAAAAAAATCTCCAAGGACATGAAGGACAGAGGCTATAACAGGGACCCACAGCAGTGGCGCGTGAAATTTAAGGAGCTCAAGCAAGCCTACCAAAGAGGCAAACGGCCACTCCGGGTCAGACCCCCAGACATGCCGCTTCTATCATGAGCTGCATGCAATTCTAGGGGGCGCCCCTACAACTACCCCACCCCTGTATGTGGACTCCTGTAAGGGAGTCTCACACAACAGGGATGAGGATTTTGAGGACGAGGAAGATGAGGAGGAGGAGGAGGTTGAACATAGCGCACAGCAGGCAAGTGGAGAAACCATTCTCCCTGACAGCCAGGAACTGTTTATCACCCTGGAGACATTACCCTCCCAACACGGGCTCCTGGACCTTGAAGGCGGAGAAGGCCCCTCTGGTAAGTGTACCTTTGTAAATATAATACATGGTTTAAAAGCAAGCGTGTTTAATGATTAATTTTCCCAGAAGACTTGGGATGTATTCACGGCCAGTAAAGCTACTGGAATGCAGTCAAGCAACATCCGTTCTTTCTCTCTCTGTGTTATCCTCAGGAGAGTGATATCATTCATGGTCACCTGGTTGAAATAGGGGAATTTTATTAAGGGGACATTCAGAGGTGGCCGTTCCTGCTGGGTTGTGTGCCTGTGGCTGAAAAAAAATCATCCCCGCTGTTAGACACACAGTGCGGGGAGGGGTGAAGCGATCATCCCAGAGAATTGGATGTGAGGGGGAGTTTAGTTGGGTTTGTGCTACACATTAACCTGAAAACCTTAGCCCCTCCTTTTAAATGGTCAACCCAACTCTCCCTTTTTTCCTCCCGCAGCTGCAAATGTTTCAACGCTACCACCATCATCTCTGTCCCAGAGGCTAGCGGAGATAAGAAGGCAAAAAAACCCGCACTTGCGATGAAATGTTCTCTGAGCTCATGCAGTCCTCCTGCACTGAAAGAGCCCAGCAGAATGCATGGAGGCAAACAATGTCAGAGTCCAGGAAAGCACAAAATGAACGCGAGGACAGGAGGGACGCGCGAGATGAGAGGTGGCAGGAGCGTGATGAGAGGAGGCAGGAGGCAATGCTGAAGCCACTGGAGGATCAAACTGATATGCTCTGGCGTATGGTTGAGGTGCAGGAAAGGCAGCAGGAGCACAGACCGCCGCTGCAGCCCCTGTGTAACTGCCCGCCCTCCTCCCCAAGTTCCATAGCCTCCTCACCCTGAGCTAACATGCTTACTTATTTCTTAACCTGAAGAGGCCTCAAAACTTTTTCTTCTATTCTATAAATACCCTTTTGGCCACTCTGCAACCTTAATCATGTCCAAGAAAGTTTCTCTGGACTAATTCAGAAAGAAATCAGAAATGGGATTTTTTTAAAAAAAAACCAACAACCTCTGAATAAAGTGTGACTGATTTCATTGTGATAAGGTCATTTGGACCAGACATTTTAACTTGGAGCTTAGTTCTGTACATATAACTTTAGGGAGGCCATGTCACCCCAATGATATGGTGTCCATATCTTTATAATACGATAGGCACCTCTCTGACTCAGGAAACTACAATAGAAGCTCAGAGTTACGAACACCAGAGTTGCGAACTGACCAGTCAACCACACATCTCATCTGGAACTGAAAGTATGCAATCAGGCAACGGCAAAGATGACAAAAAATAAAACAATACAGCACAGTACGGTGTTAAATGTAAACTACTAGAAAAATAAAGGGAAAGCAGCATTTTTCTTCTGCATAGTAAAGTTTCAAAGTTGTATTAAGTCAATGTTCAGTTGTAAACTTTTGAAAGAACCACTATAATGTTTTGTTCAGAGTTATGAACAACCTCCATTCCCGAGGTGTTTGTAACTTTGAGGTTCTACTCTAATGCCTTCACATATTGTTGTGACGCCTCAAGCCTTAAGTCTGTTTTTGACAACGCACTTGAAAATAGGTCCCTCCTTGGCTAATCCCTTAGCTGCTTAGCTCCTTGGCTGCATTCCCAGGCACGCTATCAACTTTCTGCGGACGTTATTAAATGTGGTTGTATTTGGTAATGCTCACTTCCACTGACATGGTTTTCTGTGATAAGAAACATGATTCTTGCTGTAGATGATCTTAAGACTTAACAATGAATTTATTCATTGTCATCTTCCAGATGGCATCGACGATGGAAACAGATACAGGTCTAAAGTGATAGCATTTCAATGCAGGTTATTTTCTCTGGTTGTCCCACAAAAGTCAGCTTACCTCAAAGACAACAAGTATCTCACCTAACATTACAGTAAGATAGTTTTATTTTTGAGAAAGTTTTTTTTTTTAACTAAACACAAAAGACAGCAACGTGGTTGTCAATGTAGCCATGACTAATAAGCTCAAGTTGCAGTATTTGGATCCTCATCTGGATTTAGAAACACTAGAGGTCAAAGGTGTTTAGATCCAGGTTTAGAAGCAGGTCTCTGTTAATAATGGACAATTTGTCAAATTCAGATCTGGATCAAAAACACTCCCAAAGTTTCAGGATGATTTGAGCCAATTATGATGGATTAATACTGTAAGCGTTTAACTAGATAGTTAATAACTATTATTTCTGCTACTAATTATTTCTTATTTAGACAGTGCCATTAGTATGCAAGATGCTTTACTGACAAAGATCATGTCAACAACCCAAGGGCCCATTCCTGAAAACCCTGGTTCATTGACGTGGTCCTTACTCACTCACGTGGTTTCAATGGAATACTTGCAAGAGGGCTACTAATGTAAGTAAAGGTTTGTAGAATTGAACCCTTAGCTAGGACTGGACATAAATGATGGTGACAAGTACTGAGTGGTTAGTGAGAATGAAGGACAAGGGTTACAGCAACATCATGCCGTTAACAGTGCATATGTGTACACGCTTATTTCCATCCTCCTGTTCTTAAAGCAACAACCACTTTGAGGAAAGATTAAGAGGCTATAGGGGTGGTGTTGGTGGCCTGTGACATACAGGTCAAACTAGATGATCTTGTGGTCCCTTCTGGCCTTAAATTCTACAACTAAGAGAGGTTTCAATGTGGAGAGAGTGGAAGAATGGCTGACAGTCAGAAAGGGGTTTCAGGTATAAGAGGTTGAATGAAAGAGGGTCCATTGACATGAGCTGGAGAAGCAGATGAAGGGGCAGGAGTGCTGGTTAGTAGAGCTGGACAGGAAATTGGAGTCCCTACCCACACACAAAAATCCCATTTTTGTAAAGAGTTCATCCTAAAGCAGGACAAAAAGTAGGAAATGCAAGGTTCCCCACACAGGAAGGAATTCCTAGGAATTCCTGCTTCCCTGCCTAGGTGGCTCTTGTCAATGTCCCTTTCGCCCTACAGGTCCAAAGTGAAATTAACCAGAGCTTTCCAGGTAGGCAGCCAGGGTATTTTTCATCAGAATACTTCTCCAACAGAAAATTCCCAAACAACTCTAGTATTTAGACCAAGCTTAGGTGGAGCAAAGGGGACAAGGAAGAAAATTCTAAGTTGATTTAACTCCTAGGGCCACTCAAAAAGAACTTCTGACTTTAAGGGAGCTGAATGTGTCAAAGCAATGAACAGATCAAGCCCCAGCTACACTGAAGACTGAATTTTGAGCTGTGAAGCACCACTGTAGTTGTATTCCTCTGGGGCAATGCAGAGCGCAAAGTCCAGAACTATAGACATGAAAGATGGGGACAAAGCATTCACAGTCAAGGGGATCAGGCTATCTAGAGGAAATGTTGCAAATCCTTCCTCTTTAAAGAAGCCTGACAACATTCACACCCCTTTTCACTCAATACACCCCTACCAACCAATAAATAGAAGAGGGAAAGTTAATAAAAATATTTAAAAAAAAAATTCCCTACCAGGGGCAGCTTGCAGCACCTTGCCTCAGTTTCCCCTTCTATTCAGCCCTAAAGAACTCCACATAATCCAAAAGCTATGAAACAGAAGTCCCCTATTCAGGGTCTACTTTGAGTCCAAATCAACTCATAAATAAAGTCTTTTCCACCCTGACTCCAGCTGGGCCCAGCCCCCTTCCCTGAGAGACTATTTCAGGGATGGCCAACCTGAGCCTGAGAAGGAGCCAGAATTTACCAATGTGCATTGCCAAAGAGCCACAGTAACACATCAGCAGCCCCCAGTCAGCTCTTCCCCCCCCAGTGTCTCCCACCCACCAGCAGCCCCGCCAATCAGCACCTAACCCTCCATCCCTGCGCCTCCTGCCCACCATGATCAGCTGTTTTGTGGTGTGCAGGAGGCTCGGGGAGGGGGCAGGGAAAGGAGGAGCAAGGGCACAGCAGACTCAGGGGAAGGGGCAGGGGCGTTGGGGAAAGGAGTGGAGTGGGACCAGGACCTGGGGCAGAGCCAGGGGTTGAGCAGTGAGCACTCTGTAGCACATTGGAAAGTTGGTGCCTGTAGCTCCAGCCCTGTAGTTGGCGCCTATGCAAGGAGCCGCATATTAACCCCTAAAGAGCCGCATGTGGCTCCAGAGCCACAGGTTGGCCATCCCTGGACTATTTCTTCCTGCTCTCTGAGCAGCTGAAGACAACACCTGTCCTGCCTTCTTTAGCTTCTCTTTGCCCCAGCATCTGCCTGTCACTCAAGCACTTCACTCTCCTGGAATCAGGAGCCCCAAGCTCTCCTTCCTGTAGCTGGGTTCTGTTCAAACGGGCCCTTTATTCCCTACAGCACTCACCTAGAGATGCTTTCTCCAGCCAGCTGCAGCTCTCCAGGCTTCTAGCATTCCTGGACTGCCTAGCTAGAGTGTTAAGCTCCCACTCACTCTCCTTTCCTCAAGGACTAACCCAGGAATCTGTCCCTCCCTCCCTTGTATCCCCAGGCCTGGCCTGAGTTAATCAGATCACTTCATTACTTCATTCATTATTTCCCAGGTGGGAAGGTGAGTTGATCTTGTCACAGGTGGGGCTAAAGCCCCATTTCTCCTTAATAGAGATCAGCCACTCTAAAACACTACCCCAAGCAGAGTTTTTACCCTGAAGAGAGAGAAGTGCTAGAGATGCCATGAAGTCTACTAGGCTCTTCTCTGATTATGCTGATATTGACCGATTTTATGTGGCAGGTGCTCAGATACTACAGAGATAATATGTCTCGCAGACTCTAGGCCAGGGGTTCTCAAACTGGGGGTCGGGACCCCTCAGGGGGTCACGAGGTTATTACATGGGGGGTCACGAGTTGTCAGCCTCCACCCCAAACTCCGCTTTGCATCCATCATTTATAATGGTGTTAAATATATAAAAAAGTGTTTTAATTTATAAGGGGGGTCACACTCAGAGGCTTGCTATGTTAAAGGGGTCACCAGTACAAAAGTTTGAGAACCACTGCTCTAGGCAGACAGAAAGCAACAGGAGCCAAAAGCAAGGGAACTGTGATTCCTCTCCCCAAATGAAGCTCATGTAGGCAGGGAGACGGAAGGAGTGCTAGGATCAGCTACACCCATCTCTAGTGATAACACAGGCATTTTAATAAAAGAGAGGCCCCAATCCTGAGCTACACCAGGTCTGTACAATGCAGCCACAGAGGGGGGAACAGAAGCGTCTTCGAGACACTTGGCACTTCCATGATGACTTCGAAGTATGCTGGGGGCGAGTTTGGCTTCAGCACTGCTCTATGTTATGCTAGTTGTAGATACTTCCTTCCCCTCCCCCACCCCACCCTGGGCTGTTATGCAAACTGAGGTTCTCTGGAGCACAACACGTTCCACTCACACTCCCAAAGAACCCCCTACATGGCCCTAACACCAGAGGTTCAAGAAAGCCAGCACTACACCAGCCTATGCTGCACCTCTGCGACCTGGGGATTGCCCAGTGCTAGGGGAATCCTTGGGTAACTGGCTCTGTTGTTGCTATGCTTTGGCAGAGTGGCACAAAACAAATGCAGTGGGGGCCAGGTTTGGCCTTGCATTTACTCTCTGTTTGTCTCTAACTTATATCTGCTTATCTTAGTGACTAAAAATTAATGTTTTCAATAGGTAACTAGAGATCCATTGGAGGTATAAAAGGCTCTCTTCTGTGTCATCGGCAAAACTGTCAGCTAAATTCTGGTTACAGAATCTTTGATTCCTTTTTTATAATGCAAGAGGCAGAAAGAGGAAAGATTGATTTTTCAGATCAGAGGTTGAGTTTATGGGAATGACAGAAAAATAGTCTCATTGGTACACAGAACAAACTGGAAGGCTACAGAAATCACCCAAGAGGCAATAAAAATGGGACCAGGACTACACACTATCATTTTAAAGTCACTTCTCTGGCTAGAATCTCACTGATATTTAGCTCTGGTTCCAATGTACATTACAAATGGATATCTGAGACTCGGCAAGAAATCAGTTTGTGGAGAAGGAGAGACTTGTTGACCTCTGCCATTTGAGGCACAGTGCATTCCATGATACATGCACTGAAATTCATTTTCCTGGGGAATAAGGGAGCAGGCAAAAGTGGTTTACAAGCTGTTTGGGTGAGTGAGCTCCACCATCCCACTGATGGCTATATCCATAAACAATGGAGTCACAGAGAAACAGCACAAACCTGCTAGGCAGATAACCTTTGCTCCACCAAAATGCTATTCTTCTAGCAGGTCTTTGTTTAAATGGTGGGTTCCACTGTGTTACAGCACTTCGGATAAGAGGCACGCTGGTGCCCTCAGATCTGTATCCAGGATCTGCTGAATCCATAAAGGCACAATACCTAAGCACTATATGAGTCTCCAGATTTCACATAGCGAGTGTAAGTTTGGTCGGTGCCCTTTCTCCATTTTTTCTCCAGAAGAGAAGTTTTGATCTGAGACATATTTTAACTACATAGGTCAGTACTGTTAATTGTCCATTGAGCCTGCGCAGGGAAGAAGGGTGTCTGATTGTTCCCCTGTGTGAACTACCTGAAGTTTCACTCCCTCTTCTTCCCCAGTGCAATGGCCAGCAGAGTTAAGTCACCTCAGTAAGTCACCTCTGAAGGGAAGTAATCTTCTGATGGCCATGGGCAATAGTGAGTTACTTTTCCCAGGAACAAGGGGAGAACAAATTGTGACTGTCAGAGGCAGTCCCTAGCATGCTTTTGGGGCAGCGCAGTTTGCAAGGTTACAACATTCTAGCCCCTAACTAGCTGAGAAATGATATTGCTAAAAAACAGTGGAGTATTCCTTGTCATGACTATCTGTCTGTTGTTTGGACAATTACCTGTTTATTGTTCGTTAGGAGCAGTGTTTCATAGATTCATAGATTCTAGGACTGGAAGGGACCTCGAGAGGTCATCAAGTCCAGTCCCCTGCCCGCATGGCAGGACCAAATACTGTCTAGACCATCCCTGATAGACATTTATCTATCCTACTCTTAAATATCTCCAGAGATGGAGATTCCACAACCTCCCTAGGCAATTTATTCCAGTGTTTAATCACCCTGCCAGTTAGGAACTTTTTCCTAATGTCCAACCTAGACCTCCCTTGCTGCCGTTTAAGCCCATTGCTTCTTGTTCTATCCTTAGAGGCTAAGGTGAACAAGTTTCCTCCCTCCTCCTTATGACACCCTTTTAGATACCTGAAAACTGCTATCATGTCCCCTCTCAGTCTTCTCTTTTCCAAAGTAAACAAACCCAATTCTTTCAGCCTTCCTTCATAGGTCATGTTCTCAAGACCTTTAATCATTCTTGTTGCTCTTCTCTGGACCCTTTCCAATTTCTCCACATCTTTCTTGAAATGCGGTGCCCAGAACTGGACACAATACTCCAGCTGAGGCCTAACCAGAGCAGAGTAGAGCGGAAGAATGACTTCTCGTGTCTTGCTCACAACACACCTGTTAATACATCCCAGAATCATGTTTGATTTTTTTGCAACAGCATCACACTATTGACTCATATTTAGCTTGTGGTCCACTATAACCCCTAGATTCCTAACACAGAACATGGCTTAACCCATCTGTTATTAGGAAGGGGCTTTGCATTATAAAGCACTTGACATGATTGGGTGGTTTGATAATTTGTAATCATGTTTACAGTTTATAAGCACTGCTTTGTTTTTTTTTCTTGGGAATGGGGCAAGGGGAGTCTTCCATTCCACTGAAGAGTCTTCCACTTTCTCACCTCTATGCTCTTCCTCCTTAAAGCCCACATCACAGCAATATCCTTCTGCCCAAGAACAACTGGACAGCATTCCCAAAACACCGCTCCTTACGAGTCAAAAAAATTTGCTAGTACATGATGCACAATACTCCCTTCCACTGGGGGGATAATCATGAACTCAATCAAAATTAGGTGCCTAAATACATTTGAGGATCTGGGCCATTGCCTCTGCAGCCTTCCTGGCTAGGCTAGGGTTCAAGAGACCAGAAGGGGGAACTGAGCCTAAGTCTTCTGCATGGCAATCCGTGACCACATGGCCTTGAATTTTGCAGAGTCAGGGAAGTTCTTGTCATGGACCACAGTAACATATAGCACAGGCAGTTGCAATGCAAATCCTTTTGCCCAACTTGTCAGCTTCTTTTACTGCTGAACTGAAACACCTTCGGCACCTCTTTGGTACTGACAACTTTCCAGGGGCAGCAGTTCTATTGGAAACAAATTGTGTGTCAGTTTTTGATGGGGACTTATGTCAACCAGAGACTAAGTCAAGATTATAATACTCATTTAACTTGTGAACTCTAATCTAAGTCTGAAACAGGTCAAGGCCGCTAGAGGTGAAAGACAAGCATATTAATTCACTGCTTCACCCTATTCTACTCTTTCTCCTCAATGACAGCACTACAGGTCTTCAGTCATTTGAGGATGTGCACATCTCTAGAGCACTGAATGGTGAGTGGCTGTGACAGCTTTCTTGAACACCAGCAATGTATCTTACTTTAATCCTCAAAGACATACCCTTCAACCTGGCAAGTTGGAGACAACATGCATCAAAGATACAAAATAAGGGGCACAAAACGTTCATGTAGGAACCTTGCTGAGGAATTTGCCCCTTGAGTGTAAACTTGGTTGCATGGCTACTGATAACATCAATAAATCTCAACAATAAAAGTGAGGGGAGCATGCAATCTGTGTAGAATGTAGTTAACTTTGGGACTAAAATGAGTGACATTCCTCAAAATGACAGACAATTGACAGGCATGCTCACAGCTATTGGGAGGGGGGAGGGAGTAATAGAGTGAAAGGATGAAGAGAGAGCTAAATTTCCCCTCCGGTATTCCACTGGGTTTCCTGGTGCAGAGGGCCTCAAAAGACAGAGCTTTCCTGGGGAGCATGAGCAGGCAGGAAATAGCCATAATTTCAGTCTCTCTTTCCACATGGTACATTTTTAATACATAGCCACAGGTAACTAACTGCAATAAACCTTGACCAAACTTGGCATTTACCTCAAAGTAAATATCCTGTTAACAAACCTAGAATTCTCTTGGCTGGATGGAGCTTATTGAAAAACTTTCCACGTGAAAGCTATTTTCAAACTGCAAAGCCAGAAAAGAAAAAGAAAAAAAAAATCAGTGTGTGCGAACAGAGACTGTTTTCGCCTTTGGAGATATGTACTTCATCTCAACTGAAGTGCCACATATATTACCTATAGCATTTTGAAGTCCTGAGTGAGGGGAGATTTCCTGACTGCAGCACATATATTATATATTAGACCCTGTTTGTGTATGTTGGTTGTTCTGTTTCCATTATACTTTCTTTTCTTTCCATCTCCCCAGCAAAAAATAAAGCAGTATCTAGTACTCTCCCTTCACACACACACAAGTGTATACATCCATAGATGTAGTCAAATTCAGCCCTCTGTGAATGGGTGCAACTCCATTAACTTAATTCAATTAGACCCACATTGTGTATATATGAGTATAGTGTGCATTTGCCAGTGCATAGACCTGTGGGATCTTTCTCAAGATAGGTACAGTTGTTTTCCCATTTCCATTCTGCAACATGGAATCCTGCCCAAGATGTAATTAACTTAGCCTTTTCACATTAAGGGTATACTTTTGATTTATTAAAGATAATATCAAATCCACCTTCCATTTCCCCTTAATTCTTCCCTCCTCCCCACACCAAAACCAAAAAAAACCCCATCAACTATTACCATGCACTACACTGCTGACCTAATGTTTCAATTGAATTCTTGTTTTATCGCAACTCACTCTTTCAGATATTTACACTACCTGAGCACACACATCAAAATAAAGGGGCTCTGGAATGACTGTTTTTTATTCTCTGGACAGGGTTCCCATCATGCTTCACGATTAAAGGGATCCTGCTCGATTTCCTTTGGGAGAAAAAAGAAAAGAACAAAGCAAAGTCATTTCTAGTATAAACACACACTTATACAACCGCTCTCACCCCTTCCTCTTTCAACACCTTTCTAGGGTCAGCAGTGGAAAAAGATTTGAAGTACAGGTTCAGTTAAGTAAATAGACTGAGTGAAAACAAAACCCAAAACATTTCACGTACATCTGTACCAACATATATTATGAATTGGCATCCAGGCCGCTCCCCCTTCCTTCTTTGTGGTGCTGATGCATCGATATCTGCACTTTAATTTTGAAAAAAGTGCAGTAAGTGAGGGTAACAAACAGCTGGTGGGCAAGGGGGAAGGAGAGAAAGGACACAGATAATATCATGCAGCTGTACAGCTAACCTATGAGAACAGCTGGATGGTTCCAGATCATTTACGGTCAAATGTTCAAAATGACTAAGTGACTTAGGAACCTAGGGTCAGATATTTAGTTATTTAGGGACCTCAACATGCAGATAGGCACCTAGTAGGAGTTTCAAAAGCGCCTAGTTACCTAACTGATTTTGAAAATCACAGTCGGTGCCTCGCTGCATGTTTAGGCACTTGAATGCTTTTAAAAATCTGCCCCCTAAATCCTATTTTTACAACCACCTAAATCACTAGGGAGCCTAAGTCCCGGTGACTTTTTATGGGATTTAGGGGCTTTTGAAAATGTTATCCTTCATTTTTTCTCGCTTTTAGAAATTGATTGACTTTCACAACTGCCTGGAAGAGATGGATGCCCAATCCCTATTAATTCTAGTCCAAATTCCTTAAGCAGCTTGGAAAATCTCAGTCTGAATAAATAAATTAAAAACATTCCAATCTCTTCCCAACTGTCACTCAGCCTTGCCATCATTGGTTGGCTGATAGGTGACAAGCAACAGACAAGCTGCTGAGAGGTATAGGGCCTTGTTCTGTTTCGGATTTGCTTAGCAGCTTCATGCTGCAGCTCACTGGCTTCCCACCTGTTTTGTTTTTTTTTTCCACCCATAGACATAGGTTCCTCCAAAATAACTGAGCAGGGTAGGGTTTCAATACCTTGCCTGGCCAGGCAGCTTTATTTAGCCAGCTGCATGTGATTTTTCTCCTTCTTGGTGGCTTCTGTTTCCTTGAGCACCCAGCAGACCACAGGCTCTGCCCTTTCAGATGATAGTGGTAATCTCCTTAATGTATAAAAGTGTGGGGTCCCATGCGGAGCGGATAAAGCACACGACCAATGTGGTTGCAAGCTGAATCGAATCCTGTTTATTACAAGCTTTCTTTTATAGTCTTTCTCAACATTACATAACACAATTAGGCTATAATCACACATCTACAGATTGGACAAGAAGGAGAATCATGTGTTTATCACATGTATAGCCCCACACCGATTGGTTCAACCGTTCCTTACATAAGGCCATGATTTATTACCTTGTTTACCTCATTTTATATAATCCCTAGACCACCAGGGGGCCTTACATAAGGCCATGATT